>NC_064234.1:10701426-11013886 GCF_023101765.2 Spodoptera frugiperda | reverse complement strand
TTCATTCCTTCGACTAATATGTATATGTCGTTTGTCTTAAGGGACAGACAAACTGTATAATAGTACGAGATTACTAGTACTGGTATCGAGTCTGGATAAGCATAGTACAACTAAAATTTCTAACCTACAAAACGCCGACAACGCACTTGTAAGTCCTCTGGTGTAGCGGGTGTTTATGTGTAGCGCCGAGTGTTTATCATCAGGTGATAGGTCTGCTCATTTGCCGGTCTATCCCATAAAAAAGGTTAAAAGAATTGAGTTACAGTTATGTGGCAATACATAATAAATGAAATATAGTTCTTATGTCTTATAATTAAGGTTTAAGTTAGAAACATTTTTCTTATGTTTTGTTATGTTATGAAAAAAAAAATACCAAAACACCACTTGAAGGTAGTCCAAAACTTTAAAGTAGAAATTCGCAGAACTACGAAAGCGTATTCGTATCTTTAGTTCCTAAGTAAACCTTCATTGTTGACATTTGAATTTCAATCTTATGTTGACACAACAGATACGCGTTTAAATATTTTCGACTTCTACTATTTATTTAGGTGTTAAGAAAATAAAATTATGGTTGACAGTGTGACAGCTTTTGAAACTTTTATTTTACCTAAATGCTAACAGACTAGGTACTTGGTTCGTTTCTGGGGTTGTTCAAACTGTTGATGCGTTTTTGATATCAGATATCCTTAGTTACAAAAGAGAGTCTGATATAAAGATATGAATAATAATAAAATGCACCTTCTGTCTTGATGAATAAAATACATTCTCGTTTGTTTCAGACATGGTTCTTCACAGACGTAGACAATCCATTACATCAAAATCAAACAAGTAAGTCAAAACTTCAATGAATCTATATTGTAACCAAAATATTATGAACTTGTTATACGTACGCCAATTGATACCTTATACCATTGTAATAGGATTTATTTTCCACAGATGGCCACATGATAAACACGCACTGCCCATCCTTTCATCAGCCTAAACATTTATGCTGTAAAACGTCTATAGAATACGACCATTTTCTTGACAGTGGAAAAAAGTGAGTGACCATTTTCATTTTAATCCTTATTTCGTAAGTCGTAAGAGTTAATTTAGCGATTGCAAATTTCAAAAATCAAAAAGTTGTAACTTTTTGCGTAATTTTGCGATTTTGTCATTTATTTTGATCGGGATAAGGTTTATATTTGAAGGATCGTCGGCGATGTATTTTTCGTGGACATTCTTGATAGTTTGACATGATAAGCTTGTTTGTTTGAGTTTGTTTTCTTAGTAGACGCGAAACTTGGGATACTGACCAAGAAATATCACTTAAAATAATAATATCGTCAGCTTTTTGTAAGCCCGGGGAAGTCAACATCGGTCGGATACTTATATTAATGCAGCACGCAATTTTGACTAATATTATGAGTTCCGTGGCCACTATCCGTCCATTTCCATACCTACTCTTTATTTTATTTCCATACTATTATTTAGCCAGTTATTTAAACTACTAATTGTTTAAAAATCTCGCCACTTTGGTCACTGGTGACCGATGCTTAGCGGAAGATTTGTCTTCAACAGTTTTCTTTCGGCAGTTAATGTATTTAAAGTAGTTTTTAGTTTATCCTGTTCATTCAGCGAAAGGGGGACTTCTTATTCTTATATCAAGGCACCTTTAAAATCAGATTGATTTCAGCTTTTTTGACGGGGTAATATCATCTAAGACATATGACTTCTCCCGCCTTGGGCGAGGTGAGAGGGAGTGTCAGACTCTTACTGACTAAAAACCATCCCGTTCCTACTCCTGCTTTTCGAGCCGGAGCCCCGGTAAACCCGCTAGGTAGTCCGCAGCTCCGAAAACTGATATTAAACCTTCATTCAAGCTTCACCAGACTTAGCCTAAGGGTTTCACAGAACACAAGGCGTTTATCATACAAGTATTCCTATAATTATGGTCGGCTATCCCATCACTCAATCTCCATACTACGACACATACGAGCAATTATAACGCAATCAAAAGAAACCACGTTTGTCCGTTAGTTCTAAGAATTAGATGAATGATGGATGCGAATTAATTACAACTGTAATTATCATACTGATTTTGATATGTGTAAGGAGTGTGATGTTTTGATTCCTCGGTCTTGTTTTGGAGGGATTGTTAGTCTAGTCTAAAGTAAAACTTTTTTTATATCATCTACAGGAAGTGGAAACTATCATATTTTTCTCTTTCTTTAATAATATCTTCTGATTTAATTTGTTGCAAGATCAAAAAAGTTATTCGTGTCAATGGGATGCGCTGGACTTCAGTGTTCCGGTGTTTTCATGGTTCTATATATTGTCCTAGATCCTGACTTACAGGAGTTGTAGCCGTTTTGAAAGATTGTGACGGGCTTGTCACAACTCGACATCCAACCTATTTCGTTCAAGTCATTTCAAACTCCAGATTTCTCAAACTCAGCACTTACGCTCGTCGGTCATTCAACAGCAGTTTCTAGTAAATATTTTCGTTTTAATTCACCCAACATTTAAACAACGGAAGTTTTTCACTACTACTAACGCAAATAGAAAACATAAACCGATTAACTTGTCAAACAAAACACCAATTTTTTAAAACCATTCAATATTTTCTAATAAAACGGGCTTAGTTCAATGTTTTCCTAAACCGCACAGTCAATCAGAATACTCAGTAGTGAGTTAGTTTTTGTTGTCAGTAAAAACAAAACGCTTTTAACTTCTGTTTTTAGAAGTACCGCAGTTTGTTTAAATATTGAAAAACAAACTTTTGTTCTACCGGTTTAATGACCATATTACTTTATGAATTTGCGTTTGAAAATTTTAAATAACTCACCAATTTTTATATTTGTGTTTCTCTAAGTAGAAGAGAAGTAGTCGACAAAATTTTGAATTGATTATAAAACATATTAATTTTATTTGTTATATCAGAGTGAGGTGCAGGATCTGTACATACTGCAAATTGCATCAGCTCATACCTATGTCCCTTAGGAGTGAACAAACGTACTATTACAGATAGCAACTCATCAAATAAGTACCCTAGTTTACTCTCAAGGGATTCTAGAATATGAAAAATGTTCGCAACGTCGCATTACGCCTGACTGCACAGTTAAAGAATATTTTTACAGAGAACATGAAGCAATTTCGAAAGCAGATTAAGATTCCTCTCGTTTATACAATCTCTCAAATAGGGAATGTATTTTTTTTCTCCAGTCCATATCAGAAGTTGACAACAGTTGTAAAAACAATCCGTATAACAGAGACTTTTTCAAATTTGTTTATCCACGTATGAAGTACTTCGCTTAGTGTATGTCAAAGGCTTTTTAATCAGTAGACAACAGCGTCACCAACGAAGCTCAACGCTCAAACACAAATAACTAACGTTAATGGTTTTTGAAGAGCTTGTCCAATATTATTTTGGGCTCACAACGATTTTCACGCGTTTACTCAGAACCGACTAATGTTTTTGTTGAAACTTCTTTCGTTTACTTCCCACAGTTGTGTTTTCAAGTGCAACCCTGAACGCATTAGTATCATATTTCAATAAATATTGTGGATCATCCATGTTGTTTCTTGACCTTTCTCCTTCACAACGATTTACGATCTAGTAGCTGAGTCATTATTCCAAAAATATTGTCGTATATGAATATCAATGCTTTTATAATATATAAATTATTTCTACTGCTGACCTTTCAAAATGTAGCAACGTAATCCCAATTTATATTCAGATATAAATTAAATCATCAGCAAAAAGTTTACCACAACCATTTATTATTTATTCCGAATTTGGTATCATATTTAAATTACGTTTGAATGCCTTGAACGGTTTCTGTTAAGCCCTATACAAATATAGCAAGTAATTGAACGTTTCCGGTCGAAATAAACATTTTAATGGGTATAATCGATGTTGAATGAAGCCATTAATTAGACGCCGCCTTACAATCTTTCTGGCTCGAATTGTGATACTTGATTCTTGGCGTCAGCTATTGTTACAAAGGTTTTGTAACGTATCGCTCAAGTCTCGTTACTTGCGCCCATTAATTTTCTTTGCCTACGCATCAATTTGTCTATAAAACTGATTCTGAGCGCAATAAACGTCCGATGCGGTGATCTTTTGTAGGCATTTCTTGTGAGACAAATGAAATGGGCTGAATGTACCCCGTAGCAGTCGCAAGGTCAAAGAGGTCGTTTGATTTTATGTCGAAGAGTACTGGGACACGTAGTAGATTTGTTGTAATTGCGAAAGCGTTCCTGTACTATATTTTGTTTACTTGAAGTTAACGTCTTCAGTTTGTAAAAATGTCTGACTTATATTTCAGCTATTTGCTCACTTAATAAGTTCTGATGTATTTTATCTAGATTCCTAATTATTATCAGGACATTATCTGCAACATAAACGTATGCATCTTCAAGGGAATTAAACACACGTTTTTACTTGAAATACCAGGAATGGGGTACTAAAACATCAAAATATATGAGCGGTTTGGAATCGAGCAGCTCTTTTATTGGTCCCAGGTGGACTGTAATAGGATTATCGAACGTTACCAGTGTGCGTTTCACTGGTACGTCAAACGGTGGATTGTTACCAACGATATTGGTAACCACGGTGGGACCTTTTGTTGGTTGCATAAACGGAATTTTCAATGATATATTAATTATATTTATAATTTTACTGTAATTTAGAAACAACCTTAAGGTTCTACCATTAGAAACGGCCGGGTTTGAGACGGGAACATACGGTGGCGGTGTGCCCTGCGTGGGCTGATATTTATCATGTTAATTTATGTCGATTAGTCTTCGATATTTCGGCACTGATGCAAGCGCCATGATCACGGATGAACTGATGAAATTCTAAAGTTAGTGTTAGTGACCATATCAGTTTTAAGGTTCTTTATCCAACCCTAGAAAATAACCAATAAGATAAGTAATAAACCCCACTGCCACATTTAGTAGAAAATCCATCTTTTAGTATTTCTTGGACATAATCACTTTGCTATTCTAATATATACCTATATAAATGAAAATACTACAACTACAAGTCCATAAATAAAGTTCCACGAAAAGCAATTATACAACATTGAAAATTAGATATAAAGTTATATACCAGACAGCAATTATGGGCGGATATGTATAACATAAGTAATAAAGCAGTAAGTGATACGCTCGGCTCTTGCTAGTTTAATAACATACTTAAAGCTTAAGTCCGTAGTATAATAAATAGTCTTGATCTGCAATTAAACAGCTGTCTTGCAAGAAATACTCGTCGACCGATCCAATTTCGCAAATGCAAACACGATATTCAAGAAACCCGATACAGATTATAAGTTGGCGAGTGGCGGCCATTTGTCGTACGCCATACTGCAATATGTGGTCACGGATTGCGTATACGCAGCTCCTGTTATTTGCCGCCGAGCGTAATGTCAGTAAATTATACCGCAACGCTAATTATTGCCACCCGGAGCAAAATTCTTGTTCGTACGACTTTATAAACACCCTGTACTCGCAATTATTTCCTTCAATAACTTTGAATGCAGCTGGTTAATTCGCGTTTCCATGGAGATGCATGGTCGCTGATCGGTTAAATTCACGGTTAGGTCCTTTTATGACGTCAATTAATTGGAAGCAGTTTTACGTTCATTGTTATTTTTATTTTTGATATAGCATTTCATACTTTTAAAATTAAACCCAATTCATTTATAATAAGGTCTGTTTTTATTTGAACAGGTGGTTCTGCCATTTTGACGATGACAACTACGTGAACATACCTCGTTTGGTGTCTGTCCTGCAAAGATATGATCACCGACTGGACTGGTACTTGGGCAGACAGTCTGTAAACAGGCCTGTTTACGTAAACTACCAAAAAAAGGTAAATATGTATTTCCTACTAGCTGACTCGGCAAACTTTGTAGCGCCTAAATAAATTCAAGACCAAAATTAGCCAAATCGGTCCGGCCGTTGATGAGTTTTGAGTGAGACTAACGAACAGCAATTCATTTTGATATATAAGATTGGTTGTATTGTTGTTTAGCAATAGTATTTGATATCTAAATCCATGTTAATGCAATAAGATTTGCTTTTCACGTTTCAGAGTAACCGACATAGGTGATTCTGACATTATTTTCTTTGTTGCAGAAAATCTTATATTTTAGATTCGGCACTGGAGGTGCTGGTTATTGTATAAGCAGGAGTTTGGCTTTGAAGATGTCACCCATTGCTAGGTGAGTGGAGGAATCATTATTTTTGAAACTCAAGACGTTTTTGTATAATTTCAAAACCATTTTAGAACAAATATACAACATGAGTAACTAAAAGTATTGAGATTTGATTTTAGACGTTACGAAATCTGAAGATCAATATCATTTCATTGATCTCAATACTTCTCTTGCTATATACTTATAATTAGAAATTATAGCATATTCTATAGAATCATTTTCTGTTGGCAACACGTTTTTGATTGCTAAACCACCACAAACACATTTCGATACTTAATGCTATCACTGGTAAATCGAGAGAGGCAATGATGAAATGGCGTCTAGAGCATTTTATATATTCATTTTATTTGTTTCAGTGGTGGCAGATTCATGAGTGTCTGTGAAGGCATACGAATGCCTGATGACGTCGCTATAGGGTTTGTTATAGGTAAGAAAAATTGTCATTAATGTATTTAAATTCAGTATACTATTTCTACTTTAAATATCTGAAATAATACATAGGATAATAAAATAATTACAATTTATGTGCGTATTATAATTGGACCCTGTTAGACAGAAAAGATCCAGCCAACATTTTGTTACTTTTGGATAAATGAAGTTCAAACTTTAGTACACAGTATTACACTTCTTCATTTACTAAAGAGTAATAAAATTTTGGTCTTTTCTATTTAACAGGGTCCAAACCTAAATTATAAAACAGGTGAAGCCGGGACTAGAAACAAATATAAGTTTTAAAGTTATTTTTTGCTTTTCAGAGCAACTACTTAAAGTAAATATCACGGAGGTGCCCGAGTTCCATTCCCATTTAGAACAAATGAAGTTACTGCCACTGAACAAGTTGCGAGATCAAATCTCGTTCGGTTTCTTTTGGAAGAAGAATTATAAAGATACAGTAAATGCTGTTAATGTACCAGGATTCAGTGCAAGATATGATCCAACTAGGTAAGGCAATGTTTTTTTTTACAATTACTATATAGCCTTAATATGCATATATATTGATACAATATAATATCGACAGATATTAATTTAATTCAAAATCAATACTGCCTTATAGGGTTGTGCGACTGTTAAGTCAGAGATCTCTGGTTCAATCCCGAGTTAGCCAAAGTATCTTTATCCTAATAACAACTCTACTGTCCTCTTAAGATAATACAAGACCAACTACGGTAGTGACTAATGGTAAATATTTCTTTGTTTCAGATTCCTGTCACTACATTGTTTCCTATTTCCCTATTTCCAGTTCTGCAAACTCATTAGAAGATGAAAACGTTTAGATTCCATAGGTCTTAAAATCTTTCGAAACATCAAAATTAAATCTTCCATAGAACTTAACGTGCAATATATAAAGTTCATATTTGTGTAAAAAATCCTTGAATTGAAAAAAATATTTATTTTATTACGTTGTTGACGATTTTATAGAGGAAAGATTGTCGTAGGGAAAAATGAATGAATCTTGTGATCGCGTGGAAAGGGTGCACAAATTAGAAAGTTGTACAATCGACGAATTTGAATAATGACCCACCATAAGCCTATTTTATACCGACATATTTATACAGACCTTAAGTGTTTGTTAGTTTTGTGATAATATGTTTTCAAAGTGGGTCGAGATTCCAATTTGTTGATTGTACATCATATTGATACATGTATACAAATTGATACATGCAAATGTCTATAAGAAAACTGTGATATTAGAATATTTACGTGTTTAATTATAATTATAAAATTACAGTCAAGTGTTGACCTGAAATTGTTTGATAATGACGTTGTTTATATAATATAAAAATTTAAATATTTACTTTTTGTAGTTTTACTGATCCTCCTACCTAATGAATTTTAAAAACTTCATTTTCATATAAAAGAAAAATGAAAGAATAGAACAATAAAAGATAGAATCTTTAGATTTTTTATAATCTTTAGAACATAATAAATGGATTTTCCTTTTTTTTTATTAAAATTAAAACAAGAATAGATAGACTCCACCAGAGATCTTATAATACGTAAGTATATTAAATTAAATAGTAGGTATTATTCATACTTTAATCCATTATTAAATACACATATTGTGGTATTGCAAATCTGCATGAATGCGCCGATTACCTTACATGGTGACCGCGACAGCCCGATCATGGAATGTAGGGTGATTGTACCATAGATGCGCTGTGGTCAACCGCGGCGATATGGTGATACGCATTATGATAATCATAATAATATCAGGCCGGTTTTTACTTGTAAGGTAGCGAACTGGAGAAAAGCTTACTGCTATTCTTAAAATATGACGTCACATACTAGATATTCGTAGACATACATAATTCTTTCGATTTTTATAATAAAATACTGAAGAGCAAATAAAAAATACTGTAAGCACAAGCAGTAATATTAAAAAATTAATACCTAAATCTTGACAATCTATTTATAATAATCTAACTTAAGTTTACTTTTTCTCCTGTACTCGAAAATGTAACGGATGTTATGGATAAGAAAATCCGATTATTCCTAAATGGCTACGAAAGATCACTTACACGTGTCAATATTATTTAAACTAGACTACCTATGTAAGACCATTTAACACAGTATTGTTCTATACCAATATTTGAATTACTATAATAGGTTGGTTGGCAAATTTTTATTTTCATGTTCGTTTGGTAAACTATTTTAAAATATGTTTATTTTCTTACGAAAACAAATACTTTCTACGATATATTAATTTAAAATATCACGTAACATCAGTTCTAGGTGCGTTTTATACGTAAAAATAACGTAATTCCCGGGTCGGGCGAAGTATTACTGGGCTTTTTTCGGTTTTTCGAAAAAATTTCTCAGTGGTAGCACGGAGTCTGGAAATGTGCCCGGTATATGGCAATAGGCTCACCACCTATTACATGGGACTTACAACATAAATTGTGAAAAGTGGGTGTACACAATGGCATTACGTGCCATAATGTGCACCTCTGCCTACCCCTTCGGGGATTAAAGGCGTGACGATATGTATGTAATAACGTATTTGCTTCCTCTCGTAAAGTTTGATTCATTTTATCTAAGTATTGTTTTCTTATACGACAAAACAAAAACATACGTGTCTATAATATTTTTTCATTACCCAACAAACGGACTAAATAGATTTATAATTTTCCTACCACGTCATCATCCCTATTATATACCCTATTTGAATCGAATACAACTCATGATAAAATTACCTTGTTAACGATCCATGGTACCAACAGACATTTGAATAGATTATTCAACATCCCAGTAAACTTGAATAGGCTGGAACTAACACCTCGAAATGTCAGAGATCTAGTTTTATCGGTGCAATGCCTCAATGCACTGTAAATGGGTATCAGGTAACAGTATTTATCGCCTAACCATCTTATATGGTAGACCCTAATGTGTTATTTTGAGTGTATGGATATAGAGTTTCTAATGGAGGTGCTTTTTTTGAGATCCTGTTTTTTTTTTGTATTGTTATTCTAAGGAGGAGTCTTAGGAGTCCTTTTCGTACCATTGATAAGGAAAAGAAGACGTATCTACGAAGATGTTATAGCTAAGCTGTGAAACTATGTGACCGCTTCCACTGATACTAAGCTATGCAGCTATGCGAGGAAGATGCGCAGCTCAAATATGCGATGCATCACATATCGATACTTCAATATGGAAGCCATCCATAGCACACATCTTTACATACAAAAAACATAGCTTAGCTGAGTCCGTTTCCACTAGTGCTAAGCTATGTGTACTAATGAATATGATTGATGAGCCCAACGCATCTACAGCAGGAAAAGCAGTACTAAAAGTTTAAATAGTTATCTATTGTCGTGAGAACAACTTTAGCAGTTGAAAATTTTCGTCAGCATCATTTCCTCAAAAGTAGTACGAATGATTAATTAAATTGATTGACATGCTCCATTCGTTCCGCATTGGAGGGTCTCGGCTTCCCTTCGGTAGCACCTGGTCTTGGATTCTTCGTTCTGATCGACGATACTGCGCAGTCACTTCACGTAATTGGGTCCGTAATTTGTTCTGGTGCAACAATCGGAAACCTTGACTCGATTAAGAATTTAAACCGATTATTAAACCCTTATTCGGATGTTCTTTCTTCTCGATTATTTTGAATTGAAGTTGTATTATGCATGCTGCTTAGGATATTAAGCAACTGAACTAAAAAAATTTACAAAGTAATAAGTTTAGTTCAACGTATTTAAAATCACTACATCGACGAACATCAACGTCAAATCGATTATTCTTAAAATTACATTTAAAATTTTACCGAAAACATTACAAAACAAGAAGCTCCTACCTTTAAACTGGCGATTAAAACCATGATACTAACAGCAGCGTCAGTTAAACACATAATTTTGTTTATCAGCTTACTGTGTAGATAAATGTAGATACTTAGTATTAAATGGTCCAAAGGTTTTAACGACCGATGAAAGAAATGTCATCATTTTCTCCATACGAAAGCACTTAACGCTAAGCCCACAATTCTCGAAATCTCTTTACGTATCGTCTTTAAACTTTCGAATACACTTATGTACTCAAAACAGATCGACTAAACAGAACTCGTCGAATTAATGGGTTCGTATAAACATAATTAAGCTTTCAAAGAGTACCGATTGTCTTATAAGATAAGGATTGTCAAAGTTTTTTAGTTTGTGATGTATGTATGTACTATAATAAACTAAAAAAATCTATATACTAAGGTAGGTAAATAGTAGTAGTATTTATAGTTATCGTACGTATTTTATGTTATAAGCCGGGAAACGTGCTGACGGATCACCTGATGGTAAGCAATCGCCGCCGCTCATGGGCACCCAAATACCAGAGGCGTTACAAGTACATTTTGGGGGTAAGAATTTAAGCGTTATTGGGAAAATCGGGAAGGGGGAAGAGGGGGTGGGCCTGAAATAAATGAAAGAAAGGTAGGTCCTAAGCGCTGCTAAACTTTGAGAACCACTGTACAGACCATTAGTTTAAAATTGACACTCAATTAAAAAATGGGATCCATTTGTTTTATTTAATTTGGTCTTATTGGCTTCGATTTCATTTAAGGCAGTCCTGTTTTTAATCAGAATCAGTAATTTAATTTAAGAATTAGTCATTCGTTAACATTTTCTTATAAGCAAATAATATCTAAATTGAATAAAAAAAAATACACTAAGAATAATTTCCCAGAACTAATGGAATAAAATCGTCACGTTTTTATCTATCGTTGTGAAAAATATTGATTTGAGAATACTCATAAGTAGTGAGGGAATATAAAATTCACAAATGACTGAATTTTGGTTTTCATCAATCTACAAGTGATATCTAACAGTACAAGTAATGGGTTAGATAAGGTGTCACGCTAAGATATTTTTTATTAGGAACTGCTTTATGGGGTGGTTGGTGAAAACGACCATAAGTATATTATTCCCAAATTACTACCATACAAAAGTATTAAAAAGATCGAATTCTACAGGATGACGTTTACCATTCATGAAATAACGAATGGGCTAGGAACAAGAAGAACAAGAAATCTATTATTATAAAAAGTATCAATACAAAATTCCCAAATTAATCCTTACACATGTATAAGCTCAATGCCATAGATGTTAATAACAATTTTAGAAAATGAAATTATTTGGACCGGTCTTAAGTCTATTAAGCTTTGTAGCCGCGGGCTATATCAACATCATATTATTATGAATACTATCAAGACTTGTCTGCCTTCGATAAAAAGTTATTGACAAGCAAGTAGCTAAGGCAAGTAAAGTAATAATGTAAGTATTTGTGGGGGAAAATCATCAAATGACTTCTTGATATCACAAGTCACAATGCAGCACGTCAACATAGCCCAAAATGTCAAAAATTTCCTTCAATAAACTTTAAACCTTATTCCAAAATGATAAAACAGAAAATCTTTTAAAGTTATTACACTACACTACTAGCTGATACCTTCGGCAATCTCCGGCAGTAGTTCGGGTGTGTCCGGTCACGATCTGTGCTCCCTTGAGCATGGGCAGGCGCACGCCCACATTGTCCACTAGTCACTATAGTGAAAGGATACAAAACAATCTGATAAACGTAATTTGATATTATTCGACGTCATTTAGGAGAATAATAAATTGCTATTGTTTATAATAGACGTATGTTGTTCCCTAAATGGGGTAAGCAGATACAGCACCACAATAAACCTTCTTTTAAGTTATTTTATTAGTCTCATGTCATTCCATACATATAATGTAGGTTGGCGATTTCAGACTTCTAATTAGAAATTATAACCCCAGGTTTGCACGATGCTTTCCTTCACCGTTTGTCAGTGATTTCTGAGAAACGGGGTGGTTTTTAGTCAGTAAGAGTCTGACACTCCCTTACGCCTCGCCCGAGGCGGGAGAAGCTGTTGGATGTTATTCCCCGGACCACAAAAAAGTCCGTCGGACTATCTAGTCATACATTATTTTCCCAACACAGTACTGTACCAATTGGCTTTAAAAACAATTCTTGTAAACTGCTTAAGTCCCTATCTAGAGCCTATTACGACTAAAGAAAGTTACCATTTAAGTAACCACTGTTAAAGGTGTGTCACGCACGGGTGCATGCGAAAACACTTAGTCTAACTACCCGTAAATATAAAGGCTACCGTTATTGCTATTTTCTATATATATATAAGTATTTATCTACTATTTTTCTGTCTGCAGTTCTCTAATTCATTATTCATGTACCAATCAGCTTTCTTAACACATTGAATGCCGTGGTGGTCACCGGTGACCGACGTTAGCGGAGGATTTGCCTTCAACAGTTTTCTATTGCCAGTCACAGCTTAAATATCAGTCTATCCATCGATGAAAACTATATACCGACTTCAAAAAAAGAAGGATCTCAGTTGGTCCTGTATGTATGTAGGTCTGTGCACAATTATGTCGCGTTTGGATGAATCGATTTTGATGCGGGTTTTCAATTAGCCTAATAATTTTACTTTGACTTAAAAAAATAATGGAGGGGGATAAAGACAATAGAAGGCAGTTCCCGTTTTAAAAAAGTTTTATATAAGCGTTAATTTTCTAGGCAAGGTTTCAATGGGTGCCATTATCCCTACACTCGGCATTCATCATAACAGATTTAAGTATAATCAATCATTTAATTAATAAAGAAAAATATTTGTTAATTCATAGGAAAAGTCGGGAGACAGTACCGCTAGCCTGGATGAAACGCTAGTTTATAAATAAAGACAAGTCTGAAGTAAACTGGTATGTGGCAAGAACTAAGATCAGTTCGGGTCAGACTTTAAACTAGAATTTACTGTCGGTTTGTTTACAAACGATTTCAATAGAAAATTTATCTACATACAATAATGCAAACAATAAATTATTATGTGTATGATTATCCCAATATATGGCAATAGGCCCACCGTCTATTACATGGGGATTACAGCATAAATTTCCATCTTGGAAAAGATGGAATGAAATAGAGATTTTGTCAAAATCCTAGATCAATGAAGATCAAGAAGATAGTTTATGATCAGTTCTTAATTTCAACCATAAAATCAACTGTAAAAAACCCACCCGAGAGAAATACGGTGTACTGACATACACGAGCGACAAGCTACGTAGACCTAGTGCCAACTGTCAGCATAACAATTATCTATATTTCGTATCATGTTGTAAGTCTTTGTCAAATCTTATTGTGCAGTGCCCCACCTTAGCCCCTGCATACTAACGACCCATGAAATGTGCACATGACATGGACTCCGCTGGACTTCGGATGCTATTACGTGTGACACGTAATTGATACTCTTTTGTATTGATGCCCGTTTAACACGCACACCGCAGCAGTACAATGTTTTGAAATTACATTGGAAATAAATAAAAATAGGTACTAAATAGTTGATTATGATTGCTGATTTAAATAAGTATTGTAACTAACGGTTAACCAATTAACAGTATTTTTTCACGTTTGATGTTTTAATAAAAATAAACTTCATACCGTGGCATTGCCATTCATTTGTCAAATATGAAAATGAAAGTTCTAATTTTCATTACATGTCAACAATGACACCAACTATTTCTATGCTATTGCTATGTCTAATTGTAATACGTAATGTTGGACGGAGTGGACGGCAATTCGCTGTATTCTGGTCACGACGCGATCTAAACAGGTAAAACGATAATTTACCATTGCGATAGTGGGCAGGTGCTGTGAAAATATAGGCCGTACACACGAACTACGATTTACTTACACTCCATTACTTTAGTCACGATTTTGATTCAAGTTAGAAGTTAATTATAAAATGTCACTGCTTTTGTTCACATACCAAGATGAAACATAGGTACAGTGAGATCTGAACGTCAGCTACTGGCTGGCAGTACAGTAGCCGGTTATAAAAATATAGCACACATACATCAACAGCCTAAAAGTAGGCACTGCTGACTAAAGGCCTCTTCTCGCATGAAATAGGTTGGCGATTTCACACTTATAATAAAAAATTATAGGTACAGGTTTCCTCACGATGTTTTCCTTCACTGTTTTTCACTGGTGTCTAAATAATCTTAAAAATACATAATAATATTATAACTCGGAAAAAGTCACATTGGTACTTGCCGTAGGTAAATCATCACCATCACCATCTTGGATAAGAAGTAGGGGTGAATAATACAGCATATAGCACATGTCTTGTTGAAAAAATATAAAAAAAACTTATGTTTGAATCAGCCGCGTTTCCGACACCGTTATAGAATGCAGTTATCGATTGTCGCCAACCGTTCTAAAACATTACAATACTCTATTGTAACTTGCTCTCTGCTCTACATTCTAACCTAAAACTTCATCAGTCTAGATTACACTTCTCGTATTTGTGCTCAAAATTAATATATTAAAGTGACGAAGGAAAAAGTGTAAATCATCTGCAGTAAAACCCTTTTTAATTGTGTTTTTTGCTGATATTATTGCAGGTAAGACTATTTCTATTTCTGACTTATGTAATGTATCTCAATTCGTGCGTTATCTCGATGTTTGTAAATAGAAAAGCAATGAATGAAACTGTTTTTATTGCAGAAACCCAACTGAGATTTTACTTCGACAAGGAGTAGAAAAATAAAGATTATTTATTCTATTAACACTTACAATGGACCACACAGATTATTTTTGAACTTAAAGAGTCTTACCGTTTTAATTGGTTGCAATTTTAATATAAATACAGTTAGTTATGTTATGCAGTAAATGCGACAAAGTTAATTAAAAAAAACCGCTTATTCACATATGAATAAGTCCGATAAAATCCATGGAAAATTATAATATGTACATGGACATTTTAATTGAAACATTTACGAATAAGATTAGTTGTTAATAAATACATCAGCGATCTTAATCATTCTATTTTATTCATTGGCGTCGCTCTTGACGTTATCATTGGAAGAATAATTTCATTATGATTTTTTCATCTTGTAAGTAAATATTTTATTATAACTTATTGTAGCTTAGATTAAAACCTCATTAAACACCTGGGAAGATTTAATATCTACTATAGATTTAATGGAATATAATTTAGGCAAATTGCGATACTTTCTTGATATTATATGTTTGCTTTTTTTTGTAAATAAGCAGACGGATCACCTAATAGTAAGCAATCGCTGCCGCCCATGGACACTTGAAACACCAGAGGCATTACAAGTGCGTTGCCGGTCTTTTGGGGGTTAGGAATTTAAGGGTTGTTGGGGAATCGGGGATTGGGAAGATTAGGTAGGAGGTAATTGGGCCTCCGGTAACCTCACTCACACAACGAAAGACATCGCAAGCGTTGTTTCACGTCAGTTTTCGGTGAGGCCATGGTATCACTCCGGTCGTGCCGGCCCATTCATGCCGAAGCATGGCTCTCCCACACTTACTATTGTTATTCTCAGTAAGTGTGTAATAACAGCCAGTGTTTTGATATTTACACCATCTCATAAACGCATGAGCATTTCCACTGTGAATAGTATTTATTTATGGTATATGTCGGTAAACGAGCAGACGGAT
Source organism: Spodoptera frugiperda (assembly GCF_023101765.2). Classification (NCBI taxonomy): domain Eukaryota; kingdom Metazoa; phylum Arthropoda; class Insecta; order Lepidoptera; family Noctuidae; genus Spodoptera; species Spodoptera frugiperda. The sequence goes on along the minus strand of NC_064234.1, from coordinate 10,997,696 downwards.
CACCTGATGATAAGCAATCAGGGCCCATGGACACCCGAAACACCAGGGGAACGCTCCTGGTGTTTCGGGTGTCCATGGGCGGCAACAACAAGTGCTGAAGATAAGAGGGTAATTTCCGTGGCAATCCTTTTTACCCGACTGTGGGAATTGTAATTAAGAAATAACAAATATTTAAATTGTTTTTTTTTCAGATTTCTTTTGGCTAACGCTGCTGGAAGTTTCATACATGTTAACCCCGCAGCTGGTTTCTTCAAATTTTCTTGACGACTTTATAGAGGATGTGAAAACTTATCGTCCTTACACGAGGAGACCAAGGCCGAGGGACAAACCAGTCGGTGAGCGTTCAAGATATGCGGCCAAGAAATTTAAATTACCAAAATTTAAAGCGCCCGTAACAACTACCCCATTACCGACTACTGTCAGTACTACGACTGAAGCACCAAAAACAGATGTCGAAGTCATTTTTCCTGATGAAACGAAAACACTATCATTTGATTCTCCAGCAAAAGTAAACTTCACTTTCGATTTTTCAATAGAAGGTATGAAAAAACTATCATTTACTTACGAAGAACCACAAAAATCAAATCTGGAAAAACTACAGACTCCCGACTCGAAGTCTAAATAAAAAAAAAAATCTAATAAACTATTAACCACTTTTAGAAATAAATACTTAGTTTGACTTGTATCTTAATATTCTAAATTATAACTTTACTGTCCATAAAAATACGGCAAATAAACGACTCGCGAAAACCGCGTTAGATTGTCCACTTTGGACACACAAACCAAAACTAAAAAACAAGTTCATTAATAAAAAAAAAACAGTGGATTTTTCCAAAACCGTAATTACACGTTTGTCTTAGTAACCGATATTATTCGTTATTTAGTAGATACCTTATTATAGATTGCCAGATTTGGGGTATTTTGAATTTTCACGATTGTGGTAATTAATTATCTGATTGTTTTAAACTAACTTATGATTTAGAGTTTAATGGGAATAACCAATGAGTTTCACATAGTATTGTTTTCTGAAAAGTAATAAAAAACTAATGTTACATATTTTGTTTTCTTTACAATAGTATACCTTAAAATTAAAAGCAGTTTACGAGTAGGACTACCTTATTACTGTCTATCAGTTATTATTTCAAACGTTCTTAAGCTTACATTCAAGAATTTTAAACAAGTACGTCTAAATCCATAGTCAACACACAGTCCTTAGGACTATTCCATAAGTTAGTAATAATAACTAATTAAAGAACTTTACAACATCAATTCAAAGCATTTATTCCAATTAAACCATAAATAGTTACTTTAGAAATGTCAACAAACAAACAAATAAATACTAGTCTGTCATTCTGCCAGTGAAGTTAAGTCACAATGGTCCAAACTAGGATACCACTATAACTCCTGTACTCGAATTAAAATACCTTTAGAACATTTGAGTAAGTATATTTATAATTATAACAGCGAAATTAAAGTACAAATTAAAGATGTCAAGTTCTAATTTCAAACAAACTACCGACTTACACAACGTATATCAAAAACTAATTCCATTCCATAAATTAACAATCGAATCAATAAATTAATACTAATTCAATTCTTAACTGAATTAATGATATCAATCCTTCTTACTTAAAGTACCTTATTCTTTTATTAGGAATTTAATAAATTAATACAAGTAAAACGAACCGTATATCAAATAGAACCATACTGTGAAGTATAATGATAACGGATGATCACACTGTTTCGTTATTACCGGCTATCGTTGGCTATCGTTAAGATCGTTAAATTGTAAGGCGAATCGTTAAATTTGACAAATGACGTACAATATCGAACATACAAATTAATGTTGAATGCAGTGTCGACAAGGTTTTACTTTAAAGAGATTTATTACTGCTTTTTTTTTGTTAGTGGTTTTCGAATCTTTGTTTTAGGAACGAAGATTTTGTAATCTCTTGTTCAATCGAAGAATCTTTTGTAAAGATTCGATAGTTACACATTACAATATTCTTTTGTTATGTTAAGAATAAGTGATAGGCCGGAGGTTTAAGACACTTCTCATATATGAGGATGCGGGTTCGAAACCTGCGAACAGCAAGTGCTGCATTCTAAGATTATTTAGACACCATTGACAAACGGTGAAGGAAAACACTGTGAGGAAACCTGAGCTTATAATTTCTAATTTGACTGCATAGGTGGCGGGTTCGGTTCCCGCCCGTAGCAACTCTTTGTGTGTTCCACAAATTGTTGTTTCGGGTCTGGGTGTCATGTGTATGTGAACTTGTATGTTTGTAAACGCACCCACGACACAGGAGAAAATCCTAGTGTGGGGAAAAGTTTAAAAAAAATAAAAGTCTGAAATCGCCAACCGTGGCTACTGTTACATGCTAGATCAAGCATGTCAATAAAATTCTGTATCCAGCTGGATTGGTGAATGTTGGATCCATCTGATCCTTCTCGCCCCATCCAAGGCGGGAGAAGTCATTGGATGATACTTTTTCTTCAAAAAAACGCCTTATTTAGTTATGATTCAACAAACCAATAACTAATTCATTTAAACCATTGCATCAGGCCCTATTAAATCGTAAAAGCGTGGGCAGACAAAAGACCGTAATTCTAATAGCTGTCGACATTTGAAACAAAAGAATATAAACTTTACCGTCTCCCATAGTTTAACCTCCATAAAAACTAGACGTGGTATTAAGTACCCCGTTCTATGTAAAACTGTTAATTAATTCTCAACTTTATCTCTTTTGTATTAAGTTGAAAATGTAGTGAGGGAATTTGAAAATATCGGGTAGCTTGATGTGCTTCGTATAAGAGCTGTAATAGTTATGGGACAGTCATCATTTTATATCTTGTTACAAATTTATATCTAATTACTTTACCGTGTAACTTTTTAAGTTATTGAAAACATTATTAGATTATAAACTTTATTTTCAACGTAGTATAGTTTATTTCATTGTACTTATGTTAATTTGTTAGAACAACGAAATTGAATATAATGGACCAGTCTTTTATATTAAATTTCGTGTAGTATTTAATCTAATCTAAGTTTTGTTGTAAATTATGAATCGATAAGACTTGGGAACGTTACTACAATATAGAATGATGAAGATCTAACAGATTTTCTTATAGTTTTTAAAGGTGTCAATGCAAAATTGAATTATTACTGTAATCCATCTCGAAAATAATAAATTGATTCATCCGTTCGGATACTACGATGCCATAGAAATCTACACGTATAACAAACATGTCAAAACAGGGGTTAAAAAAGCATATTATACAATAAATCCAAAAACTTCAATCTGTCAAACAATTCATATAGGATATTCATATAGGTAAGTACATTTAATATTGCTTATCATTCAACCCTTTAATTTAACGCGCTGGTCCACTAGACCCCAGCAAGCAATTACATGTTAAAATGAAGGCGAATATTACAGTGTGCACTCGTTCGCGTAATGTGGCCTTAACAGCACAACCGTGTGTCGTCAAATGAAAAACCAATTAATAAAAAATTGCTTCTACATAATCTACATGTTCATGAATTCTACTGTCTCGAGTGATCACGGATGTAGCTGCCAAGCAAGGAGTTTGGATTTTGAGAGAGAATTCTTATCTAATTTTTTTTATGTCGTCGATAGCAAACGATTTCACTGTCACGTGATGGTAAGCGATCAACGCCGCCTATGGACACCCACAACACCAGTGGAGTAACAGGTGGGTTGCCGTCCTTTTAAAAAGGAATAAGCTCTTGTCTTGAAGGTTAAATCAGTTCGGAAATACCGCCGATGACAGCTCATTTTCCAGTTTTGCTTTACGAAACGCTTTCGTGAAAAGGCAAAATTTTAAATTGTGCCTTGTGAAGATCATTACATAATCAGCAAAAAGAGTGTTGTGTATGTAATATTATTGCATTAAAAATCTTTAGCACTAATACTTTTTTAAACTGCTGGAAACTGATTTACAAGAGTGACACCAAACGTCAGAGACATTAAGCACTATTTTGCATGTCACGGTGCATATTGAAATCGATTGACGAAATAATGATTGCATACAGTGATAGCTACTATTGTGAGCAATTTGCCGTCTTTTGTTTCAACAGACAATGTGGATCGACCGCAAGGAAAGTGGTTATAATAGCTTTTGTAGCAGACTACACTTACGTTCATAGACAATGAAAATTTAAATATAGACAAAAGCACCTTCTCACCGAATTACCGGCGTGAAGTGCTGACGTAATGTTAGTGCGTTGGGAAATGAGAGTTCCGAATGCCCAAACCGCTGTTTGAGTACGCCATCATTTTTGCGGAGCCCTAACCATGGCGTAATTAATTTGTAAAGTGCTAAAGTTTATATAGACAATTTTAAGCTAATGATTCTTAAATAGAATCCTAATATGCAAATGGATCCAACCATCTCTTTAAACCACCTGTAAATTAAAAGTTGAGGGGCTAAATCATGCAATGGCTTCTCCCACCTCGGGCGAGGCGAGAGGGAGTGTCAGACTCCTACTGACTAAAAACCACCCCGTGCCTACTCCTGCTTTTCGAGCCGGAGCCCCGATAACCCGCTAGGTAGTCCGCAGCTCCGCGTTGTAAACTTGGCTATAATAATTAATATTCATCAGATTCTTTATAGTTACTGTTGTGCTTGAAACTAAGTATTAGACCAACTGAATCAACCAGATTCTAAATGTAATAATATTTATAATAGAAATAGTTTTTAAATCCAGTACTCGCTAAATAGCCAAGTGACCGTGAACGTGGAACCATGTATGAGTTCCGCCAACAACCAACATTACCTACCGCAAGACTTCAATAGCCAAAATAGATCACTCATGTTGGATATTCATTGCGTTTTTGAAATGGCAGGTTAATTATACCATACTTAGCAAGCTGCAATGGATATCGTGCTTTTCGATTAGTACGGCTGCGAAGTACAAGTTGGTATTCCCAACATATTTATTAATCGAAAACAAAGAGAGTGCTCCCACGCCACGCAAGTGTGACCATCGCCTTATGCGATCTAATATGAATTATTAATATCGAATAATAACCAGTTACCGACTTGTTGTTCTATAAAAGAAATCCAAAAAAGAGAGCAAGAAACTTTTAAAATACATAAAATTATCATTTATTTATTAAAATCACGAAATTTAATTTTAAATAACAATTCGGAGATACAATAAAATAAATTATTTGAACAAATTAAATTGACGTTACCGTTCCGAAATCATATAGTTGCCGCCCACGGTTTCAAAATGGCGTCAGCGATCATGTTATCAATCCTCTAAATTGTTATAATGGCCAGTATTAAGTGGCAATTCAAATGTCACAAACACGTAATGGCCCATAAAGGTAATTGTTTTGTTAAATCAACGGTACATGATGTTAATTTGACTAGCAGGTGTTAAACTTTAATGTTATTGTAATAAAGTTTAATATTAACCAAAGAAAATTAAGTAAACTTTATGTTTATTTCAAGATAATACGGTGGATAGATATTATTTACAAACAAGATTAAATAAAATTCAAGTGAGTTCGAGTTGAATTTGACACTTCTGCAGACAAGATAAGCACCATAATGATATAAAACTAAGAAACTATCGAATATCCAACACTGTCATGTCGCAGTATTGCCCAACGGCTCCATTCAGAGTTTTGTGCCCATTCGGGAACAATCACAATGGCGAATAAAAAACCTAATGAATAGATTCGTCGCCAGTCAAACGCTTTGAAACGTCGCTCGGGGTCATAAGCATTCTATTCGTCGCTCGGGGTCATAAGCATTCTATTCAAACAAGTACATGTATAATTTTGGTGTTTATGTGAAAATTTATTCGACAAAAACAACTTTTAAATTAGTTACGAACAATCCGTACAACAAGTAAAAGTTGTGTACAAAACAGGCTCGAATTCATTCGAATGTCTATTATCGAGTTAAGAGTTTTTGATCACTGTTTTGTATAAGTTTAATATTTTTTAGAAATAATTACTATTGTGATAGAAAAACACATATATTAACGTGTGTTTTTGTTCAAAAAGTGATGTAAGGCATAGGATAAAAAGTTTAGTTAAACAACATCCTTTTACTGATTATTTATTTCAAAAATCTGCTAAAATACAAACAACATCTCGGCTGGCGCCGCTTTTAGAATTCTCCGAGCTCACTTTTGCTTTTCCCCTGCGGCGTTTAATGTGTTAATAAATTGATCCAGATGAGTTGTTTTTAAACTATTTTTTTGCATAATACTTACATCATTTTCAGTTTCTTCGAATCGACGATCAGTAGCCACGCCTTTGCAATATTCAAACCAAATTAGTCTACTTATAAAAAAACCCAAGCACAGCAATTTTAAAGTCGATCAAAAACAACTTTTAAATTAGATTACGAACAATCAAGTTAGTCGTAACAACAAGTAAAAGTTGTGTACAAAACAGGCTCGAATTCAGGCAAACTAAATAATAAATCAAATTGTAGAAGTTACCAAACAGGTGTTGGCTTACGTACTCGTATGTAGAAACACAAACGTCGACAACACTTTAAAAACAATAACGTAATTCTGCTCGTCGATCCAATTTTTTGTACGGGCTTTGAACAAATGGATGCTTTGTGAATTCGCCCAATATTGCTGGAAGCAATTCCAATTTGGGAAATTCCGTTGCTTCGCTATGAGGAAGTTATTGAAACATCAAGGTGTGAAGATCTGTTGATTAATCAAGCCAGCTATGGGAGGCGAGCAGAATTGGAAACAGGACTAGCTATGGATTGTGGAGCGTTATTGGAATTTAATTGGAGAGATTTGAATCATTCTATTGATTGAAGTTGGAAATTATAAAGTGATTACAATAGTCAGCTTCTATTCTTCACCAATATTAGTAAACATGTATTTAATGTGGCAAAAGCTACTATTAAAGCGATTTGAATGACATTATTACCTCAAAGTATTAGATGAAACTTAGCAACCGTAAGCAGAGCATTTATAAAAACAATTGTTTCTCAAAATATCAGACTAAAACCATCCAGATCAGAAGTTTCATTATAAAAATATCTATAAGTAACAGGGAAAAAGCCACAAAGAACTCCTAAAGAATAAATCAATCGAATAAGCAAAAGCTTGTGGTAAAAAGTACTTATGTTCCATTTTTTCCACTTTATTTCTATCGCTTCCTTACTTTTGTAGTGGCCATCTACGTCGACCGTTTCTCTTGATGTCCATTTCATTTTTCCAGCACTTTTTTATCTGATCCATAATTCAATCAAAAGTATGAACGATTCAGTGGCTCGTTCGTTTTCGATTTTATCGCCGTTCAAAAGTAAACTGAATTGTGTACTACGTAAGGTATAGATGCGTCAATCTCCTAGAAACATGACTGTATTAATTGCGCTAATTATAGACTAGCTGAAACAATGGATGTTTTCACCAGATCATTACTTCTGAGAAACTTTAGAAAGTTCTTCATCAGACTCATCTATGTAACTTTCTACAACAAGCTTAGTCAACTAAATCCAAAACATTCTAGAAATGTTAAACCTAACTCTAGATCGGTTTCATCCTTGATCAAAACCGTGAAATTGACAAACGTTGGAAACCGTTTTATTAGTTAGAAAGTACCTACATGTACTCTATTAATCCGGACACAGATATCGCTTAATTTACCGGTCTACTATAAGCTGCAGGTATCTGGTAAGTGCAATCTCAGCGGAACACATAAGTTAAACGGTCCACGCAGCTGCGCTCGCGCCCTTCGGCGACGCGCGCGCCGCTTTCCGTCAATTTAAGGCTTAATGCATACTTGTTGTATAATAATTATTTTCATTATTTTTCCTTCTTCGTTTTCTTTTGTTACTCAAAATTTTAATTAAGTGGTAGGCTTTTATTGTTTGTTTCTTTTTAGTAAAAGCATAACTTTTGCCAATTTTTTTTCCATTGTATATACATACTACATATTTTTATTTAAACGTGCATACGTTTTTTTTATGTGATCATATCTTAATCAATTCATTTTCAATATACCTAAACAAAATATCCTTGAACCAAATTCCAAATCTCTTTTCGGATATGCAGCCGCATATTTCCTCGCCTTAGATAAAATTTGGAAAGGTTTCCAGACACGTATGGCCAGTTGTTGACTATAAATGCTTGATTGAGCATGCAAGCGGCTCCCAGATGCGGTCTCGCGGCACGTGACATGCTCTCCGAATAAACTGAATACACAAACCCCAACTTTACTACAAAATATTAAGGTTGAATATCTATCAAAGAGTTTTGACAAATTAGGATAACTTGATGTGCTGAATGAGTAGAAAGGTACTAGGAATGTTTGTTTTGTTCCCAGTACTAATTCAATTTTATGTGTTTTGAAAGTTGTCATCGTAAACGGACAAATTGGTGTTTTCTTTCACGCGTTACACAAATATTTGTTGATGTGTATGTGTGGATGTTGATGTGGAGGTAAACTTGGACAAACATGTTTGTCAAACATTGTAAGCTATAAATTAATATGATTTTCAAATCATGCTAAAACGTGTAAGTTTTTAAAGAAATGATTACCAATGTTCCTGCAATTAATGCTTTGTGTGATAGATATAAGGGCTTTTTCTCCGGCCGATGATGATATAGATAATAAAACCCACAATATATCTTTAACCACTTCAAACGGCTCTTTTAAATGCCTAACAAAACATTATAATGCATGGTCCAGTATCGTCTGTGCACAACCTTCTCAAGTTGTTTATTTTATGCACCAGTGTACCGGGCGTGGTCATTCACGATAGCTCCGAGGCAGCCCACAGTCGCTACTTACAGCCGACGGTAATTTTGCATCCAACGTACCAAGACTTAGATAAAGTGATATAGGTATATAGCTAACTGTTCTACTAGATTATACACCTGTGCAGTTCTAAAGAGGACAGCTGGCATTTATTTTGCTTTCCTTTAGATGGTTTCTTGTTATTTGTTTGTGTTTTGCTTTAGCCAATTTCTTGGTAATGCTATGGAGTGTACATTGTTTGCTAATATTCTTTTGTTATGGGTCTAAAATTTGGACATTAAGACTAGATGAAAAGAATATCTACAACAAGAAGGAAAGCAAAATATTACACAAGTATTTTGTTATTTTGTTAAGGAATCTATCTGCCGTACTCAAAATAATTTGGTGGTAATTTAACCCAGTCCTAAGCAATAGTGTTTTCGGAACAAAACCGTTACTGAGCAATAGTTTAAGTCATCATTCAATCTCTCTGAATAGTCTCAATAAAATCTCTCCGGCAGTACCTATAACGCTTAGCAAAAAACGTAAACCTTCGGAATTAAACATTTTCTTTTTTTCTCAAAACATCTCGACCTAACATAACAATATGAATGAATTCAATGGCATCATTCAAACTAACTGTGCAAGAATTAAGTGCAATTACGTAACTCTATCAGCAATCGCGATTGTTGCCAATAGACCATGAGAAGTCGGTACAAATGAAGTGAATACTGCTCTAATTAGACAAGACATTGAGCAATACGTGATGAAAATATTTCAAAACCGACAGAGTGAGTACCTATCGATACGTGTCTAGTCGCCATTTTTTATATAGTCTAGACTAATTAAGATTATTCATAAATCAGTTTATTACTTGCCTAATGGATAATGTCCGTTTGACTACACGGTTGGTGCGGTGGCTGGGCGTCATGTGTATGTGAACTTGTATGTTCATAAATGCACACACGACACAGGACCCATCCTAGTTTGGGGCAACGTATTTTTTTTTAAGAAAGAAAAAAATAATGGTCCTGTTTCGGTTGTCATGTTTTGAGCTCGATATTTTTGGAAAAAACTCGCGACGACATAACTAATTTGCATGTTGTTACCAACCGAAATCTGCTATTATATGTATGTATAATAAATTGTCATCCAAAGTTTAAAGCTTTGTCAGCTTTACACTGAATATAAAGCTGAATAAAATAATAATAACTGAGCCATCTAATCTACGTAGGTAAGTTGACATAACTTATGCTATTAATATTCGCATTAACTAATTATCATTTTACACAATCATTAGTCATTTGATTACCAAAACAAGACGTTTCTCCACACATTAATCAAAAATTAGCGGCCATATTTTATTTAATAACATAATCGTAGATAAGAGGCATAATTAAGAATATTTCACGTTACTTAATTGTTACAATCCAAATAGTAGAAGATCAATAATTCAAACTAAATTGAATGGAGCATTTAATTTGAAGATGACGGGTTTTGAACAAACATGTTTACGAACAAACCGATGTTCTATTAATTACAGAGTCCCAAAACGAGTTTGTCTAAATAATTCTTTGATATAAATATTTTTTCTATATTATATATCTCCAAAATAGTTTATAATTAAATTATTCAGCAGACGTTTTAATTTTAGTTCTTCGAATTTATCTTTATTTCTCAATTTGCATTTAATTTATACTTTTTTAATAATAGGTCGATATTTTTTCTGTCTTCGCTTTTATTGAAGAAAATGAAATGGCGTAGTTTGGTAGACAAATTATTAGCTGGTTCTATTAATATAAAATTAATTCGTATTATTCATCATCAGTTATTCAAGAAAACGGTGGAATTAATTTTCATGATATTATTTGGTTGTGTTTTTTGATCATATACATTTTACATATTACATATCGCCCCAAAATGTCTACTGCTTGTTGTACTAATGCATCGCATTCTGCCAATGACTTCAAAATAGCGCATTCAGCGCTTTGATTGGCGGGCTTGAATAAACCAACCAATCAGAGCGCCGAACGCGCGCTCGTTTCGAATACTTTAAACGTAAAGCAAACTCGTACTAAGGGTACTTACAAAGGGAATAAAGAAACCGTTAGACTAAGTCTGTTTTTAAAGTTTTAATAGTAAATCAAAACTAAAAACTGATACAGCGATTAAGAGGTAAATTCTTGTACTAAAAGAAAATGAAAATTTAAACTCAATATTATTATAGCCACATAAAATCCGTGACTCGTGTCTGAATCTGCTAAGGCTGAAGAAGCACAGTAAAAGCTGTGGAGCAGATTTAATAACAGCGTGGCAGTGCGGTGTGGGGAACGTCCCTAATCGTATTACAACTCTCACAGAGGATTCCTAGTTATCTGCGAAAGACATACGTTTTAAACTAAAAATGGAATAGGCAGTTAGAACAATGAATAGAAATATTATAGTGTGATTTTGTTTGAAACTTTGTTTGAAACAGTGGTCACTTAAGAGTATTTGGTTTCAAAGTTCTTACACAACGCTTTGTGTAGACAAAAATCTTGGAATTCCAGATTTCCAGCGACTTACTTATAAATGTGAAACTTCAATCAATGAGCCAAAATGAAGGGTATTTGTCCACCAGAAGCCATATGTTTGGCTTCCACTAATCATATTCATTGGTAAACATAGTTTAGTACTGGTGGATATGTGGGATGTGGAAGAATGTGAAAATAGTGGATAGTTTCCCTATATACTAGCGATACATTGCATACTCGACCTGCGCATCTTCTTAAGTATCAGTAGAAACTGTCACATAGTTTCACAGCTTAGCTATTACATCTTCGTAGCATAGCTGCATAGCACATCTCTGGTGGAAAAGTACCCTAATATCGTTTATAACTTCAGTTGAAACCAAATAAAACTAAAACAACAAAAAGTTATATTCAGAACACAACAATCTTTTGAAGTCATAAAACAAAAAATTAAGCCTAAAGCTCCAACCATATATTTCTGGTCTGATTTCCAATAGATTTATGATCAGTCAAATGCACAGTACACGCCAATTAATATTGATATCAAAGTCGGTACCGGTTACCGATGATCGATGCGGGCCGACGCTATATAACATAACCGAATTAAACCTTAATGCTCAATTTATTCGATATCAAACTGCGAGATGATCAGAATCGATACAAAACTCGCCGCCAAATATTCGATTTCCATCGAAACTTTTTCATCGATACTACGATTTTCGAAAAAAGAACACCAGCAATGTATTGAGATATAAAGAATGAATTCAAAAATTTTGATTGGATCGGAGATATGTTGAAATTCGGTAGTCTGTCTGCATTTCGGATTTTCGGTGAATCGATTCATGTGGGTGGTTCCGATATCGGGTTAATAGGAACGTCCTATCTAATCAATTAATGGACTAAGATTGATGACTTTACGTTAACAATAAGGCGACTAGTTTTATATTTGGTCGCTTTCGTCTATTAGGCGGAGATAAAGTATTCTGACAGGGTATCCGAGCTTTATTGGTTATGTTACATAATTTATCATGAGACATTTGAATATGGAAATTATGTAATTGAGGATGGTTTTTGTTCTTCCACTTTTCCAATTCAGGGGATATTTTATGATAATGATAAAAGATGGAGCTTAGCTTTAAGTATTCCACGTAAAGGATAAGCCATACTCAGTGCAAATTTAATTCCATTCTCATTCAGAAACTCGGTACACAAACAAGCTCATCAATACATTAAAACAAAATCAAATTACATCTAACAGTACACTCCCATCCAATACAATATCTTAGCATAGACCTCACAATAAAAGGAAGAAATAAATCAGGCTGTATATTTGCAAATGTCACACGACAACTGTTATTAGATGAGGAAATGACAGTGACGAAGAAAAGTGAATTCCGTAGCACCTAACACAGACATAATAAAGAGAGACGGGTTACTGAAGTCAAACACGTACTAAGGTCGACAACAATTTTTGCATACTGAGCATTGTTGGAAATTGAAAGGCTTACCGCGTCATATAAATACAACTAGCGGGCAAACAAGATTACACCTTGTATCCCAAGGATACGGTTATCTTTCGTATAAACGCTACGTTTTGAGCAAAGAACGCGCCACGCAGGAGGAATCTTAATAATGTATAACATAGGAATATGTTTCGAATGCGTTTGTTTCTTAGCACTACGACTACGGGTGGATATTGTGTAGTTGGAAATAAATTATTGATGAAGTCCTTCCAACTAAAGTTTAGATACGAAGATTTGGAATGCCCAAAATCGTGAACGTTTTTATTGAACGTTGAATGATTTTTTGGCATCGATGACACCGAATTTTTGATGACGGGGAAAACTTTTAAAATGTGGGTAGATTTTTGGGGAAAAAGCTAGGGAGTGTGGGATTTTTACCTCATTAAATCCTGGTGGCCACCATCTACACCGACCAACCCCGGAGCCCCCTTGAGAGGCAATAACATCTACATAAAAATAAATTTACCAGCAAATGACGTCACTTAATACCTACAGAAACAAAATTGATAAATATTTCGTTCCAATTAAACAAAGACCAAAAATCACTACGATAACAACGTAATTGATGTCTAAGCAAGATTTACGCAGCTTGATTTAATTAACTCTTATCGGCGACTCTCATAAAACCGAAAGAATGGCTGTACGATGACATTAAGTTACAGATAAATAATGACATAAACCTGTACTTAATCTTAACTTGAAATAAGACATCCCACTTATCATATCTCAGTGTCATTGAGGTACATTTTAAATTTTGAGAGCACTAAGAAAAAACAAAATGTTTTTGGAACTGAATAGTTTGGAAAAATATTTTATTCATATGTGTGTGTTTGTCTGCATAACTTGTTTTTGCTAGCTACGAATAAAGCAGTTCTTGTCTCCTATGTTTAAAGTACTATTTTTGGGTTTCAATATTAAAATGCTCGGTAACATATTATGCTATTATTGAGAGTTTTGTCTATCAAGAACCTTTTATTACCTTTTTTATTTTTATTTTGTCCTTTTGGGGATTAATTTGTCATTATTTATAAATGAATGTTAATGTTTGTGTCATTGCACGGATGTATATGCAATTATTCATGTTTGTACGGATCTGAATCAAATTTGGCATAGATATAGATTATAGTCTGGGATAACACGTAGACCACATTTTTTCCCGTTACCGCGGTCAAAGTTAGGGGGCAAAAGTGAGGAAATAAAAAAGAACACGATCAATTGACTGCAGCATCGCTTTAAAGTTTAACTGCACAACCGCTTGCGACAAGATTCCCGATTTAATCTCCGCAGTTGAAGGGTTGAATGTCAGGTCTTAATCCAACGGCAGCTCGGCTTGTCTCTGCGTTTATTGGTCGTTGTGAGCTCAGCATTTTAATTTAAACACTACCTCTATACGGGGCTATTAAATAAAAAGGAGTTAGTTTTATTAGTGTTGGCAGCTCATTAGGTGCCCATAAACCATTGTTTTTTTTCTTGTGGAGGAGTCATCCAATGTCTTCTCTCGCCTTGGGTGAGACGAGAGGGAGTGTCAGACTCTTACTGACTAAAAACCGCCGCGTCTCTTCTCCTATACCATTGCTTATGGTGTACCACTGTCGATGGTTAAGTGATCGAAATGTCGATCAAAGAGAATTTGGATGCGATTCCTAGATTTAGTAAGTAGTAAGTACCAACCAACGTGAACTCATCCGAAATTGATAGATATATTATATTCTTCTATGTCCTTCTTCACTCTTTTTTCTATACTCTCAATAGCGTATAGACCACCACGCTTGCTTATTTATAGCTCTTTATAGATGTAAAATAAAATCTAATGATACAAAATCGCAACATTAATTTAAACCTCTTCCAAGCTAATTCTACCATGAATACCCCAGACAATTAATCCTGCATCATAATTCGCAATTCCTATAGATATAAAGTGTCAGTGAGGCGAGAACACAGCAAGCTACACAACACCAGTATAAACTGACCGTCGAATGTGCGGAAGAATCATACAAAGCGGGACCATCGTAAACTGGTTTATTCACCTTGATATGTAGCAGTTCCATAAAATAATGCCGCCATTTTATAGCGATGCGTGCGGCACTGAACTTAGTCCTCAATGGAGATTAAATTTCTTTAATACTTGATCCGATTTACCGGTGGTCTTGATTATCTGGAACGAGTAATACGAGCATAATGCGGCTGAGGTAATTATTGGTAGTATTTAGAAGTTCCAGTTGAGTTCGAGTATTTAGTTTAGTATAATTTACAGGTGTACTCAGAAGCATTGAATTATTACTTAAACTATTCCTCAGTATCAATTTGTTCCGAAAACAATTGCTAAGGATTGACTACGTGGTTAGTCTCTAAAGAATTCAGAGGTATCTATGAATACCAGTGCACATAATAAGTCAAACAACGATGTAACGTTACATTTACGTTGTCCGGAGCTGCGGACATACCAGGTTACCGGGGCTCCGACTCGAAAAGCAGGAGTAGTAAAGGGGTGGTTTTTAGTCAGTAAGAGTCTGAGACTTCTTGCCTCACCCAAGGCGCAAGAAATCATTAGATGATTTACCCCTTTTAAAAATCACTTTCTAGTAGTAATGTTATGAGTTTTGAGTCCTATGTTACAGAGAGTGAACCTATTGTAGCGACAATAGGCTCACTCTTCTTTTCAATATCGAAAATAAATCGAGGATCGGTGCTATTTTTAGCAAATTTTCGAAAGACTAGAAAATCTCCAATAAGTCCGACCCGTGAATCGAAACCGAGACTTACATTTGCGACCACTCGAGGCAATTACTAATAGGACATTTTGAAAAAGAAAGCCATAATAATACATTACTCAACCATTTCATCGAAAAGACATAACTCAAGCACTTTAAATGATCTATCGTTTAATTTTTAACTCAGACCAATAAACGCAGTTATAAGTAACGAGATTAACTATATCGGTTATAAATTATAACAGCTACAAATCAAGTTAATTTAACTATAACTAATAACTGTTATTCATTGGTTAACTGTCTCAAGCAATAAATAATACGTTTATGTCATGTGGCATTTAAAGTTTGAGGCAGAAAATATTCCAGTTAAGACTTTGCTCAGATCTTATTAGTAAGTAAATTAGTTATTAAATAATCGTTATTAAATTAAAAATCGTATTGTCACACCTTTTATCCACGAAGAGGTAGTCAGAAGTGCACATTACGGCACTTAATGCCATGTACACCCGCTTTGTGTTATAAGTCCCATGTAATAGAGGGTGAGCATATTACCATATACTTACTACCATTCCAAACTCCATGCCGCTACTGAGAAATAATCGAAAAACCGAAAAATGCCCCGCAATACTTTGCCCGACCCCGGATTCGAACCCGAGACCCCTCGCCCAGCAGTCGCGCTTGCAACCAAGCGATCAACGAGGCAGTCAGAGACAGTTTAAAAAAACATGTTATAAATACATACATACCTATTTTGTATAATAAAATAATGTCACAATTTTCGTGTCATCGCATCGGCAGTATATCGATGTCGCGTAGGACTATTTTCAAGGTCTAATTGCATTAATAATATTTCTATTGCTTTTTCTATGTGGTGAGACTAATGTATCATCTTGATCCTTTAGCTATTAGAAGATTGACAATACAATAAAAAAAAAACATTTAAAAAAATGTTTATTTATTATTTTTCCACATGTTTGTGTTTACGTTTAGATCCAAACATTATTTTAAGTTGTAGGTAGCATCGTAATTCGTAAGGCTGAAATATATGAGTGTCGTAAAACTAATTATGGTGCCGCCTGCCTATCAAAGTGGACACGACTGTTTTTTTAAGAGCACTTTACGAACATTTTATTGCTGCTTCATAAAACGAAATTATATTTTAAAATCGATCGTTCATGTTAATTATGACTGTAAATATTTTATGTTTCTGATTTTTAAAGGAGTATCCTTTGTTGTGGTTGGTATCTTAGTGTAGTTTTAATTGTTTGTGTGATAAATCATTAGTACCATCATCATAACAGCCGCAAGACGCCATGCCTCAACACGAATGAGCCGGCTCGGTTGGAGTGATACCACCGGCCTCACAGAAAACTGACGTGAAACAATGCTTGCGTTGTACGTTGTACTTATATTAAACCATGAAAAAACTGCTGAATATAGTCCTCCAATGACTAATAAATAAGTATTAAAAACTTTTAAACAATAACATCAAATTAGTTTCTCACTAAAAAGTAAATTATAAAGCAGCGTGCAAGACTAATTTCATAAAGGATAGTGACAAAGACAAAGTTTTAATAATGCTAATGAGTTTTTGCTGTAACTTTAACACTAATAGGAGAAATAAGTTGTCCTGTCTGATAGGACAAAAAGTAAATAGGGTACAGAACTATAGCTGTATTAATAAAATCAATAGATCCGTATGCTCACCTGAGATGGTAAGCAATTGGAATGAACCAAGGACACCCGCAACACCAAAAAAGTTACAAGTGCCTTTTGAGGGTTAGGGTTTTGAGGATCAAGGATTTGGGAATTTGGGAGCAGAGTAAATAGGTGTACATTGTATAGGGGCATTACGTGACGTTATGTGCACCTCTGCCTACCCCTTCAGGGATAAAAGGCGTGACGTTGTTGTTGTTGTGAGAGCGGAGTAAATAGGTCACTGGTTCAGAACTGTTGAAGCATAAAAATAAATAATTTGTCAATTTGCAACACAACAACTTAAAGAATCGACCAACCACCATTTAACAAACTGATCAAATATTTCAAACTCTAAATCAATTCCTATATTCGGTAATACGTCACAGGAGAAAGGCGTGTAAGTCAAAATTGGCAATTTATCGGAACTAGGGGCGAGCTCTCCGGGACTAGATAATGTCCGTTCTAGCCGAAATAACTTCCATAAATTGAGTTTACCAACTATCGTCCGTTGTTAGTACGTTAGTTTTTTTATGTTGTATTTTATTCCCGGAGTGGTACAACTTTTCTATTGGGGTGATTTGGATGAATCTAATTAGGGAAGTGGTGTTGTGAGGAGAAATGTTGATGTATGGTGTTGGTAGGATGTGTAAATCGTTTTCTTTGACTAATTTTGTATCATTGTCATCATATCAGCCACAAAGATGCCCACTGTTGTGAAACAGAAACAGGCTCCAATGACTCCCAGATCCGCTGGTTAGAAGCAAATGAATACTATGGTATTTGTATGATTAAATAGACATTTGTGTTACATTTACATGACAAACTAAATTAATTACTAAACGAAACTAGAATTTAATTGTAAGCTTTCTTATCGAAACAGTTCAAAACGATTTTTCTGATAAGGGTAGACTACATTGTTGTATTAGAAAAAATCCTGCAACTAGAACGCAGGAATAAATATCGTTGAAAACGTCTTTCTAAGAACACCAAAATTATAACAACAAACTCATGCTTACATAACACATTGATTAATTTTACTAAACTATATCCGATACACGCCCACATTGAAACTAATCCGATTTAAACAAAACCAGATTTCGGAGAAATCAGCCAACAAATAATTAATATCTTGCAATAAAAGTGAACCAGATTAGACGCCCACTGCCTGGCGAGAAAGTAACACGACTTGCAATTAATTACTTAATTAATTTCAATCTTGAGAAACATTACAACTTCGTTTTCTAAACATGTGAGTATCATGTAACAGGATATCTCATGTAAAGTTGTAAAATTGTACAAACATGGCTGCTTATTGAGCTTTGCAAAACTAGTGTAAATTGATCATCGAATGTACGGAAATATCATACAAAACCATACCATGTTATAATGGTTTTTACATGTACTTGTACCCTTACCGTTACGCAGCGAAATCATTTTTTTGCTTTTGGCTTACACACACATAAAAATATTAAAAACAAAACAATATCAACACTCAACTAGAAACAAAACAAAACATAATCATTCTAATCTAAAACCTTCCATCAACACAAAAATGTGATCTTAAAACCTCTATAGATCCAAAGATGAGGTGGCAAATTGGAGATCTGTTTCTATCTGAACATAACAAGGCGTAGATAACAAGCGTGCGTATTTCATCGCGTGAGTCCAACGATTTTCTTTTATTTTCCTTCCCTGAGAGATCTTGTATATCCAAGATCTGTTATATATGATCCTATTTCCTACATTATGTATGTTTTATTTGTATCTCCGTGTGTATTAAAGGCGCATTGGGAATATACTGTTCGGTGATGGGTTTATGCTAATGTTGGTTGTTGATTGTAAATTAATGATTTGTTTGTTATTGTTAATACGGGGTTGTTGTAACTTTAAATAAGACACCTTATAAGAGTTTCTAATTTTATTGACTTTGCCTCCAATAACTTCGAAATGAAAATCCTTTTTAACCGACTTCTTGCACATAATTTTCAATAATTTCTACGATACTACTATTAGTACTATATAATATTATCTACCAGGTCCGTGTGAAAAGAGGCTTTTGGTCAGCAGTGGCCACTTATAGGCTGTTAAAGATGATGATATTATTTGACAATAGCATTGACATACTCAAAGGACTAATAACTCTTAAATATGTTCCACTAACACCTCATCATACACCACCAAGTACCTGAAACCACGTAAAACGCTTATTAATTTCCCAATAATTACCACCTCGTACACCTACACCTATGAAACTTTTCCTTTGATATCACGCCAGCCTAAATATACTCGTGAGCAAACTGTCACCAACTCAAAACTCAAACTCGGCGCCATCAAGATATTTGGGCCTCAAATTAAAGTGGGTCGGATCTCATTAAGCCCTTTAGGGACAAAGATTAACCCCGAAAGTAGGAAATCACTAACATAAATATCGTTTAACGCGAGGACCCACGCGTCTGTGAATATTTACATCGGTACATATTGGATGGGAATCGATTGGGTTTATTATGACGGTACTTAGGAGTAGAGTATGGTCCTTGCAATAAGAAAAAGTGAAGATTATGTCATTCATTCAGCTACCAAACTTAGTATCAGTATGCCTTAAAAAAAGAAAAGAAAAAGTTAAACTTTTGGTCAATTTAATCATGAACTTGAGAGAGTTTGTTTGTTAGAACGCGCTAATATCCGTAACTACTGATCCAAATTGCATAATTATTTTTGTATTGGATAGCCCATTTATCTTGGAAGGTATATAGCAGTAGGTAGGGATCGCGTTACAATCAATAGGAGCCGAGAAGTGGGATAAAACCACGCAGTAGTAACTAATTATAATATATTTTCTGACTCAGATCCGACCAAGAAAACCGAGTCAACTAGTTCCCTTACACTACAGTCTTTAACTATAATCTTAGTACCATCATACTTAATTGATGACTCCTTAATAGCCAGCTAGACGTCTAACTATCTCCATAATAGTGTACTTCCGAAACATAATATACCCCTTCCACACATTGAAGGGGTATTGAATGCGCCCGCATACATCATCTGTGGGAACTGACTACACGTGTTCGGATCATCGTAGCCCTTGTGTGAACATGCAGACAGTATGCAGGTCATTGTTTAGACGGTTGACGCTTGTTCGAACTAAGGAAGTTCTCTTATTGCTTTCTGACATCCTGGTACTTCGGTCAGCTTAGCGGCATGGGGTTTGTGGTAATTAAAATAGTTTACAATCGTTTAAATAAAAACTAATGTATCATTTGGTGGTCTGACATCGTTCTTAATTTTATATCGACGTCAAAAAAAGGAGAACATTATATTCGATTGTTTGGTGCTTTTTCTATGGCCAACGATAACTGTGGAAGAATTTTGTAAAAAAATTTACTGATCTTGTTAGAAAAATAAAAGCAAAGCTTTAAACAGAGAGAAATGGAAGGGGGAGGCTTTTACCCTGCAGTAGGACGATCATGGCTGAAATCGAAATCTAAATCTGATAGAAAAATGAAAATTATCATTATTTTTTTGATACAAGAACCGTATACCACGTCTTATCGTTACTTAAACATTATTTAAAACTAAAATGTAATTTTATTGTACCTACAGCAATAAGCATTACTGAACTATATCAGAAACAACACCTCTATTCGAAACTCAATCTATCATTAAAAGAAACATAGGTCTAGAAGATTGACTATTTTGATACCTATAATAGAAGTTACTTTTAGTGCTTTTCCAGGTACAATTTCATTAAAACTCAAGCAACTATACATTTACTAGTGGGGTAATCAGATTGTTCGTAGAACACTCGTTATTGGCCGTCAATCGTCGGAGAAGCGAGCTAAGTTAATCGCCTTGCAATTCTGAACACATAAAATATACTATTTAATCGAATCGTAATTACTTTTGTACAAAATAAGACAGTTGTTATAGAAATGGGAATTTAGAATTAGTAATTTTATGGCACGTTGTTTGAATTTTATGTGGAAGCACTTCATTAGATTCGCAGGTATGGCAAATATAAAATTTAGATTTTTACACTAACTTATTTTTTGAGGCTAACTGCCGTGATAGACTACAGATATATTGAATAATTACTTAAATTGTCTATCCTTTAGTAACGATTTTGTTCCGAAAATAATTACTAAGGAGTGATCATTAAATGACTCTAAGTACGGCGTTAAGACAAACAGCTTATCTATATATTAATACGTGATGCAAAAACTTTGGACCGCTTTTTACGAAAATTGCGCGGACGTAGGAGTATAAAATTTGGTACACTTATAGTTTATGTGTAGGAGAAGTGGGGAACGCTAATATTTTTCAAAAATAATGCTTATAAAGTGCATTAAATCAATAAATAAAACATTACACACACATGCATAGTATCTGATCGTATTTGACAAAACGTCAAAATTGATAGACATTGCGATGATATTCTGACGGGTCATATGAAAAGAGTTTTATAAAAGAGTTTGTTTGAGTTTGAGTTAAATAAAAATTATCCTTGAACGTATGTTAAGTAGTATTGTAAATTAAATCGTATATGGTTGAATTTCGACCACTAGGCGACCACTAGTTTGATTTAAAGCGTATGCATGAAACACTAATTCTGTATTTAGGATACGTACGCAAAATTTAAAGACAAATAAATCCTATTTCTACCCCCCCCCCGTCTTCTTCAAAAAGTCTACACATATCCAAATACCAATATCACCCTAAATAAACATAACACAATCATCATAATACTAGAGTTACCGTAGAACAGATACCACGGCACGTGTACCCTATACAACTTCCTAGTACCAAGTACCAAAGCGCGAAGTCGTTACGATAAATAGCAGCTGATAAATGACTGCACAAAGTTCCAACGCAGAAATAAAGTAACTAAATGATGCCAAAAAATACTTGTAAAGTTAAAAGTCTGCGCACTCAAATCCTACTATCGGGAACACTGATCTTAATTGTTTTTGAGGTTATTTTTCGCGATAAGACGCACAAAAAAGTTGTTGAGCTTGTAAGCTACTGTGGGTGTTTGTCGTTGTAGCTGTAGAAGTATAATTGAATGGGGGTTCAGTCAAGGAATTGAGGAGTTTTTGGGTGATTTACCTTTAAGGCTGTAACTTTTCGGTAAGTGCTTGATACAGTTTTTTTTTGTAATAACGCATTACGGTATAGCAACTACATTTGCGTGTAAAAACATGCGACACAATGACACAACGCGAGCATAATTTCACGTTGGTTTTCTGTGAGGCCGTGGTATCACTCCGGTCAAGCCGGCCCACTCGTGCCGAAGCATGGCTCTCCCACACTTAAAACTTACTTACTTAACTTTATTAATACTTCCCTGCTTTAACCAAAAATCTTAACGACTGCTAAAAAGAGAAATTCCACCGTAACCTTTCGGCAGTATGCTGACCACATGTTCTTATTTAAGGCACAATAAAGTAAGATACGAATACTAAAAGCTGACATGTCTGAATTCTGTAATCGTGTCCCAAAAATCTTAATTACTCTTAGCGGTACCATTTTAACCAGGTGAATGGATGTGGTGTAACTGAATTAGATAAATTACAGCGATTATAACTACCTTTTGGAAAGTTACCAAGCAAAATAAATGTTCTTCGTTAAATTTTAATATACCAAAAATGGGTATTGGAGTTAGAATGTCGCAATAGTTGTATTTAATCACGTTCTATTGCCTAATCGTCTATTTGAACTGGCTGTTTTCAAGTTCTGGTTTTAAAGAGTATATCTGAACAATTGTAGGCACCTCTTTGTGGCACCTATTCTACAGAAGAAAACATCTAAGAAAGAAACAAATATCTATCCATCACGGGACAATGTTTTTTAAGTAGTAATAAAATATTTTCCAGACTTCTTATAGATATTCTCCTCTAAAAGATTTCTGTAACCCAAACTCTTACAAACTAATTATGTTTTCGAAAACTACACCATGTCTCATCTAGCACGAACAATTCCACATACATCGCAGAACCGGCCCATTACGAGGGTATAGCGTGACGGGCCCCGACTTTTCTGGATTTGACTTGTAGCTGCGCCGATCAGCCGATTAGCTGAGCTTACCTGTTTGTTACCGACATGAATACTGGTTACTTTGTTTGCGGATCGAAGATATGCCACTTGATACCTCATTGTACGCAGACAATGTTAAGTGCATGCAATGGCACGATTTATCAGTGTTTTATTGCAGTTGCGGTGACGACTAAGTGGTGGTAAATGCGAAGCAAGAAGCTAGTACAATCGGTAATTTAAATTAGTATAGCATTTTTGCATAATGAGAACGATTAAGTACAATTTTATTTGCATATCATTTTCATTATATTGTTTAAAGAAATCAATTTAACGACTGAACAGTTCGATGTATGCGTTAAAAAAGCAATACAATACATACGTTTGCAATCTTTGAATAAAATTAAAACCTTTACCTACCAAAAGCGCACATCGCAAAAAATCCAATTGTTTACAAATTTATTCATCAGCCAAATATAGCGAAACATTAAACAAAGCGATTCACACATTAACAACTCGTTTGTGTTTCCTTAATGCCTGAGGATTGATAAAAACATTACGAACGACGGGATGGACTAATGCACAATTGCACAAACAAACGAAAACTGAACGCAGATGGCGCTACGAACGATCACGGGCATTTTAATTCCGTTCCGCTCCTACAAGCACGTAGGGACATGCAACTGGCTCCGTTTTACATACTCTCTTTTATTTATGTGTCACTTTTGTCGCTGTACGACACACTGGTTTTATTACAGAGGAATTCTGATCTGGGAATCATTTTATTAGGGTTTAAATGGTAACTTTCCAGTATAAATGCGTAGAGAATGCATGTAATATGTACTGATCAATTAAGCTTACAGTTGAAAGAAATTATGACGTCGATTTAAATATTACAAAAAAGTCGATTATTAGAATTGAATATATTCACTCGATATCGAAATCGAAAGGATAATCTTTGCGACAATGGGCTGACAAAGTTATTACGATACATACCTAAATGATTCAACTTAATGACTATACCTTTTGCCTTCTCAGTTGACTTTAAAACCAAGTTTACATGCTAATTTATCCTTAAATACCTTTGCTTTAACAATACAAGCAAAAGAACATCGAAACAACATAATCTGCTTTAAACTGATAGTGATAAATTAATGTTTTAGTTCAGAACTCTTGGACATTTTGACAGCAATAATAATTATAAAAAACCTTACAGTCCAATTGGTTTTATAGTAATTAATCTTAAGACTGAGTCATTTGCGTTTTAGAGAAACCAGACGACAGATACAAAATGATTTGATGATTTATAAATGGCGTCGACCTTGAAATGTGTGCAAACATAGATTGTTTATGGAATGTTGAAAATCTGAATATGTGGTACCTACATTTTGTGGTTTTTGTTCTCGTATTCAGTGGCGGTTTATATAGCCAAAAAGAATCAGTATCAAATCGGTTGGACTCGATCGCCTTTTAATCTTCGAAGGGGAAACAGAGATTTAAATGTCATAAGCAACGTACTTTTTTCCAAGTATGTACTAATGTTTTAAGCCTTATATATTAGGCAGCGATATCACTGTCCTATCAGTATCAAATCGGTCGGACTCCACCACTTTTTAATCCTTAAAGAGAAAGCTGAGATTCACATGCCATAAACAAAGTACTTTTTACCAATTACTTAATTATGTTATATGCCTCATATATGAGGCAGTGATCTCATTGTTCTATACTTGGTACAATTCAGAGTTTGTGTTAATACCGACAATTTCTAAGAACTGTTCGGCCCGACTTGGAACCTTTGTTTTATACCACGACGGTGGCAAGAAAGCTGACGACCCACCTGATGGTAAATGGCTACCGTGGCCTATGAACGCTTGCAACACTTGGGGCATTACATGCGCTTTGCCGACCCTGAAGAAACCGTTTCTTCGGCAGTCGCACTTATTAACACGAGAACAACGACGCATAGTAGGTATTATAGATATAAGATCTCATGGGAAAATCGAGTCCCCTTGACATTGCTTGATTGATACAAATAGCATTAGCACTTCTGGTTGCTCATGGCCGAATAAACCACGAACCTAATTATACAGAGCAATAATAAAGCAATAATTCTTAAACCTTATTACGTTCTAATAAGGTCGATGTAAAATGTCAATAGCAATATATTACAATTGAACCAATTAATCAGTGTTATCAGATTATACCTAACTTGTTTTAATATCGATGTGATGAAGGGGCTTTAGTGTATTTTTTTAAATAAAACCTTGCTACACAAACACACAAGTTCACATGAACATGACACCGAGACCCGAAACAACAATTTGGGAATCACACAAAGAGTTGCTCTGTACGGGAATCGAACCCACTACGCGTTACGTTGCGTGGCAGCCGGTTGCCCAGCCACCGCGTCAACCGTGCAGTTTTGAATCTTATTCCAGATCTTGCCAAATATTTGTTGGTTTCTTAATTTAATCAATGTAGCTAGACAATAGACTGACCAATGTCAAAAATCCTGGCTCATCAGGAAGTTCAAGAGAAGGCATTAAACTAGTCGAGATTTTCCCAATCTATTTACGTTAATAAACCTTTATTTTTAGTTAATATCAAAAAACATATCTAAATTACTTCAAAGGACCTAACCTAAACAAGAATTAAGAATAGTACAATAGAAACAGAATAGTTACAGATTACATAAGTACCTACTACCGATATTTATGTGCAATTTTTGATCTAGAAAGTTCATAGACATTTGAATATGGACCCCTGTCGTGATAAAGTCGTAACATTTTCTACAGGAATGTACCAATAGGTGTACAGGGCAGATATCACACCCAAAGAGGGACCTTTGAGCGCAAAGGTGGAACGGAACATAGCATAAATGTCGCGGGTACACTCAAATACAGCGGGTAGGTTCTTTAATGTTACATTTAAACGTAAGATCATCGGAGTAAGTTATCATCATCATGATCACGATTTTTATATCGTCATTACCATCGTCAAACGGAAAATCTGTACTGTAAAGAATACAGTGTAAATTGGTTTTCCTACATACCTATGTAATGCTCATAGCACCCTCTTATTGTCAATTATATTTTGCGCCCAATAAAATTGTTGATGTTTCCATACTTACGTTATTCAATATCAGACAATGTACCGCTATTTAGAATTCTTAAATCTAATAGTTTTCTTTACCCAAAATTCTATTCCAAGACTATTAAGACACCAATAAAGCAGCTATAAACATTTCCCCAAAACATTTTCTTACCTAAAAAAGTCCCATTCAAAACTTTTACCTCCATCCACACCACACATTACGCAACACCATGTAACATACTTTACAAATATCGGCAAAGCAACGTTACTACCTAAGTTCGATGTCCGATACTGGCTCAGTCTTGTTTGCCGCACTCTTATCGGCTAGCACAGATCGACGGGAACGCGGAAACTCTTGCTACGTTATCGTTTGACAGAAGTACAACTTGGAATATTGACTGTAGTATGTACCTAGCTTTAGTCGCATCTTGCTTGTTCCAGTGTACTCGTAGTTTGTCAATGTACTTGTTCACTGTAGTGGAATGCGATTGGGTCTAGTTTTAGTGTTATTCCCCGGATTAGGAAAATTATACTGGATTTGTTATTAAAATGGAGCCTTTGGACAAAATGCTTCGTGAGGTCTTAGGTTTTAGTATAAAATTATGTTGCTTTTGTGTTAAAAAAGTGCGTGGGATACAAAAATAGTATTAA
Source organism: Spodoptera frugiperda (assembly GCF_023101765.2). Classification (NCBI taxonomy): domain Eukaryota; kingdom Metazoa; phylum Arthropoda; class Insecta; order Lepidoptera; family Noctuidae; genus Spodoptera; species Spodoptera frugiperda. Next base: position 10,970,727 of record NC_064234.1, on the reverse strand, counting down.
TAGAAGTGCAGTTCTGATGCTAATAGAAGCAAAATTATCAGAGATATTTTGTTTACAAAACCAAATAATCTTTTTCACTTACCCGTTTACTTTTATGACTACAGGACCCAAATAACCAGAAGTCATTACCCATATATTACGCAGTTACTGGAATCGGGGACAAAGACGAAGTAGCAATAATAAAGCTAGTACAATAATATTAAAAGCTTCTAGATGACCTAATATAGGTCACAACACCATTCCCAAAAAACGTGTCCTATATTTTTACTAAAACCGTCTCGATTGTTACCACATGTTGTTGTATGTCGCCAATCACCAAATAGGTCAAGTGCAGTCCTCCATCCAAAATAATATGACGCATACCTACATAATATTTATAATTATGCACAAATAAGAATATGCCTAATACTCCTCGAAGGGGTAGAAAAGGGTACCCAACTTCTGTCACTTCATTCACAAGACCTCGTAGTTTCTAATGGAACTTAAGCCTTAACTTAAGCTCCCAAGCCGCTGCAACTCCTGTGAGCCAGAATCTACAGTAGATACAACCATGAAAATACTCGAACACTGAAATCCAGGGCGTTTATATATTATTGCTTAATATCGATATCGAAAATTTCAACTTTTTACCCAACATAAGGATCGAACCCCAACTCAACAACCCTCTCATCACTCGACTAAACAAAACAGTTACCACTCACCACCTATCCATTATAACACTAAACAAAATATTTACTTACGACACGATACGACAAGCCGTTTATAAAAAAAACCGTTATTTTGATAAACACCCAATCGATATCGATATTGTAAAATACTAGTTTTCGCCCACACACATATTGTCGACAAGCGAGTGTCAAATTAAACTAAATACCCAGAAAACGACCGTTTATAAAGTTCCTTCCACACGTGCGCGCTATAGTCGTGCGATCGTTAATCTTGTGGAGGTGGCGACTCGTGCATCGTGCTGCTGAAATGAAATACATTTTCATTTTCATACACAATTTATTAAAATGGTTAGGAAAAGACGATTTGTCTATTATACGGTTTTGTTTTTTGATATTTTGTTTTTCTGCCTAACCTGACATGGATACATTTCTTCAGATACGGTGCTATCAAAAAGAATATAAATCTAATAGGATTCTAATGCAAATTGATCACTATTAATTTAATTCAGCGCTAAATCGGATAATAATTGTATATTAAACTCAATTAATTCAAACACCGATAACCAAATTAATGTTCTACAATAAAGCTAAAATATATGAATTAATTAAAGAACTTAATGTGTCTACATTTAAATACATAATTTCTCTAAAACTTCTATTTATAAAAAGAAAATGAAATAATAATATGCAAATTATATTAGCTTTGCTAATACTCGAGCGTCAGTCTTGAGCCCGAGTTGTAACAGAAGAAATATTTAATCAATTTTAGCATATAATATTCTCTATGAAACATAATATCACTTACATTTATTCAGACGAAGCTAAGTACTTTCTCAGTAATACTCCTAATGACATTGACCTTTCCGAAATACTCGTATCTAATTTTTGAGGAAAGGTAAGCATTAATATTTTCATTGTCTTTAGGCTAAAGGTCACTAGTTTTCTTGTATAAATATAGAATAACTGTTATTAATGAGATAACTTCGTAACGTTTTTGTTGGTACCTACTTGTATAATTTATTAATTTGTTTGTAATCTTGAGTGCTAACCTGCATTGAGCAAACGTGGTGATTAATACACAAACCTTCTCTGTGCGAGAAGAGGCCTTTGGTCAGCAGTGGCTACTTATAGGCTGTTGATGTGTATGTGAATCTTGGGTGACCGTGAGTGACTAGTTTGTCCCGCAGTTGCATCCGAATTTATTATGTATGCAAAGTTAACCCCGATCACAACCCAAACAACATTAAAAGACAATTATTAAAAATCAACAATTAAAATATCCTGATTCTAGTTCACCACTTTTTTTCTGTTCGAAAAACAAAGATCATTCTGTCCCAAAGATATATAAAACTAATGAAAACTAAAAAGTACAAAAACGCAGTATCAATTTAGTGTGACAGACCTTAACAAATCCGAACAAACCCATATAGACGTCGCTACAACGACTATTATAAATATATTTATAGATCATAAATTAGTATTAAATTTTCAGATTATGACTCGTTGAGATTTCATATCACACATTTACATTTTAATGATACCAATATCTTGCTAACACCTATTTAATAGTCGGCTCATTCACAGGATTAAGGCAGTTGTATCGGACTTAAAAGGTGCGGCTATACCGTAGCTAATAAACAGCTTGATGAATAGATATTTATATAATTTTCCTTCTAAAATATGAATATTTTTGTCACCAAGTGCTTCTTGTTTTTATTTGGACGAGTTTAAGTCTTATTTTCACAGCTTTTTGTAAGTTAAATTGATAGGTATATTAGTCTTACGCTAAGCGCTACATTTATCTTAAGTCTTTTGTTAAATGTCTATTTTTATTTAGGCCATTGTTAACTGAATTCTTTAAATTTAGTATCTAAAGACTTACATGAGTCTTTTAAAAAGTATAAATGCCTGGCCAAAAGGAGCACCTTACAAATTTCGCTCGATCACGGTTATGGCAGAAAACTATCTACTGTTGAAGTATTTGTTTGTCGAGTAGGATTTATGCCGTAGCTAGGAATAAAACATCTAGGTGTAATAAAATGAGATTTTTGCTGTTTGTATTTATTTATCAGTTCGCTACCATCGCTCGTTTTGACAACATCCCGTGATCCAGGTGCGTTTTTGGTATTTTATCTCAAAGTTACGTTGTATATGCCAAAACGAAACGAACTTTCTTCAGAAAATCGAGTGGAGGTCCAGCTTCTGCATGAGCAAGGGAAATCACAAGTAGAGATTTCCAAAACTGTGAAATGTTCGCGCCGATAATTTGTTATTCAGCGATTCCTACCGATCACATCAAAATATACCAAAAACAGGGCGCAAACGCACCACAGACCGGGATCGTCAGTTGCCGAGAGAGTCGTTAAAAAATAGGATGATCAGAGCTCGCTGGAGTTGTCAGAACAAAATAAGGTATCTGGGGGCACGGCAGTGAAGTCGAGCAAAAAAAAGCGGCACGGCCGTACCATCCTTTTCTCGAAGCAATTCGGCCTTTTTCGACCCCCTAGAATTCGGTTGTGGATAAAGCAAGTAACCTGAATCTTCAGTAACTAATCCGGCATTGTATAAACACGGAATATTTAAAATTTCAGTCAATTTGAACCAGTAGTTTAAAAAAACTTGTTAAAGTTTAAAATTTTGTCACTCACTGACTCACCGATTTCAAAAGTCCAAGGCACTTCTAAGACTTATTTCATATTTGGAATACATATAGAGTTTAGTGTCTTAATCATGGGAAAACTTAAATATTTTGTAATTTCGGTCCAGTTTTCTGCACAATAACCCCACAAAGTTATTTATGCAGTTGGCAAAAATTGTAAAGTCTCCGACCCATAGAGACAGGGAGTGGGCTTTGAGAAAAACTGTGGCTGAAGCTCAAGAAGTAGTACCGGAAAAGAAAAAGAGGAAGACTACATATAAAAATAAGAAAATATCTAAGACCTTTAACAAAATTCGTTAGAAGTTGGTATCAAAAAGAAAGGCTCTACAAAAAGAAGTGAGATCCCATTTGTAAAAAACCCAAGTTATTTCTTTCTACCGTCAAAAGTTGTGAGATCCATGTAATACCAAGTCGGTTAATCTATTTAGTGTCTACTTGAAGGACCTTCTGTCTTAAGTTATTACATAAGTTATTATCATGCCAATATTAAAAATATTTAACGTTTTAAACAAATAGATCGACTTGGACATCGCATGAAAACAAAATGAATATTACAATATTATATTAGATTCTTTAGTCTCTCGCGCCTCACGCGATTGAAACTCTCGTTAAAAGTCGCTGGCCCGTCTGCTGTGTAGTGTGATACATTAATAATCAAATCAAGCGATGTCCAAGTCGATCTATTTGTTTAAAACGTTAAATATTTTTAATATTGGCATGATTAACTTATGTAATTTAAGAGAAGGTCCTTCAAGTAGACACTAAATAGATTAACCGACTGGTATTACATAAAACTTTTGACGGTAGAAAGACTGAGCTGCGAGACTTTTTTTTACAGGATGTTTTTGATGGGATCAATTTCTGCTCGAACTACTTGTAGAAGACTTTAGGAAGCTGATCCAAAAGGTTGTGACGCTAGGAAGAAACCATGGCTCCCGACAAAAACAAAAAAACTCGGTATAAATGGGCCTTACAACATCGAACTTTCACCAATTCAGAGTGGTCAAAGTTTGTGGGTCAGACGAATCATTAGATAAGTAACTATATTTAATGCCCTAATAAAATATAAAATGGTTTAAAATCCAAACGCATAGATGAAGTTCTTTTGTTTTCTGGAACTCAATATTTGTCTCTTTATTGCTGATTTTTTGTACCCCTGTTGTGACCTCTGTACGTCGCCGGGTGGGCGAAGAATTTAATCCAGAATGTGTGGTACCAACCGTAAAACATGGTGGCGGTAGCATAATGGTCTGGGGTTGCATGACCGATTCTGGAGTTGGCGAAAGTGAGAGGGCCGCATGTACTCTTCTAAGTACATAAATTTACTTGAAACTGCGTTCCTGCCTTCATTCACGAAACTTTTCGGCGACAGGAACATGGATATTGGTAAATTCCAGCAGGATAACGCACCTTGCCACAAATCTGCCCGCACTATGGCATGATTCCGGGAAAATAAAGTAGAGCTTCTTGACTATGCTAGTTGCCAGATCTAAACCCCATAGAATATTTATGGGTTTTAGTAAAGCGCAGAGGTAGGCGCCACACAATTAACTCAGAGAAGATTTGAAACGCCACCTATGCAGAATAGAACGCGATTTGCTAAAGACTGTAAAAATGTTGTTAGCTCTTACCAAAAAAAAATTCTGCCGTAATTAAGGCAAAGGGTGGACTTACAAAATATTCATTTTGAATTAGTAAATAGTAAAATAAACATATAAAAAACATTTTGTTTTGTTTCTATTTGATATTTCGCATAAAACTCAAAGATTTCATGGGTGCTCAATACTTTTGGCCAAGGCTGTATAAATGTGGGAGCCTAGATCTTACTATATATACATGGTGAGTAGGTACCTAACTAATATATAATGTCTCGGTGAGTTTCTTTGTCACGATTATCAATAATGAGTCACAAAGTTCAATTTGATAGCTCCCCGACTTGTTACTGTTTGGAATATATTCGGGATCGAGGGTAGAATTGAAACACAGGCGTCCACCCTCGGCGCTTCAAGGATTCATCGGCTGATGTCGATCACTTCTCGTGCAAGCCGACCAGTGCGGTCGAATATTGAACCGTCGTGTGTTTCAACTGTATACCTAGTCTGTAACCTGTTAGTTTGATATTGTAACAGTTAATTATCTTTCATGTACTTTGTAACCATGTTTGCACTAGAGTGACTGATCTGAGTTTGTTTCGGCATTTCTTCTCAGAGTAGTCGGTAGGAAATATCAGTAGCTTAATAAAGTAACAGTTGTACAGAATATAGTTCCATATCGAAGACTTTATTATTTTACTGCTACCTTCGTCATAACGCCCACAAGTATTCCTGACATGAGTAGTGAGATTCTCCTTTCACCGACATATCGAAAGTGAGAGATCTCCTATCTACATCAGAAGTGAGATGGACCCGGACGATTGAAGATGTTGAAATCATCGGAGCTGATTCATCGAGAACTACTTGCATTCGACCCCAACAAAGAAGACTGCGATGCAAGGCTCAGCTTGGTGCATTCAAATCCAACCCCAGCATATCTGACACGAGCAACGGCGACAGCGGCAGCGGACCAGGGGACGCGGCGACGGCAGCGGACCAGGGGACGCGGCGACGGCAGCGGACCAGGGGACGCGGCGACGGCAGCGGACCAGGGGACGCGGCGACGGCAGCGGACCAGGGGACGCGGCGACGGCAGCGGACCAGGGGACGCGGCGGCAGCGACAGCGGGCCAGGTGACGCAGCGTAAGCGCGGCGTATGGTGAGAAGCGTATTGATGTCTGCAGTTGGACACTGCATCATCGGGAATATTCAGGTGACCTTGTTCCTTTTAGTATGATTCTGATATCAAATACTTTATAGGATGAAAATGAGTCAGCGTTTCCAGTTTAGGATTGTTGATTTTGCGATCAGAAGTATTATTTTACTTTTGTCGGGTAGTCATAATAAAAACTAAGTCGTGATGTTTTAGATCCGTGATTATGAAAAGTCATTAGAATGACATCTGATTATGTGGTTTCGGGTTGTGTATTGTTAGGTTGCGTGATATCTCAAATAATCTTTGATTTTTATTTAGTTGGGAATTCGATTTCCGCGACGTGAGGTAGATTTAAATATGCGGTGTAGCGTGGTACAGAACATTGAGAAATAGTTAAGTAGTTTTAACAAAGGACGGTATAAGCTGCTAAGTTGCTATTGGTGATTGACAATTATGTAATTTGATTTTGATTTGAAGGTAGGTAGGAAGACATAAGATAATACGTTTTCGAAGATACATTTTAGTACGCTGATAGACTGTTAGGTAGTTATTCCAAATTTAGTCAATCAAGTCGGGTATTGCCTAGTAAAGAAAACCGCGAAGTAACCAGACGCAGCATTTCATTTTGATATTGCGTCTAGTTTGAATAGTGTAGGTACTCTAGTGTACAGGACCACTAACAAAAGCCAATAGTTGATATTTTGTTAGCTAACTTTATTAACAACTGGCACATGGGTTGTAATCGTAACTATGAGCAGACTGCACGGTTGGCGCGGTGGCTGGGCGATTGGCTGCCGTGCAACATGTAGCGGGTTTGATTCCCGCACGGAGCAACTCTTTGTGTAATCCACAAATTGTTGTTTCGGGTCTGGGTGTCGCGTGTATGTAAAATTGTGTGTTTGTAAAGCATACCCACGACACAGGAGAAAATCCCAGCGGAGCATGATTATTTTAATTTTGTATGTAAGATAGTAGGTACATTGAGAATTATTTTAAAAGATGTTACCGACATTTGTTACCTTTTTACCATTATGAGTATTGTAGTTGTAACTGTGGGTAGACTGGTTGTTTAAGCGGTAGTTCGGCATTTTATTTTGATAGTGCATCTAAATTGAATAGTTTAAATTAGGTAAAATGCCGAGAAATCTAAATTGAGATACAGTAGGTATACGATATTGTGACGAATAAGGATGAGGAGGATATCTGATCACCAGGTTCCTCGAGAATTTTGTGAAATGTAAGTGGTAGAATTTCCTGTACACATCGTGACTATTTGTACTCAACACTCATCATTCACACTCATGCCCTAAACACTCGACACTGTGGACCGCACCGCATGAGTAACATGTGGCGCTGGGTCTGGCACAATGGACCGCGCTCATGAGGAGCATGAGGCGATGGTCAGTGTACACACCGGACCGCGCTCATGAAGAGCATGAGGTGATGGGTCTATGCACGCACTCACATTCGGACCGCACACATGAGGACCATGTGGTGATGGGTCTGCACAAACTCGCATTGAGACCGCACCCGTGAGGAACATGGCTGTTGGGTCTTCATTCACAAGCACATACTCAAACTTACATCATGTACACACACACACACTCACATACATGTAGGTACTTAAAAAAAATATGCCGACGAATTAAAGTTAAACTGACATAATTCAGATAAAGTAGTTCAAATAGCAGATACCTTAGAGGGTAGATTATTAGAGTAGTTGAAGGTAGTAGAACCTGTGTTTGAGTTTGCAAGGTGATCGTAGTTTAAAAGATGTTTGTTAATGAGGGTTTCAGTGGAAACCATGGAGTCTAGGAGAGACTCGCCGTTCCCATGTGGGGTTCACGTGAGACAGAATAACTATGTGTTACTGAACTGTGCGTAGCCGTGATCACTTGTAAAGCTTGAATGCTTTGAGTTACTTGGTAGAATCATTATTTTGCGAGTAACTATGTTTGTGAAATGTCAGTTTTACTGGTTTTGATACTGGAAAGTTGTAGTTAAACAATAATTTTGATATTATTGGTTTGTTTCGATTCATAGTAACGAGTTAAGTAACATTTTTATGAGGATGATGGTTCAAGAAGGTCACGCATCAACCGAGATTGGTTTTGATGAAGTTAATGAAGCTCGGTAGAAACTCAGGTAAGGGGACTCTAGAAGCCATTATGTGTTTGTGCTGTCTCTATTCGTTTGTTGTATGTTTGTGTCCGATCACCTCAGTAGCGGTCGCGTATTCGCAACCCGGTCACAAACGGAATCTCCGAGTGTCGCCTCGAGAGTCCGTTCGGTGCGCGGTACGAGTTTGGCTCTGACGGGGGTCGGCGGCTGTCTGTGTTCGGTATGTTTGTGTTCGATCACCTCAGTAGCGGTCACGTATTCGCAACCCGGTCGCAAACGGAATCTCCGAGTGTCGCCTCGAGAGTCCGTTCGGTGCGCGATACGAGTTTGGCTCTGACGGGGGTCGGCGGTTGTATGTGTTCGTTTTGTGTTCGCCGGCCGGGGCCGGAGCCGGGGCACTGGGTGCATTGCTCGTGGACTCGAGTAAGGGCATGCCAGGGGCCATTGTTGGTAGTTGCGTGGTTACCAGGTGGTGACGCACTGGAGATCCATGTGATGGATGTCAGCAATGTGATTGCTGGTCGGCTTGAGAGCCGGGGCACTAGGTGACTTGCTCGTGGACTCGAGTAAGGGCATGCTAGGGGCCATGGTCAGGCTAGAGAGCCGGGGCGCACTAGATGTCTTACTCGGGAGTTTCTAGAGTTGTACTGAGTAGTTTGTAATTTTTATAGGAAATAGGCTGTGATGCGTGAACCTAACAGTATGATGCTTTTGTAATTGTGTGTGGAATGTGGTCAGGAATGACCGAGCTATATGATACTTTGCGTGTAATTTTCTGTCACAGATGAGTTGTCACACGAGGACGTGTGCAAGCAGGATGGCCGTGTCGGGATCGAGGGTAGAATTGAAACACAGGCGTCCACCCTCGGCGCTCGACGGAGTCAAGGATTCATCGGCTGAGCGGCGGCGTGTCGATCACTTCTCGTGCAGCAGCCGACCAGTGCGGTCGAATATTGAACCGTCGTGTGTTTCAACTGTATACCTAGTCTGTAACCTGTTAGTTTGATATTGTAACAGTTAATTATCTTTCATGTACTTTGTAACCATGTTTGCACTTTGAGAGTGACTGAGACCTCTGAGTTTGTTTCGGTATTTCTTCTCAGAGTAGTCGGTAGGAAATACCGGCCCCATCAGTAGCTTAAGTAAAGTAACAGTGCAATGTACAGAATTAAACAATAGTTCCATATCGAAGACTTTATTATTTTACTGCTACCTTCGTCATAACGCCCACAAGTATTCCTGACATGAGTAGTGAGATTCTCCTTTCACCGACATATCGAAAGTGAGAGATCTCCTATCTCCGACATATATTTTAGATTAAATAAACATTGAGCTAATAGCCTCGCAAAATCGTATTTCGATTTGAAGTGATTTGCTCTTGAGGAGCGGAGTGCGAACAAATCGTTGAAGAGTCATTTTGCGTGAACACGCGGAATACAAATCAGGAGATCCGAACGAAACCGTAAATACATTTGAAGTTATGACTTACTTATCCGCTATTTATTTTAGAGTGGATACAATATTTCAAAAGTACTTATTTAAAATCTTATTTCAAAACAGCTCTAATTTCTTCCACCAATCAATTCACTCATAATTTGACAGGAGTACCTACAACTAACTGTCAGTCTGAACAACTCATTTCAATATGGCGTCATCCCATTGATAACGAGCATACAAATTCAAAATTACATTTTGATCATTTCATTATTCGAAATGAGGCACCGACATCGACAGTGTAATGCTTCTAAATATTGTATAAAAACTCATTAGAGGGAGTAAAAAAAGCACGAATGACATGTAATTCTTTGTGGAGCTAGAATTTTCACTGGAGTATCGAGATAAAATTACCGATTTCATCGTCATCCATCAATTCTGGCGGGCACACGGTGACGCGACAATTTGTTTGCTCTCCTACCTAATGCTGATGGTTAATGACTTGAAAACCCGTCGTTATTTGTTTATACATAGAGTTGCTGTGTTAGTGGAGATTACAATCGTGTTTAAAGGTGTTAATTGCTTGCAGAGTTTGTTCGAAAAGATAATGCAGTAGTGGTTGTGAATGAATGTTCGATCAGATGTTTTACACAACGAAAGAATAAACTTGGAATGCTTTAGGCGTTATTTTCTGATTTCTTAGATTATTTAATAGAAATGAGGTAATGACCTCTACTTTTATGCAATTATCAACCCTATTTTACTTAACAACAATGGTGATATTCGTGGGAATCATCAATTTTCTGACCCATTTCGTAACATATGAAACCCTAAACAAAGTGTAGTCATCTAGCCACGTTACGCCATGTCCCATTTATACGTCTTAACTAATAAAGCGTATCTAATTCCGCCCATCAGCTCAATTGCTCTTAATACGGATTGCTCATGGCCGAAATACGAAGCGAAAATTTTTAATTACACCATGCCTTTAATGGCCGAAAAAGTAAACGAACTTGAACGTACTAAATGTACCACTTTTTACCAGTTATGTTTTGATTATCATGCGATCAAGTCGATTTTATAATGTACTAGCGACCTGCCCCAGCTTCGCATGGGTGCAATGGTGATCTATTATACATATAACCCTTTCTTTTAAATCACTCTATAAATTAAAAAACCTCATCAAAATCCGTTGCGTAGTTTCAAAGATTTAAGCATACAAAGGGACATAGGGTCAGAGAATGTGACTTTGTTTTATACTATGTAGTGATAGTATCATATTTTATAGTGCACCAAACAAAACCCTTGATTTCGTATTAAAACATAACATAAAGCCTGCTAAATATCAGGCACAATTCCAGGCTCTGTGCTATTACAGAGTACATATTACCAAACCCGGGAAATACCTATCTAGTGAGTACTAGAATTTTGGGCTTAGTTTCTGTTTGAGTAAACAGGAAACTAAAGCCCAAAATTCCTTGCTTACATTACATTTAAAAGTACTCGACCAACGAATCATATTTTTTTTTAATTACACCAAACAGAAACCGGGGCCCAGAGATCGATGCACTTTATTAATAGCTTCTGTCGTCAGCAGAGAGATCGGCATGCATTTTTAATACACCAAATTATGGTTATGCTTGTTCACGGACCACCAAGGAGGTAATTTTGTAAACTGCCCACGGAGCCTTGAGGTCAAATTGTCCCTTTTTGGGGACATAAACGTTTTTACATTTACTTTGTATAATTGTGACGACAAAGGATGAGTTGGGTTGTTTTATGTCAACATTAAAGTATGCTGTATAAAGATAATAGTTTAGTTTAGTAAGGGAATACAGTCGACATCAGTATATAACTACTGATGTAAGTACCTCGTTACAGTTAATAAAGTGAAATGTCGTACAATAACTTTCTGTATACTGGCTTTACGATTGACTGAAAACTGCTTGTGTTTCTAAACAATCGTGCAGTCAATCGATCTATAATATAGGATCGAAGATATATGCTTTAAACACACAATACAACTAACACAGCATTTTTGTTCAAATTTTTCCTCTTCTACTTTCTACTCTAACACTTAACTACGTACTTGGAAGGAACTATAAGTAATTTGGGTTTTTTTTAGCCTTATTGTACAACATACACCTAATAGAATAGAATAAATATCAATGCACACCATAGTACTATCACATTTTGTTCCATATATTATATGACAAAAAAAAAACAACACAACATCTCATTTTCCTTAAATGAGAAAACAGAACTTTGACATCAAAGTTCCCATTGTAACATTTCAAAATTAATTCCTCATACTCGTACTCATCAACACGAACTAACAAAGGCGACATACTCCAAAAAAGGACGCAATAACAGTACCACTTTTTATCAAACCAATCCAATGACAAGTCGACGTACTAATACAATAATCACATTCCTGAATCATTATACCATACAGTGACATCAGGGTCTTAATTAATTAATAAAAAAACCTTGCACAATGTCTCGACATTACGCATATGGTATTTATTACTGAGAATAGAAGACAAATTCAATCGGACAGTCATCCAATCAGTTGTGGTAGTATGCCGCTAGAATATAGTCCTTCTGTACTTTAAATGATTAAGATTGACTATCGTCCACCCTTGGTAGGTAGTACCCCTCATCATCAACGGCCTATGAGTGCCTACTGTTGAGTAATCATCTCATTCTTTCAATGAAAAAAATGGTAGTCGAGTAAGACTTAAAAAACGCAACTTAGAAGTTTCAAATTTATCAAAAAGCGCCACTACACAGGTTTATACCACCCACCAGAAGAGTAAAGGCGATGACTAATGTATTCTACACCGCTATCACCACAGGTATGTGTCATTCGATCAACCTTTAAAGAGATCTGGGAATCTAATAAGAGCAGGCAATGAATTCTCATTAGTGTCAAAATACTGGCTTCTTTTTACTCGCCTTATCAAAATCGCCAACGATTAATCTAATTAAGGCATTCTTTCATCGGACCCATAGATTCCGATACCTACTGTTGAATGTTTGAGATGTTTCTTCTCCCCATCCTGGCTTTTAGTGGACTGTGAACGGAATTTTAATTAGAGATACATTCAAATCATTTTATAAAATGTAGTTGGTTAAGAAGTGAGGCGATTTATTCGCGTTGAAATTGCCTTTAGAGTGTGTTAAGAAGGTCTACTTGAGATTTTCTACTTAGTGATTTTTTAGACATAGGCGTAGTGATCAAGGTTAAAAGTTTAGTTTTATGTACTGAATTATAGCCCTGCCCAATTTTGCTTTTCCACCAGAGATGTGCTATGTAGTTATGCTACGAAGATGTAGCATTGTTTACCAATGAATATTACTGGTAGAAGCCAAACTCACTCACACTAACGTAGCATAGAACATCTCTGGTGGAAAATCAGCCTTATGAACTAAAATAAATGTATATTCAATGTGCCACGATAATTAAAATAAATTGTTCTACACAATGCGAATTAATTACAAATTTTGTATCTCAGTACTCACATAAAATTCACATTTAATTGTTGTCCAACACTGCCCAAAAAAATGCCATTATAATAACTTGCATTTCGGAGTTTATGCGTTGAATTCAGATTGATAAATTAAATACAGTTTGTACCAATAAACTGGTTTAAGATTACGTCAGCGAAATGTTTGATTGTGAGTCATTGTCGGTGCATTGATACTGTATATACTCGTATATATGGTTATACATATGTATATTCTTGCATGTATGATGACTGTATGTCTATCAGTAAACGTCTTTCTTTGTGCTTAGTTGCTTTGTGCATACTTTTTACAAGTCAGTAGAAATTAGCTAATTTTTCGTGTTAACTAAGACTAACTTAGTTAATTTCACTTTCTCTAACATCTAAGCTCCTAATTCCTAAATTATTCTTAATTAGATTGGTGTCCGTGTTGAACACACTTGTCTTATTTTCGTGAGCGCTGGTAAGTAAATCAACACCACTTGCGACCAGTACAGAAAATATTCCTAAATATTTTCTTAACATGGTAAAACTATTTACTCCGAGACTTAAAAATAAACCAAGTAACTATTGAAAATTTCCTTCAAAAAATTTCTACGTAAATAGACAGTAGCATTTATTTACCCACGGTTTTTGACCTCAAATTTGCAATAGTCTAAACAACTAATCAAACGAGTCAATCAATAAAGATAAAGTACTCATAAAAGACCAGTTCATTAAAAATGAGACAGCAATTAGACAGAAAGTTCACGACACAGACATTAGATATATAAAAAGTAATCTAATAAATAAATATTTATCTTACACTTTAATGTTTAGAGATAAAAACAACAAGCTCACTGGTCTAATTAAGACAAAACAGTTATAATCTTATCTGGATTTAAAAGTATTTTCTAAAACCAGTACTAATAAATATACTTTTTTGCACCCCTCTATAAACTAGTCCCTAGTGCGAGTTTGTTTTACGTTGACGCGATTGACACGTTTATGACGTTCTGCGCTCTGATTGGCTTGCTCTAAGTTAAACCGCCAATCAGAAGGCTAGACGCGGTAACTTGTAAACGCGACGCGTTAAAGTAAAACTAACTGTTATCAGGTACTCTGTTTAAGATTCTGTCTCTATTCCATATGACGATGGCGACTAGACTGCCTTGCTATAAAAGGTATGATGCTATCAACTTAGGCCGAGAAGCGTATAAACCTGCGGTACCGGTTACAAAATTGCGTTCCAGATATTATATCGGGTCTATTCTGTTGTAGACTAACTGAATTATTTGCTCTCTTTATTTAGCAACGAATAAAGAAAGGAGACGAAAATAATTTTTGCACTGTCAGATCCGCGTGTTGCTGATTTTAATTGACTCGATATGTGACCATAAGTGAACAATTAGTGGAATACATTTGTCTCCACCCCCAACTCTTCTTGTGGCTGTCGTTACTTCATAAAAGCCGACTTAAGGACTATATTATTTGACATAGATCAGACAGCAGAGTCCTTAAAAAATGTGGATCTTTTAAACTGCCCGATTGCATAGACATTAAAGCAAAGCGTTTTATGAAGAGGAGGCTCAAAGCCCAATAAACCATTGTCACGGGCTACTAACTATAGATAATATTGATGAATCTTCGTAGATATCTTATAATTTTGTTACGAACACCGCTTATTCACAAATAAATTGTTTTAACAATAAAAACTAGAAAATATCCGGTCGATACTGGCCTAGACACCAAACAGTTTAACTACAGTCACTGCACATAGTTAAGTATTGATTCGGTTAACCTTGCTCCAGTTTAAACCTAAGTAATAGTTAATGCGGTTAAAGTTCATGTTAGAATTAAGTTTTAAGACTGAACTAGGTTTTAATCTATAAGTAAGTACTAATTAGCTAAGAGAATGGGATGGATCAAAACCGTGCAATGTGTTCTTATTTTTGGATTTATTTTACTTCTTACGGGATAAGGTGTTAAACGAGCAGGCCGATCAATTGATGGTACGCAAAAAGCGTCGGTTTCGCCCATAGACACCTGCAACAGCAGATGAGTACAGTGATGTTGGTGGCCTTTTGGAGTTACCCTCAAAAAAGTGGGGGATGGAGGATTCAGGTCTCGGAGATGAGAAGGAGAGATTGTGTAAATTTTACTTTCATATCATATTACGGAGATTTTTGGATTAATCGACGAAAACTAGTCGAATATTTTAATAAAATACTTTTAATTCTGTAATTGCGGCTGATATTTAGTAACGTACATAAAGTTATTTTAACGACATTCTATTATAGACCTTTATATTGTATTCTAGCAACATAAAGATTTCAGCCCACCTACTTTATATTTAGACCAATACAATGAATAGGGCCCAAATAAAATTGGTTAGAATATTTTGTATTCGGGTTAGGTGCGGTCGTTAGACACGACAGGGGGTGATTGACAACACAACGTGCTAGGTTTTGTATTATTTAAATTTGAGCTAGTCTAGATCTAGGTGACAGTCTGTGTGGCTGGTGGATATCACGTAGTCGCAGGCGTAAAGCTCTGTCCATAGAACAAACTAACCGACCAAAAGTTTAAAATTGGTATGGTGCTGTTTTATAAACTAGTGTTAATTGAAGTGTCTTGTATTTTTTTTTAATTTTCTTATTTTAATCGGTACTGAGCGGTCGCACTACGCAATTTTTTTAGTCGAGTAACGAATATTTTTTTTAAATAATTCTCTCGTTTTTATTTTTACAGAAAAGAGCAAGAGTAAAACCTTAATATTTACTACATTACTAAAATATGTAAAATAGGCGACCCTATAGACCTCCGGTGTTTAAAAATTCCAATGTGTAGACAACCTTTTTTCTAAGACTCTAATTACTTGGTATGTATAGCTTTTCCCTATTAATCAAGGATCAAATCAGTTAATATTAATAGATACAGGAAGTGTCACGCTTGTAACATCGTGACAGAAGTCGCACGACTAGAAACAATAAAAATCGTGACGATATAGTCCATTGAAATGTTACATGAGCTTTACATTTTTAGAGGACGCAATTTTATTTTTTGATCATGTGGGGGGTCAATAGAAGCTTAACTTGAAGTTTGTGGGGTCGCCACCCTTGTCCCTCGGCCGCCATCTTGGAAAAAGGGATGAAAACACTTTTTTGGCTATATCTCGGAAACTATGCATCGGATCCAAATCTCCGATTAGATTTAAATGAACCTAATTTGGAAATTTAATTTGCCTACGTTTATATAACTTTTTGCCCTAAATGTTAGTTTTTTTATTTTCTTTTTGCTCTACAACTTTTTTTAACAATTCTTCAATTAGTTTTCCCTACAACGTAAGTTAACTGGGTTCGTCAAATTAGTCCAGTCAAATAAGCTTATTAGGTAAGAATCTCGGAATGCGAGATACCCAGCTGTAAGTTTGTATATACTTGTATATTGATCTAAAACTTGTCTCAAAACCATGGTATATATGGTAGGGTGTAAGCAACTCTTAAAATTCAGGGTCAAAGGACGATACATAATTTTATTATAATATTTTATGAAAACATAGGGTTAACTGGTGAAAAGTATGTCAATTTTCAATTCGTCAAATTCAATCGTTTGTATTTATTCTCCGCCCTACGGGTTCACCATATAAAAAAAAATTTAGACAAAAGTTGTAGAGAATTCTGTATTCTTAAAATGAGTAAATTATTACATACTAAGAATTTTATTACTAAAATCATTTCTACATTATGCACGCAAAACTTGAATCTGGGTTTTCCTTAAGGAGTAAGCAGAATTCTAAATAATATCAATGATGAAGGTGACATGTGATGTTAGAATGCGACACGTTCTTAGAATATTAATCAGAGTTCATTGGCTTTGTGTGAAGTTCGCGTAAGACCTGCGGACACTTTCATTATTAGTATTATAGGTAATAATAAAATTATTAAGATCGATACACACACGTTATCAATACCGTTGAAGAATGCAATTTAAAAAGTTCAGGTTTACCTAAAGCGGTGCTGTCCAGATGTGTATTAGACACTCACAGATAAAAAATAAATATTTAGTTTTGGCTTATATATAAACAAACACATTAAAAAAAAAACAAGATGAGGCCATGGTGAGAAGTATAATTGTACTTACACCATTAAAACATAATATACCTATTTGGATAAAATTCTTCAATAAAATAACCATATTAGATTACACCAAGTCACAGCCTAAATCGAATTAAGTCATAAAAGTTTAATCACAACATTCCTATTCAAATATGAGTCAGACAAGACTATTACAGATAAGAAGCAATTAGAACTATCTATGGGTGTAAGTGCGGAACATATGGGAGATAGATACATATTAACCCTACGGTGTACTGTGTTACTATTTGTAATATACAGAGTGTTAGAAGAAGCGAGGAGAGTAAATATTTTAGTAGCTAATTCTCGCCCCATAATTAATTTTCGTTTTCACTCATTTTCGTTTATGTCATCACCATCTTAAGCTCATTTCCATCCACTGTTTAATAGTTATAGTTATATTAAAGGAGTATTTACATACATAACCTCACGCTTGTCTCCCAAAGTAGTGACAATGGAACGCCAATTGCTACGAATCTTACACACTCTCTTTCTCTTCATCTACAGTCATCGTCATCACTCTTTTCATGCATGCTCATCGGCTAAAGGTACTTTTAATTTGGTCCTTCTTCACTGTATTTGATGTTTGTAATACGCAGAGCTACAGTACATTTTGCATAATTGGAAATCCTATTTAGAGCCAGTATTTTAAGTCACATATACTGGAGGATGAGCCTATTGCGATTCTAACCTCGATGTCACTGAATAAAACCGAAAAAATCATACATTTGCAAAGCTATTACTACGAATTTTGAATAACGAAAACTTCTACACTATACTCCCTATTATCAAGCCCAAGAACCCTTCTACATAACTAATACACACTGTATACATGCAGGAACTTATTTTAGATACGGTTGAACATCTGGATCTAAAGAAGACGTCAAGTGTAGTCTTCCCACGATCATTGAACGCACTACATGTAGTAGTTTTAAAAAGACTTTCAGACGGTTTAGACGATTAGCCACTTTATTACTTTAGGAAATAGGTTAATAGTTGAATGGTAAATTAGATTGTTTAGTGTAAGTAATTAATTGGTCAGTGCAAATAGTTAGGTTTGATTTATTTTGTATTTATGGAATTAAAATACCTCATAAGTATATTCAAAAGTTATAATAATATTTATTTATAAAAAAGTTTAGGGCTTATTATTGAATGATCAAGAAATGGATTATTCAATACAATTTTTCCATGCAAAATGCATTACCTACACCTAAAAACAAACTAAGAAATCCATGTCGTAACCTCACACAACTTCCAAATCAAACACCATGATTTTATGGCACAAAAAAACTAAATTCAAATTACAAAACACGTGACCTCCGTAAATAGAACCACGGATAACTACATTCGTCGGCTCCAAGAATCCAAAAGCGAAAAGATAACCCAAATCTGTTGATATCAAGCGAACATCTGTCTCAAAAGCTTTTGTTGATACCCCTTTATACCAAGGACAAACGAAGACAACCGCAGGTCAACATACACTTAACTAACAAACTACAATACAATATCAACCATATTTCTTAGAGAACAGAGTTCAAAATCCTTTGAGTAAATCACATATTTTGTAGTAGGTTGATATGCTGGGTTGCACACACGTGTCTCTCTGTTTACAATACTAAGCTGAAGATCGGATTCGAAACCACGCCTTCACCTCTTACAGTCTTATCTCACCACTGCATATCCTTGTCATTTAAAAATTTGACCTATTCAAAGGTCAATAGAGTAGAGTTTAGAATGGACTGTTATACTGTTTCTGGATTAGATCTAGAATATTCTATTTTGATGTTTCAGACAGTTTGATATGCAAGCGATATTGTTCTATTAATTTAAATGCCAATCATTGTCTGGTTTAATAGATGGTAATGACTATCAATGTGCCAGATAATGATACGTTATCGCAGTTTGATTGAAATGAGTGAACTCATTTTTATTCTGTTAACACGAAATATGACTTAATGCTAAGCGAAAACGTCTCTTCTTCAGACGCAGAATAAATATACTAAACTTATTTAAAGCCTTTTACGTTACAAATAAGTTGCATTTATACAATTCAAACCGTCAAGAAAAGAGCGTACTCGTTTTTAAAAGGCAACGCACCTGTGGCTCCTTTCGTGTTGGGGGTATCAGGGTGGCGCTGATCGCTTACCATCAGGTGAATCGTCTACTCGTTTGCCCACTAGATTAGATTAGATTTAGATTTCAGGCCTTGTTTGCCCACTATTTCATAAAAAAATCTATCTGTATTTAAAAATAAAAAAACACAATTGCAGTCTATTCCTCATCATCAGCTCTTTTGTGGTCCACTATTGAATAAAATCTTCATGGTTCTAAATATCAATTGTAATAGAAAATCGCACTGTACTTAACACCGGTGACCTACGTCACACACTACGTCATTCTTGTCACCGATGACCGACATTAGGAGGAATTGCCTCCAAAAGTTTTCTGATGGCAGTTAAAT
This sequence comes from Spodoptera frugiperda, assembly GCF_023101765.2. Classification (NCBI taxonomy): domain Eukaryota; kingdom Metazoa; phylum Arthropoda; class Insecta; order Lepidoptera; family Noctuidae; genus Spodoptera; species Spodoptera frugiperda. The sequence continues at coordinate 10,951,009 of NC_064234.1, read as the reverse complement.
GCTTAAATCACTGCTTCGATTACTACGCACTTAATCGAGACCAAGTACCTACGTCTAATTCGTGGTAAATTACAATAAATTTCCTCAAATTTCACAGGTCACTAAGCACTACCTGATAATCAGTTCTTCGCGATTGTTAGAAGAACAATAATGGAACTGCTTCTGCTTACGAGCATAGTATGGAAACACGCTTACACATCAAGCCATACAAACCAGTTTATCTTGGTCTTACACTATATGATCTTTCCGCATATTGGAGGGTCAGTTTATACTGGTTTGTATAGCTTCATTTGTACCCGTGGACATGCCATGACAAATTGTCAGTAGCCGAGTTCCTGCCATTGTTTACTAGTGCTACCGTGAACTTATGTTTACCCGACTTGTAATGAGAGAGGTTATGTTCCCACGGTACGTAGAGGCATCAATGTGTATTTCATTCAAGTTTTGTTGTGTTGCCATTTCTTTGCTTTGAAGATTACTTAATTTCAGTTTATGTATCTAACTTAAACAAAAACATACAATACCAACTTCTGAAAGGATAAAAAAACTTACACACATTAAATGTTACATCCAGTCCCATGTTTTTAAAAATGTGTAATTGCCAAGAGGCTATTGATTTAATAATATTTTTGAAAACCAACAGCTATACATAGTAAACAAATAGTAGCAAAAAATACCAGAAAGGTACATATAGCCTAATCCTTGAAGTAGAACTAGTAACCTAATCCTTGAAATAACCCTTCTGTCATAAAACATAATGTTATTCACTTTTTTTACTTAACATTCTCGTCACAGGTGGTCTCGTGAACACGTGTCAGTTTATCTGAAGTAACTCATGATACTATATTCAAAGACTACTACAGTACTTAGATAAACGTGATAGAAATGGAACGAGAAGAAATTGTCGTTTTCGAAACGAATAGATATATTTTTTCAAGGAACACATTTCAATGAATAAAGGAAATTAAACTCAACATTGCACAAGAGCTGTACTTTACCAATAAAAAAACGCATTACAACTCATTTTCTGCTCAACACGTCAACACATTTCAACAAAAAGGTACGTAAGGAAGCAGAATCCCCCAAGTATAGCGACAAATTCAACCTTTCCATTGTATCATTATGTTTAAATGCAGCGGGGTGCCGCCACATTTCACCCAAAAAATAAAATCACCTGTCGTACTTGTACCAAGGAAAAATAACCCCTAAAAGACTATTTACTAGCGAGTATTTTTGCGTAACAAGTCTAAAAGAACATTTAAAGTTCCTTTTAAATAGAGAGATAATTTGGAAGTGAATGTTATGCTATAAAGAATCATGTTGTTATTAAGATAGGGAATATTTTTGTTTACGAAAGTGATTTCTGGACATAGAAGCTGGATTAGGCCTAGAGGAAACTGTTAGGTTTTGTTTTGTTTGTATTGTTTGGTTACTTTAAAAGGACTTAGAACTTAGGACTCAAGTCCTTTATGTGCTCTAGGTTTCTCTTGGCAAAGGTTGAAGTTCAATCTAGGAGTATGTTATTGGATTTAAGGATTAACACACGTTTGTTCCCATGTTGTGTAGTTTAAGCTGAAATTCCTTGTTTGTAAATGTGCTTCTCTGAGAACTGTTATTCAGATAGAAAAGGCTTTGAGAGCGAATAGTTGTTATGATAATTGCTTCGTTGGTTGTAGGAATAGTAGGTAGTTTCTGTGATGTTAAGATTATAATGTTGAATGCGAAGATTAGCATAATATACTGCTCAGGCGCTCAAAGACAGTGTGAGGTAGTATAGGGAAGCACTGTCTGTACTGACTGATAGAAAAACAAACATCAAGCTTCACAAACGGCCAATTTCAACAACCCATTGATCTGCAGATTTGCTTACTAGAGTAATAATTATGACATATTTTGTATGGAGCGTATGTCAAAATTGTCTCTCCAGTAAGCAATTCTACTAGATAGGTTATTAAAATTGGCCATAAGTTAGGTGTTCATTTCAAACAGAAACATTGTGCAGAATAATGAGAAAGAAACTCCATCACGTCACTACGTAGCTAAAAAAAATTGTTTAAAGTCGCACTTTTTCTCTATATTTTTACATATATATTTTTTTTATTCAATTATGTCATGAAAACGTTACCCAAATATGGTTATCTGGTTTTATTAACAAACAGAGTTACAATATTTGCGACATGTTTATAAAAACTTGTTTTGGTCGCGGGACATTTTCCAATCAGTTACGGTAATGACGACCGGTCACGTTTTCAATATTAACTGTCATTATGATCGCAAATTAAATTATCCAGCCATTTTGCGCATTCGAAATATATATTAAAATAAAATGTATTATGTATTTTGTAGATACATATAAATTGGGTAATTGAGTAACTGATACTTCAAAATCAGTGAAACTTGAATGAATATTTAAGAATAATGCTTCCAATGGAAAAGATGAACCGAATTTAGTTACATTAATATTTTGTAAGTGTAAAATTTAAGTTGATATAGCATTACTTAGTACAATGAAAATTTCTTTTTGGAAAGTCGGTTAAAAATATTAATAAAACCAACATACATTCGGCCTAAAATATATACACTTAGCTATGGAATCAAATTTTTCTTACTTAAAAAATAAACTTTTTTAAATGCAGTACGAGTTTCATTCAATAGTAATGATCACATTGATTGCCACTGTCACATTCTACAACCGAAAATATGTACGAGTATCATCACTATAAAAATTCGTTGACTTTAAGAAACTACTTAGTACTTATTTTAAAAGTAAAAATAGACAAACCAGTAAGAAAATGTAAACGTACAGTTTCGAAGCAGATCAGCGATAGAACGCAAGGTGTACTTAGTCGACTGGCACAAACGGGTTACCGTATCAAGTATAGTCAACAAAATTATTGGTAGCCAGGTATTGAAGATTATTAATTCGAATTTATTTGTCATTAATTTTTAATCAGTGCTGTAAGTCAAAGCTTTTCTTAATTGCCCCTTAAAATAATGCTATGGATGTCACATTTCAGATATGTATTACCTACATAGTATTCTACAATTGTACCTTAATACTCGTACAGTGCCATAATGTATGTTTTGTTACACGTAGCCTTTTAGAATATTAATTATATTTTATACCAGAAGGTGTGGGACATTTCGCACACAACCCCACTTCGTCCTGGCATTTCAGAACAAAAACCTTTAAAATGAGTTTGGAAAATATTTCTCTTCTTTATGTCTTACTTGGTCACCAAACATTTTCATCGACTGTACATACCGGTGGTCTAGACTGCCACTCGTTCCTATTTACCGGTACCTAGTTATACAGTGTGTTTATTTATGTAAATTGACCGCGAGATAGTGCACGCTATTGCCAGTCACCACACCCAACTTGGTTATTCAATCTAATAGAAAGTCTGAGATAAATAAGGGCTTCATTCGTTTAATTTCTTAAAGTAAAATATAAGGCTAGAAGTACAATAAATATGTTTCTTCTTTTATACAGATTTATTTTGTTTTGCTCATCTTCTAGACTACATCTTGTGCTTGGTCTTTTCCTAAACTCTCCTTGTATTTCATATTCTTCTTCTACTTCCATACTTCATCTATGTTAATGATAGCCGTCCATTCTCCTCTTTTCTTCTCCCATTAATATTTCAACTCATCGCTTAGTAACAAAACTTTCATTATAAACTTCAAAGTCTTTAACATCTTCCATTTAATCATCGCTTCTGCAAATCCAAACTAATTTCAATTAACATCTGCACTTTAGTGTCTCAAAAGTAAAAGGCATTTTAATTTCTGCACTAATTAAGTCCGTACAAAAGCTGGATCTAATACCGTCGGGATAATTCAAAGACAGGAACATCTTCGAGAAAATCTTTAATTATGGTTCAGACTGCTCCACGTCAAGTTACACAAAACCAGTATAAACTGACCTTCGAACGAGCAGAAAGATCATACAAAGTGAGACCACGATAAACTGGTTTTGTGTAGTTCGATTTGCAACCGTATGTACCTACATTTGTGATCGAGAGTTGGTTCTAACGCAAAAAGTTTAATTCTCTAGTTAATGACAGTTAATTGCACACGCGAGTAGCTATTGGCTGAGTCTCGTGAGACACCGCTCTTTTTACTTTGATTACGTTTTCTCAAAACTGTAGTCTCTAATCTGTTAGCTCATCGATTTGAAAGCTGAGCGGCTGTTAGTAATTATTTAGAGTACCTAGTGATTACTTTTGTTGAAAGTACAAGCACCCGTTGTCATCTTGATGCCAAGGCTATAAATAGCACTAATTGATAGATTTAAACTTATTTTTGTGTCGTGGTGTCACGGAGGTTTGAGACGTCCACTTTTGTTCATGAGAGTGCGGGTTCAAAACCTTCCGACGGTACTTTCAAAGATTATTTAGATACCACTGACAAACGGTGAAGGAAAACATCGCGAGGAAACCTCATAAGTTTGAAATCGCCAACCCGCGTTGAGCAAGCATGGTGATTAATGTTTAAATCTTCTCCGTGTGTGGCTGATAATGATGTGTGATAGATTTAACAGCAATCTAGAGAGATGGTCAAGGTGGTGTCAATGTTCGTAAATTATTTATTTCTTAATCATTCTCCAAACCAATACGATGAAGACGTCTAGAGATTTATTAAAACCGTTCATACGTAACATTTGAACGTTGAACCTATCGAAAAAATTCCAATACTCGAAACTTCAATCGAGGCAAAGCCTTGTCCGTTCTGAGTGACTTATCACAACAATCAATTTGCTTTCTTAAACCTGTCCATTTGTTTAATGGCTCGGCTATAGACAGTAGAACGGCTAAATGTTATCAAGTATTGTCAATCTCGGTACAAAGTAGCCGTCTGTAGCCGTACTTGGCCTTACTGTACATGATATATAATATGTTCCATTTAAGCCAAGAATTTTGACAGAGATTTCCTGATAATTCACTTGACTAATGCATTGCGGGTTGATATGGCATATCTGTTTTATTTATAACTTCTTTTTTTTAATTTTTAGCGTGTTTAGTATAAGTGTTATCTTGATCAAATATATGAGGTTGATGGAGACATTAAATGTTGCTGTTTGGAAACATAATGAGCAAGGTTAATTAGTTAAAACCAGTCAATGATCAAAATATTTATACTGTTCACGTTGGGATATCATTTCTAATTAGATTGTGTAGAAATTATGATTTTATCAAAGCTAAAATCGTCGTTCTGCCGATTAAAGAAACGATAACTTCAAGTATGTTAATTTTTACTGATATTTAATAATGGAGATTGTTAGTTTGTTTGTTTATTAGGCATACACTACATAATCTCTGATTCGTTTTGTTTTTTTTATTATTATTTTAGTTGACTAGATTTTATTATAAAATATAACATATTATAAAGTTAATTCGCTGTTGGTACAAACTTCATACATCAGTAAAGTAAGGTTGGTATGAAGAAAAAAAAACAATTTAATCAAATCATTTACATCCGTATAACTAGTCCAACCAAACAAAGATTATGATGACCCAAACAGAATCAGGTAGATGATTGAACAATTCAAGATAAGGGCTAAGAAAACAGCCGTAAGGGTGGCCTCACTTAGATGTTATTGACTCGTGTAACTCAACCAATGAAATGCGCGCGCGCAAGCAGGTGCGCCTGCGCACAGGAGTGAAGCGACGAGAAAAAAAATTAAGCGGAACGTTTATAAATAGCAGCAACGATGCATGTTACCCTTTGAAGAGCCTGTTTGCAAGAAAAAATGTATGATAATTAAGTTTGGCTTCCAAAAGAACAATATAGTTGATTACTTGAAATTAAAAAGTATTGTGTCTATAAATAGTTGGTAATAACGGTGAAGTGTTTGTTTGTTTCTGAACAAGTTACTAGAGGTACTGGTTTGACTACTGATTTAAAATAATACAGGTCAAACCTGTAGACTATAAAAATCAATTCAAATCATTTATTCCAATTAAACCATAAATAGGTACTTTTAAAACGTCAAGAAATAAAGAAATAAATAATAGTCTGTCAGTCTGTCCGTCAGTGAAGCTAGGTGCTCGTTCCAAAGTGTAGCTTCGAATGGAGACGATTTACAAGGTTATTCTACGATTTACATTTCTCATTACAAACAGTAAAGCCTAATGGAAAATGCCTTCAAGTATACTTATAATCTAACTAACAAGAACACAGTTGAAGTAACAAGAAGTCAATGAATAAATAACTCGTAACTACGTCTCTTCATTTAGTTATGTTAATTGTTTTATCAAAGGCGGCATCGTCAAAGCGTTTGTATCTCTGTCTGAATCAGTTGCAAGCCGAAATCTTCATTCACAAAACCTTTTTGCCGTAGTGTTTACATAATTTATGATGTCGCATGAATTGGATCGAATTTAAAAGTTGGTGAAACCGTCTCTGGGTTTGGTGTTCACCATTTAATTTGATTAAAATTTGGTATTTTGCTTAATGTGAAGTTAAAGTTGCATTTTTATTTTGGGTATCGTCATAAACATCAAAGTATATTTTACGACTATATTACTGCAAGTTCACCTCATTGGACGAATTTTAAAAACAGTGATTTATTTTTATTTCGCTGACTACATTAGTTCAAATCAAAAGCTTCCTTAAAAAGAAATATTCCATCAATACTGAATGAACTACATACACAATAGTCACTTAGGACTTTCTACATGGTGTACAAAAATAAAATAGCGATTCGTACCAGAAGGCAATACAAGAAAAGCCTGTTCTGAACAGGTGCCCACTGTTTATGATGGCCATATTTTATAACTGGATGACTAGCTCCGATAAGAAACCGTAGTTTCTTGAAGAAAGGTCGAATGTATGTAAAGGTTCTGGTCTACATAGTCACGATATCGAAATGCTAGGAATTTAATGAAACGTTACTACGGTAGCTGTTTTAAACACATTCTCGAGGAAATACTTCTCTAGCCACAATTCTGGGATGCTACCGAAATATTCAACATTATTTACTTTAGCGGCATTGTAAGGTAAAAGGGGTCACTATCATTTGAATCTCAAACTTGTCCACCGTCCACAAACTAGCTACTGGTCGTAAAAAACATGAAACGTGAAGTACGAGAAGCATTCCTTGGCCAGTTGCCGACAACCACGACTGTCAGACGATGATAAAATCTGATTGAAGAAAACGTTCGCATCGGAATTGACCAGCCGACTTCCAAAGTTATTGATTACCAATCAAAGCCGCACTAAAATCAGTGAACGCGTCGAATTTTCGGAATAATATTGAACACTTAAAATAAAACTCATGTATTCCGAGAATCGTAAAAGCTCCCCACATACAACCATACTTTATGGATAACAATTTCAAATAGAATTCACATAAAATTATATCAAGTTTTCCGAGTACGAAAGTCGTAAATCATCGAGAGAAATCGATATTGTTTATAAACAAGATTCGCGCAATCGAGACATTCAATCACAGAGATGTCAATACCATTCCTCGGCTGGTATCGATGCTGTTGTAATCTTTAATCGATATATCATTCGAGAGCTGGTTCTTCTGCAGTTGATATTGTTTTCTAATAGGGCCTATTGTCTTCTCGCGTCTGGCATATGTAACCGCTCCTCATTGTCTCAGCTTTATTGTTTTCTTGCGTAAGGTTGGATAAAAAAGTGAGGTGGCCTTTTTTGCTACCTTTGTGTTGGCGTGAGCTCCGTAATAATTGAATATAAGTCTTCTTAAACTTTTTGCTTTTCACACTTTTTGCTTTCCAATTTCTTCTCTCATATGATACTTAGGAACAGGCATTTATCTCCTAGTTACTCGCTTTCCAAAAATAACCTTTTATAGTCTCATTAAAATATCGATATCACTTGGAATGTTAATGAATTAATGACTAACCAAACCGCAGCAGAAATAACTAACCGAACAATCCGACAGGTCCTTTTGCGGAGCTCATTTCCCGCTCAATTTTATACTTTAAATGATAAATTACGAAGTTAATCAGTAAAGGCGAAGGCTTACCATATAAAGTGCAGTTTTAAATAATGTTTGCATCCCACCAATTTCCTGTGACTCAACCGATAAGCTGGGGTCCACCTCTTTATTATTTTATAGTCCATAAATTACTTGCAAATTGCTTTCTTAATTAGACACAAGACCGGTTCTGGAGTTCAATTTTACTTATTTTACCGTAGATACCTACTTAAGAATTTTAACAGGGATCGTTATTCAAAAGGATTTGCTTTTATCTCTGACTTTTAATATTAAACTTTATTACGTTAAGTTTAAGGTTTTGTTTTCGTTCCTTTAATCTAGCTAACGCCTTTTGTTTTTCTTCCATTGACTTCGTTTGACGAGGATTTGCTAAAAGCCAGTCTTGTTTTTAGAACGTAATTACAGAGCTTATTTTTTTAAGATTATGTGATACGAAATGAGTAGGAAATGCATATTTTTCCAAGTTAAACTAAACATGCGCGTACTGACACCAATTTTTTTTGTGTGATGAAATTTATCCAAATACCTCTCTCGCCTTGCACGGGGCGAGAGGGAGTAACAGACTCTTACTCTTGTCTAAAAATCACCCCGGTCCTACTCTTACTTTTCAAACTGGAGCCCAGAAAACCCGCTAGGCAGTCCGCAGCTCCAGAAATTACTAAACTTAACATTTCATTTGAGACTGTTAGTCATAACATGATAGCCAAAAATCACACTTCGAAAAACCGTTTTTACAACTATGCCAAAGTTTCCAATCACCATCCTCATTTCAAAGTAGCAATCAAATTTCAACTCTTTTGCAATATTTCTAAAAAAGAAAATCCCTTAACACTAACATAACATAACAACAAAACAAAACACAATATCCACACTATTCGCGTAGGTTGAAACATCTTCATACCAATACTCCGTTAATCCCCACCATTCACCTCCACAGGTACACTCCACCCACGACTCAATAAAACTCAAACAAAATATCAACAAGTGGGCGTTAATTACACTAATCTAAGTCAAGTCAGAGTAAAAATACCGTTGTATTTGTTTATTACAATCTGATACAGTGCACGGTAGCTGTGGGAATGCTGTGTTTATAGTCGATCTATCAACTGATACGGAGATATCAGTAGAGAGGGCAACACTATTTTTTAAGAATAATTATGGTGTACGTCGATATAATCTGTGGACTATAAATTCGTTCTTTATTTAATTGGAACTGTTTGAATTTTGACGTTTAATGTGAGATCGTTTATAGTTTTTTTTTAATTAGTCTAAGTACTAGATTTGGACAGAAGCGCTCTCTGATAAACATTTTTAAATCCGTGATCTTTAATACATTTACCAGGAGTAGAGTGTTGAAAAACCCTCTATAAGTATAGTACAGTCCAGAATCCTAATGTTGACTACCACAGGCTATTGATGATGATGATCTTGGTGTTGTACGTATATCGTAAGATATCTTATTAAAATCCTATATTTTTAAACGTTGCCCTACATTTGGATTTCCTCTTGTGTCGTGGGTGTGCGTTTACAAACAATGAAGTTTATATACACATGACACTCAACCAGACCCGAACCAACAACTTGTAGATCACACAATTAAATCCGCTACACATTGCATGGCAATCAGTTGCCAGTCACCGCGCCAACCGTACAACATTAATATATTAGGTATAGGTACATAATAAAGTATTTATCATCGATTTTCCCAAAATAATGTAAGTATCTATAGATAGCTCCAAAAAGTTCAAGCAACAAAATTAACACAAACTTGTAATTAAGTATTTTGTTCCTTCCAATAAGTTTAATAACTTTCACGAAGTAAAGGCCTTTCCAATACTAATTGCTTTAAAACAAAAGTCTTCCATTGTACTAAGAAAGAGTAATATTACAAACAAGGTGAAAATTAACGGGAAAGTTTTACAAAGAAAAACTGTTCAGGGTCAAAGATAAAAGATAAAAGAAAAAGGAAAAAGGTACTAATGTTTCACAGCCTCTGGTTACTTTTATTTAGCTTCAAAGTATTCAGTTTTAAAGTCTAGGTTTTTAGCAATATTTAACCTGAGTGTTTCTTAGAACGGTCAAACAAAAATTTGCTTAATCAAAAGGTTTAAGAATATCCGTATAAAATAAAAAAGACTTGCTGGAAACTTTGAATGTTTTATGTGTTTAGCGTAGTGTTAAAAGTTAGGAATAATTTTTAGAATTTCTCAAAGGCCTTTTGACTTTATAGTTCTGTAAACAGAGATCAAATAAAGTGTTTTAGATAAGTATAGTATAGTAATTTAGTTCTAGAATCGCACAATAAAGAATCATTTCCAATTCCTGTAATAATAATGCAATCAACCATTTCTAAAAGTGATGCCAAAATTTTATTAAAATAAAAACATAAATAATATCGTCGATGGTAATAATAATACTAACAATAATTTAATCCAATTAAATAACAACTGTAGTTTAAACCAAAGAATATCCTCATCTTATGAGCTGATACACCAAGCGTCAAATAAATTTTATTGATTTTTAATTTTAATCCAACTTTATAAAGTTGAAATTAAATTGACAGATCCTCGATCCGTCATGTCCGTACTTACATCGATATGCTGCCTGTACTTAGTACGTGTGTGCACGTTCGAAATTCGAATTTATTTTCCGTCTCACCGTTTTAATTCCATGAACAATTTATTATGAGTAGCGTCCACTTCAATATCCATTCGGGACGGCTCACCTTTTTATCGTTGCATCGCTTTTTGCCGAGTATCAACCGTACCTACAATACGCGGCGCGTGACAACCCTAGGGTGCGCTTTGCGCCTATCTCATCCAAACTAACAAAAAGAAAAATACACACGCAACCTAAACAAAACTCTACCATCACAAGTTAAGGTCACATTTTCAATGTCAGTTGCGAAGAAAGCATAAACGTTAAAAGGTAAAATCGTTCCGGATTACTAACATAAATTGGACCTTACCGCTTTAGGTTTAGGAGACATTTCAGATGATGGCTCGTTTTAAGGATTTGTTGTCGTGTGACGAAATGATCGGGCGCTCGGCTGTAATAAAACGACACAATGGAGCGGTCAATGTGTCTCGTGCCACTATTTCTGTACGAGTCAAAAGTCGGACATTTTTTGTTTGTAGGTGTTTCGGCATTTTTTGAGTCGCTCGGAATCACGTAGCCGCGTGATTCACAATGCATTGGAATGAGCGCCTTCGTTTTATAATTCACTACGATGTCCATCATCCATGGCACTGTTTCTTTGGATTTAAATTCAAAGTCCCAGGTTTAACTCCTATATCGCTACTTTTATGAAACTTTAAAACCTGGAAATAGACATGTGGCCTTTTGTGGTAGCATGAACTCTAAGTCAAATCTCTCTCCAAGTCAAATCTATCGGTTTACTCACGTTTTATTAATAGAGAAAAGCTCAACTAGTTAAGAGTCGCATGAGCAGCGTGCGCAGACGCGACGATGTTGCTGCGTGATGAGGAGTCCCTCTGTGACTCGAAACTAGTGTGAGTAAACCGTAATTTTTAGTTAATTTAGTATGTCTCACGACAGTAATTATACAATTATAACACCAAAAAACAAATATAGTAATAATCACACACTTTACCACTTAAAAACCAAGCATACTTCTACACTATGAATGAAAAACTAACCCATTTTCCTCCAGTACTAGCAAACGGGAGTCTATACTAACAATTTCTCTTCATACACCGTAAGATCACGGAACTCGTTTACCGATACTGCCAACTATCGTTATTTACGGCTTAATGTAAATACTAGACTAATAGCATTGCTGCAGTCAAGCAAAAAGCTCTTTAACGTAACGTAAACACGCTTGTTTCACTCCAAAGAGGTTGGATAGAAGATTGAGTGTATAGCTAAAGAACTAAGGAAAAGTGATCTATAAATTGATGAAGCAATCTCGTAAAGATATATGATGTTGTAGGAATAGTGTTGTAATGTAATAAATAAGGAATCTCGTTTTTACTTTCACAATTTGTTCTTCACACTGTATTGTCGTTACATTGTTCTTACATACATACATATACAATAGGTAAATGGTCAAATATTAGAGATATTGTAAAAAAACATTTTTTTAAAAGAGTAACGATTGAGTTTCTTGCTCGTTCTTCTCCATTCGAAGCAACACTTTGGAACGAGCACCTAGCTTCACTGACGGACAATTCAATTTGACGTTTCAAAGTGCCTAATTTAGGATTAATTGAAATAAATGCTTTGGCAATGATGTATGTGAACCCAATAGAAACTGCTGGTGTCTTTTTGAAGTATTTTGAATGATTCTCACACAATATATTTCTCATTGTTTCACTTACCTTGACAATAGGGATGATAACGGGTATGAAAATTAGAAAACTATTTAGTCTGTCAGGTAGTAAAAAACTATTAAACACGTATTATTTTTGTCATATAAGGTAAACATACTTAGATAAAACTAATTAATATTCAGGTGTGGCAGCAAATACGTCATTTCTACGTATAAGTGACGTCATGCATTATTTCAAATCGGTATATCACCGAAAGTATTTGTTTCCTTATGACAATTAAAAAATACGTGTCTAATATTTAAAAAATCTACAAGGCGAACATTAAAATAAAAATTAATCATGTACCTTATTGTTATACAAATTATATTACGTATGTCCTATCTATGTCAATTTAATCATTTCCAAAACCTAATTAACTAATCTAATTAACCTCAGCTAATGAAACGTTTAACCTAACTAGCCTGATTTCATTATCATCTAATTAGGGAATTTCACCGAAAATTCACCGAACAAAAAAGTAAGAATATTTCCTTGAAAAATATCTCGGCGTCTAAATTAACTCCATTTCTATACCTCATCCTGAAAATTTAATATAAGGCAACAGTACGATAAAGCAAGGAGTTTCATTATTAACGATTTAATTAAAATTCTGTTATATATTGGGTTAGCGTCGGTACATAGATTACTATAGATAGATGGATGTATTAAATTAAGCAGTTCCACTAAGTGAAAATTTGAAGAGGCGTTTATAATGTTCCTTGTTTATTAATTACGTTTTATGACATTCATACTATTAAGAAGATGTACTTTTTGTCAATTATAGGACTCTCAAACCTATCAAGCATGAGGATCGTGATATGGTGATACTGATAGGATAGGAAGAGAGACAAAGAAAAAGTATACAGACTGTATCGTCAAGAAATACCTTACCTATAAGAAAATTTTAGAAGTAATTGGAAACATACCTTAGGTGCAGACAATGGTAGAATGCGTATTGTACAGACCCTAGAAATTTAGGAAAAAGACTGCCCCAAGAAGAATAATTATCAAAGGACAATGGACTAGGTTGGTACTACTAGTTAAAATTAAAATATCCAATCATATTCTCAAGCCAATAATAACTCGAAAAGTCATTCTCTCACAGTTACAAGTTTAACATAAATGCATCAAAAAGATAATAGTAAGGTCCAACCTTTTACCTAACTGCAAATTAGCATAACTTTAAAAACTCAGAGCTGAACAAACTTAATTCAATTGCAAATGTTTATCATAATCTTAACTTTCATCTGAGCTCACCGTCGCCAGTGAATTGCAGATGAGGGGCTCTTAGGAGAGGTCATAAGCAGCTGCCGAGGGATATCAGGTTTCACGTCCAAATTGGTAAAATTTTGGGTATCTTAAAATTTTCAAGTACGTGACCATGTGTGCTTTTATTGTGTATGACATCAAAAATTGGTTGAAGTAGCGTAAATATCTTTATATCCATGTTATAAACAGACCTTTATCGGTTACGTATTAGAAACACAGAATGGAACGCTCCTTAACTAATTTAATCAATACATTTTTATACATTTATTTATTCGAATGAAAAAAAAACATTGCTACGTAACGAAATTACTCGTTAATTCGAACTTATTGGCGTCAAACTCTCAACAATTCTAAGTTGCAGAACATGCAGAAATAAATATTTTACATTTTGAGTATCTACGGATCAATTGATGCTTCGAACATTTGGTAATTCGAAATATTTTAAGAGCCTTTCCAGTTTCGAATTAATAAAAGTTGACTGTAATTGAAACTAAGAACGACTGGATCGGACACTGTAAAGCATTTTTACTATAATAATATTGAGTGTATCTCCATCCTTTCAAGGGGATAAAAGACGTAATGTGAATTTATTACACTCTTAACTTCTATCCGAGCTAAGTCGCTAGTGAATTGCAGATGAGAGGGGTTTATTATAAAAGGATTTCTCATGACTGTGCCGGACAGTGGAAACGTTGTAGGGACAGTTTCACTCCCAATCGAGATGAAATTTGCATTTTGCGTGCTGAAGTCCCCACGAGCCGGCTGATTTAAATAGAGCGGTGGTATTGTGTGGTACAAGCGTATTTTTTTTAATGTGGTATAAAATATATCCATTTTTTGTTAGTACATTCAATTCTTCGTAATCCCCGATTTTCTAACAACCCTTGAATTCCTAACCCCCAAAATGTGGGCAATGCACTTCTAACGCCTCTGGTTTTTCGGGTGTCCATGGTGTGGCGATTCCTTACCATCCGGTGATCCATCTGCTCATTTACCGGCTTATAGCATAAAATATGACAAAGACAAATGTTCCAAAGATCTATGCCAATAATTCAGACATTGATTCGTTCGAACGCCAAATCATGACGGTTATTTATTAACTGTATACCTGATATCGTTAACTGCTACATTTTTATTCAAAGAACTCCTAAAATATTACTCACACACAAAACCGCGACCCCTTATCACTCGCACCGGTTATCAGCACGTAACAGCTGCTCAAGCCACCACTATCGAACCATGGAACACCTTTCTAATGCTAATAGAAATTCTCGGACGCTGCCCGACAATGTGCCTACATTCAAATACTACCTATACTGGCACCAGTTAGTTTCAACTTTGAATAGAGTTAAACATTACTTCGGATTTCTATACAAAATTAAACCGTGTAGAATTTCCGTATCTAGAATAGTTCTGTAAGTCTTTGTCGCATTGAATTAGAGTATGTGGTTCAAAATGACCAAAAAGTGGCTTTGGGAAATTTGTTTCAATTCTGTTTGCATTGAACAATAATGTAGCTCTATGTAAATAAAAGATTTTCCAAAAAGCAAATGAATATTTCGTATTAGATTTTTTTTAATCGTTGCCCCGCTATGTGTTTTCTCCTGTGTTGTGAGTGCACAATTTCACATACACATGACAATGATACCCAGACCCGGAACAACAATCTGTGTATCACACAAAGAGTTGTTCCGTACGGGAATCGAACCCACAACACGTCGATATGGTTGTGCAGCAGCCGGTTGCCCAGCCACTGCCAACCATTTTCCTAACATTATGCTTGTGACAACATTACAACCAAAATAAAAGATGGCCGCCGCAGCCCAAATATTGACGCACGTGCCTGCACATAAGCACCTCAATTCACAAGCCAATAACCACGAACTTTGCCTCCAAACCTCCAAACAAACCTATCTAAATTCAAGTCCAATCTTCAAACGCATAAAATTACTCGATCCGTCCTCAATTCCCAAATATAGTTAGTTCCACGTACATTGCAATCCTTGGTTTGTAGCAATCGAATCCGGCTCTGTAGCAATATATCAACTCAGTGTGAGAGATGAAAACTATTCACACATTCGTCATAGCGATTTATGACAGAGAAGTGTTGTTCGTAAATCTTAGGAAAGTATTTTCCAGTTCGAATACTAATGGTAAATGAATTAATTACAGGTTTATTGATGATTTCTTAGATTATTTAAACACAGACGGCAAAGGAAAGCATCGTGAGGAAACCTGAGCTTATAATTTCCAATTATAAGTTTGAAATCACCAACCCGCATTGAGTAAGCGTGGTGATTAATGCTCAAACCTTATCCATGTGAGAAGAGGCCTTCGGTCAGCAGTAGCCACTTATACGCCGTTGATGATGCGTTGATGTGATGATCGTTTTCATTATGACGATCATTAGAATCTGCATTCAAAATAATTGTAAAAATACTTTACTTTATTTGTTTTCTACACTTTGAAATCAAAACCTCTCCACTAATTGTTATTGAATTTGGAATTACAGATAGAGGTGTTGCAGTGTAAACCAGAAAAATGAGAGTAGGCGTTGAATTTCATCTACCTTTACTACCGCTAGCGAGGTCAAGGTAAAAGCTTCTAAATAAATAATAAATAAACCCATAACACCCATCAACACAACCATTACCAGCAGATTTCCCAAAGCCAGCCTTATCATTGTTTTAATTACAATACAACTTGATATATTCATAGCCTTATAAAACAATAGCCCACATAAATTACATGACTGCATTGCGTCAAGATGAATTTGGCTGAATGATTTAAGGGTGATACATTTTCGACTTTCTGTCGTTGTGATAAGGTGGTTCCAACTGCAAAGGTAAAGTTGCCAAAGCACCTCACCGCAGGTTCCTCACGTAGGCGACGGACAACGAATCCAGAATACGAAATCGCAGTTGGCAGTGTAACCAGAGATAATGACTGGCCATGGAGCTTATGGAAACAAAAGATATTTGTCGTTACTATAGTATTATTTTGCTACTTTATGTAAAGAGATTGTTGATATGAAAGAGGATTTCTAGATAGAAGGACTGAAGACGTTGTGAAATGTTACTTGATAAATAGAAAAAAGTAATTTTCTAGAAAAGTTTCCTAGAAAAGTTTTTATAAAATTTGATTTCTGACTAACTCCTTTGATGATTTAATATTTTCTTTATTATTATAGTCGTATCTAGATTTTTATTTATCTAGCAGTTTCTACGAATCATGTAAAACAGAATAAGAGTAAAACACAGAAATTATTCAATCAATTTATTACTTACAAAACTAAATAAAAATTCCACGTGCTTATTGAAAATTATTTGCTAAATAAAATAACATTTACAAGTCAGATCCATTGTTTCGCCAGCGCAGTCAAGTCAGTCAGAGAAGTGAGAAGAAGATAAAGACAGAGAATTATAGTCTTAGAAGACAACGTAGGTAGGTTCAGTGGCAACACCACAGATGTTGTCCCTGGCAGAGATGTACATGTAGCCTCCGATACCCCATTGAGGACCCCAGGAGTTCTTCAGGATCCAGAAGGTATCACCATCACGTTCGCCGTAACCGACTAACGTCACCTCGTGGTTCAGATGGAGCTGGTTGCTGCGTAAAGAAAATTAGAGATTATATTAGCTTTGTTTTTCAAAGAGAAACGATGGTTTTTTTCATTTGCGAAAATGCAGTTCATTGAATGTGAGGTTTTGTGAATAAAATACGATGTAGATAGTATGTTATGTATGCAGTCAAATTAAATCAGTGACGACAGATTTAAATAGATCACTACTATTATTTCCATAAGAGCTGGCTAAGCTACTACACACTACAGTTCTCTTAAATAAACCAAGTTGAACTTTTTAAACTGCAGTTTCCGACCCGCACGTCAAACGTGGCGGTAATGACAAATCCCTCTTATGTAGACGAGGTCTATACTCCAGCAGTCTACTGCCACTTCTATTGACAATGATGGCCACTGTAAGGATGACAAATAAAAGGACTTACCATTCAGTATCGTAGAATATTCCAGAAGAGTATTTGGAGAAGGTATCGGTGACGTGTACTGACACGGACAGAGGACCGTGGTTGACTAGAGCGACCTAAAATACAGATCTTCATAAAATATTTTTCTTAAAATACATACAGTTGGTCAACATCAAGCACCATACCTATAAAATATATTATAATACTTTTTCTGACTATGCCCTGTAGTGTATCGGATTTTTTGGCTGTCAGGCTAGCGACCATATTATCATCAAAATTTAATCCCTTATTAGGTATATAGTAGTCATATATGTATACATAAATTTTACATTAAATATTTCCAGCCCTTTCAAAGAAGAAAAGACCAACCGCTTGAACACTGAGACAGTAAAAAACATGCAGATTAATTTATTATTGCATAGCCTGGAATAAATACAATGTCTAGAATATACTATGAAAATGGAGTATATTCTGAAAGTAATTAATTAAGCTCAATGATACTGGAAGACGGCTATTTAACGTCGACGGGCTCCACAAGGAAATTAATTAGAAAAAAGGAACATTAGAGGAGAGATAAGTAATCAGGCTAATAGTACCTTCTTACTCTATCTGAAGGAAATCTATGTAGATACATATAATAAATTTGTAGGAAAATTGAAACTGTGCATTGATTTTTTAATAATAATTAATAATACTTGGGGCATGATCTGCAATCGATATCGAAATCAACAATATAATATTTATTAGAATGTTCATCTGTATGTATGTCCAAAAAAACACAAAAAGTACTTCATTGATTTACTTAAAATTTTGCAAATAAGTATTACTAACAGGTCGGGCCAACATATTATTATAGGCAATATATTATTACACTATCACCTACTAAGAAGTAGACCGCGAGAAAACTATCCAAAGTCACTATTCAACACGGACAAAGTCGTGGGCACAACTAGTAGAACATATCCTCATAGAAAAAAGGTTTTACAAAATGAAAACCTTTTAAAATTATTACTGTTTTAATTTTTAGTAGTTATTCAGTCTTACCTTCAGAGCTCCAACGCTCAAAGGTGTAACATCCACGTATCCTTTGATCGGGAAAGTTCTTGTCATGTTTATGATGTTGCATTCTCCATCCTGTTGCAAAAGAAAATATATTTGAAGTAGGTAAATATTTCAGCTTCGAAAAGTAGGAAATGTTCAATTTGTTACCATTAATAGGCATTACAGTAAGTCTAAAGTTCAGACTTACGGTAATAACTTAGACTAGTTAGACTCTAAACACTCACAATATTTCTATTATATGTTGGTAAAGAACCATACATTTTAAACATCTATTTGCCAATAGCTGTATTCCATTATTGTGATTGAAGTTTTTAATACAATAAAATTATAATAAAGCAACCATTGTCATCCAACTAAATACATAAGGCCGGTAGTTCGAAAAGAAAATCATAGAAGTTACACTGCATACGGAATACGACATAACTATGTGCCCCGAAAATATTAATATATAATTTCGTGATAATTAGAACATTTTACTCTTATAAAACCATTTAGAATTTACTCTAACTCCATATAGGTCTTAACCAGCATTACATTGCATAATATCTAATACCTAGGATGGGGGTTAAATTATTAGGTTGCAATTAGTGGTATAGATAGACAACCTAGAGATATTTAAAACAGTATAGAAGAAACACCTTTCTTTTTTCCCTAATATAAAATATATTAAATACTACGTAGAAAAACGACAATTCTTCTGTATTTACTATCATATGTACCTTGTTAGTGTATGGACCATATTCTGCTTCAGTCGGCAGACCGTACTCCATCATCCACTCGTAGGCCGCGTTGTCAGTACCGCCGTCACAGCCCGCGGCACCGAATCTGTACATTATGCATACTTGTTAAACATTAGGACATAGGAGACAGCTAGGCACTCGTGCGCGGTAGAAAATGTAGGGATATTTTCAAAAATATCGTGTTGCTACAATTATTTCGTAAAGGAATTTTCTGGTAACTAGATATTTTGTTTGTTCTCGTTATTAAACAAAGATACGAATGAGGATATTTATTTACGTATGGCCTAAAGAAATGTTTATTATCACTTCCAATGATAGATGTCGAGTTCATCGCCGCAAAAGCTTTACACATAGAGGAGTGGAAGGAGCTTAGGAAGGCCTTTGCTCTATGGTGGGACAATTATCTATCTTCGGTGAAAATTAAAAAACATGTGTGTAGATCTAGAAACGAGGTGTGGTATTGGAAAGGTTCAGCAATAGAAAAAATTAGGCTAATATAGATGATGATGAAATATTGTGTAAGTCAATAGCTAATTATTTGCCAAAAGATGTGTACGTACGCCCAAACACAGTCTACAAGAGCTTGGTTGGCGAGTGCCATGAGCTTGCCACCGTTGATACGTGCCAAAGCACCTTCAACTGCAGCAGTCGTTCCGAAAGTCCAGCAGGAACCACAGTCTTCTTGGTCTGTGAAAAATAATTAACTTGGTTTATAGAACTATTAGCAACCTATACGTTCACAAATATCCCGAAACCACCTAGAGAGATGTCGTACTCATTTTTAAATGAATTCCTAATGTTAAAAATTTCTGACGATAATAGGCATTGATAATAAATTACTGATGTCGATATCAAACTGATGATGGGATGCAGAAGAAACCTATGTACCTATGTACCTATAAATTTTGAATGTTTTTCATAAAAACCTATTCGAAATTACAATATATTGACAGAGGTAAGGAAAAAGATTTTAGGTCTCAACACAATAACACTTACTTTTGACGTGAGAGACAAGACCGAGAAGCCTCGTGTCGTACTCTTTGGGTACATCTTCAGAGAGTTCGTTCAGTTTTTCTTCAGTGTATGGGAAGGGTACGTTTCCAGATTTGCCTTCAGGACGTTTCAGCAGACCCATGTACCTGGTCATCTCTTCGGGAGTCTTGTCAGCAAACTGGTTGATGGCCAGCTTGTAACCCTTGTTTTGACGGTTGTGTTGGATGACTTGCCTGTGAATAGGATCAAGTATTAAAAGTAATTCTTATACATATTATAGGTAAGCAGTCTCCTGAATGTTGCTTAACTCTCATGTGTTGTTGCAAATCAATAAAATTCTACTATTATTCTAAATTCACCTTATTATATTCCACAACGTTAAATATATAAGAAACTTACCTCATACTCTTTTTGAAGATGTTCTTCCTCATGGCATGCTCATCAGCATCATATTTCCTGTCATGAGTTCCGATGAATCTACAAACATAATTATAATAAGAACATTGAATTAATTTGTGTGAAATTTTTGTTTCATTTCAAAATAAGATCTACAAATTATTGTTCCATGACTGTATTGGTGTATTGAGACTAGCTGCATGTGAATAAAAACTACTGTTAATATTAAATGTTATTAACAAATTAACTTACGATTTAAAAGCATGGTCAACGTGTTCACCGTTTTCAGAGTCAAGGAATAACAGTCTCTTGGTGACACCCTCACTGTCCAGCGTGTGTTCTTCTGGGCTAGAACAGCCATCTGTGAAGAAAAGAACCAGTTTAGATATCGTACAGTTATATTATGTAGTTAGAATTAATAACATAGATGTTACATGAATATTGTCACTTAACTTGATAATGCTTGGAGTCTCAAGACATTTCTTTTTCTTAAATATGTATACGAAATTCATCTATTGTTTCATATATTCGGGAGATTTCTTTGATATTTTGTGGATTTTATTTTTCTTTTAAATAAAATATGTTAGGTACTCATACTTACAGTCTTCAGTGTCAAAGACACTGCGGAAAGAGAAGTCCTTGCTGTAGTCGTAGAAGTCCCAGATTTCGTGTTTGTCCTTAGATCCCAACCAGGAGTTGAATTCCAGAACCTCGTATCTGCAAATAAAGATTACAAGAATATATATCCCTTTAAAATTTTAAATTAAGCTCAATTTTAATTTCTGTGAAAAAAAATTAGAACAACTTAAAGACCTTTGTAGTCAGCTTGGAATAACTGCTACAAAATTTAATACATCTTAGATTTTGTCGCAATAAATAAGGATGAAAATTATATAAAAAAAACTAGCAAACTCCGTTTCGCCACCAATGTTAATTATTTCCTAAAGATTCTTTGCTATAAACCTCTTGGAGCCCGAGACCTTTCCAACGAATTATAGCGTCTCTAGAGTTATAGCGTCAGGAAGTAAAACCCAACTTATTTTTATATAAAAAAAAATAATACACAGACTCACTTGTAAAGATACTTTGCTAAGTTCTTACCTTACAGGGACCCAAGCTTCGTCAGCCTCATCATAGGTCGCCCACAATGTACTCCTGACGTCAGTGTTCTCATCTTTATGGTCATACACGAACTTGGTGCACTCTTTGTCATTCATGATCTCATCAACTGTGTACCGGAAAAATGACAGTGATAAATCTACGACGGTTAGTATTATTGTATGCCTGATGATGGCTAAAGTCTAGTGGAGCTACATTTTTATTAGGTACTAGCTACTTCCGCGCGGTTTCACCCGCTCTGCTTGGCTTCTATTGGTCATAGCGTGATGTTTTATAGCCTATAGCCTTCCTCAATAAATTGACTATCCAACAGAAAAAGAATTAATCAAATCGGGCTAGTAGTTCCGGAGATAAACGCGTTCAAACAAACAAACAAACTTTTCAGATTTATAATATTAGTATAGTATTATAGTATAGATTAATTAGCTTTAAAATTTTCGGAGCTTTACATATAATTTTAGACTTGAAGCCACCGAGAATTTTCGACATTTTACTTCTTAAAGCTGATACTGACTTCGGTCCCAAACCTTGCAATATGCTAGTTAGTAGATTTTTTTTAATTCTCTATGTTACCAACTAGGACTTAACTCAAGGAGTATAAAAGGCTTGCTGTTTTAGTTATTTTTTTTATTCTGCTCACCTTCGGGTTCGAACCCATCCACGTCAGGCAGGATAGTTTCAGGCGACATGCGGCGGTACCTGCTTCCTGACATAGCATTACACACGTTGTCCACATCTTGTTCTAAGGTTGCTTCTGGGTGAATCTGCCATGAAAATAATGTTTTATTGATATTTTTCTTATATTGTTTATTTAAAGGGCTTTGTCTCTTAACAAATCGTTCAACGCGGAAAACAAAATTCAATAACTTACGCTGACATTAGATTTTACCGAACATTTTATTTATATCAGAATCGTCGTCGTCGGAAAAACAAGAAATGTTTTTTAAAATGTTTTTTATTTATTCAAATAGTTTTACCTCGAATTTGACTCCGTATCTGAAGTCCTTGGTCTTGGATTTCACAAAAGATTTGACGTAACCGTTGTTGTAGTCGATCCTCGATTGCTTGGAGGTTCTCCTAAGATCAAGTTAAAAAATTAGTATGTGTCAAAAGTCTATTAATATTAATCAGGTACATATATTTTATTATATTTGATGGGTCGACGTTGGGCCACTATCGCGCCTGGTGGTAAGCGATGATGCGGTCTACGATAGAGCACGTCTAGGAAGCAACCTGTTTACTCGGGCCTTGAAGACTCCCAGGTTATACCCATAGGAAACACAGACCCCGGCAAAGAATTCCACTCCTTAGCAGTTCACACAAGGAATCTTGAAGCGAAGCGCTTCGTTCGAGTGAGTGGGATATCTAGCACAAAGCTGTGGCGCTTCGCCGAATATCATGTGGTTCAATTATGGAAAGGACAAAAAGAATTAAGTTTTGCAATTCCAAATAAGGGATTGGCAATAAGCATTATTATTTTTTCTCTCACCAGATGGTGTAGTCTTCAATAACGTTGTCTGTCAGCGACATCCTCTTCGCCTGCAGGGTGTACTGAGACGGCCATTGCAGGTCTTCCTCACCTTTCACAGCTTTCGCCTTTTTCACTGAAAGTAAATGAGTTACTTTATGGTTAAGAACTTTTTGAACGAGATAATGAACAGGTATAGTTTTGTTATTGTCATTAATAAATAGTTTAATCTAGTTTGATTGCCTCGTTGCTCGGTAATCAACGATTCATCGTCAATCATAATTCAATTTGAGTTAAATTTCTGATTCGAGAAATGGTATTGTGACTTCAAACTTTTCAGTAAATATATTACTACATTCCCCGATTTTTATAAGCTCATCGTTTATAACTTTAAATATAGTTTTGGTGAATATTGGAAAACCTTCAATTCTTCTTTCAATTCTATCTACATCATGCCTTTTTGAAATAGTTTAATAGTAATAATAATCAGCTTATACAACACATTAGTATTTCAAGCCTCCTTTTAGGCAAATAATGCCTGTGTTAGGAGACTCTAAAGGCCTTAAAGACCTGTGCCTCTAGCCAAATGTCTCTTTAGCGTTGGTCGACAGAGAGAGTAGAAAACTCAATGTATGGGGATGACACTGACAAGTGTCAAAATTTATGTCAATCTTGTACAATTTAGTTCTCTATTCTACAAGTAGACATGCGCTAAATGCCATTTGGCTAAAGACTCTGATTCCAGTACAACTCACCACTCAACGCCTGTGTGACTACCACCAGCCCAAGTAACAACCACACGTACTTCGCCATCATGACGACCTGCTCCCTACACTCCCTATGCACTAAAATATATACCTAGTGTTTCGGCTATTTATTTATCCAGATTGTACTAATTAATGGCGCTGATTAGTACTGATGTTGATAAGGGAGGCTAAATAATAATGTGGATATGTTCAATATACTACTTAGTTTTGTACTTATTGCTAATGAACAATTTTCATGCACAAAAATGACTACTACCACATATTTAGAATGATTTACTATATAAAACTGAAAATGGAAAAATGCTGAAATAATGGAAATATACGTTTTGTATATTATGTGTTAATCTCTAAGTTTATTTATTTATCAAGCTTCTTTTAAACCCCTACATATTCAACAAGATTACAGTGCTTTTGATAAATAGAAAGCTAATACCAGGCCAGGTCGTATCCATATAAACGTAGCACTCAAAAAAATTAAATAATGAATTTGATAAATCTCATTTCTATTAATGACCTAATTATATTATGTTACCATGACGATTATTATTTTATCGGATTATCTAAACTTTAATGAATTCGGGACATTTTAAATATGGCCACGTTTTGGTGGTTTTCAACAATGGTGATTTTAACACTTTAATTAATAACACAGAGTTAAAAACGTGAATAAATGTTGGGAAAATGTCTTAACATCTATTCACCCCATTCCTGTACCAAATCACCCCTCAATTTCTATTCAAACCATTTTACCGATACCTAAAGAAATAAATTATATCAACCCTCTACTACTAATTTAACTATGTTGTTTTTAAAAATGTTCAAAACTCTCATTTCAAGAATACATTTTTATTTCAGTTACCTACATTGTTAGTTAAATTTCAACACGCAGACAGACGCACACAAACCTTCAAAACCAACTTGTCTCAGATTTAAAACTTGTGTAACAACAATATCGTTACATCATAAAGCGGTTTTTGCAACCAAATCGCTCATCCCGTAACCGAATCACGTCAGAATGTTTCTCACGCCGGTCTGGACCACTCCTGGTACTTCTAGTTACCGTCTTGGTGAAACTGGATGGTGGATCAATTATTTATTTGTACGCGTATAACGGCCGGCCCTTTTCGCGCGAAAGAGAATGCCGTCAGAATCTGGATGATATATCGGCACATAATGCGACAGTGTAGTGGACAAGACGTGATGTCGTGACTTTTAATCCATAAATACAATGTAATGTCCCTTTTACTAGTTATGTTATAACTTTATTGTCATAAAGGATGAGTTTATTACCATACCCCGAACAATATTTTAGACTCCGTACTATTACTGACCGGAGCTGCGGACTACTTAACGGGTTTACCGTGGCTCCGGCTCGAAAAGCAGGAATAGGAACGGGGTGGTTTTTAGTCAGTAAGAGTTTGACACTCCCTCCCGCCTCGACCAAGGCGTAAGAAGTCATTAAATGATTTTCCCCTTAAAAAATACCATTACTGGCAAATTCAAAGAGCCCCAATAGATATTTATTTTTGCCAAAATAGGTATCGAATCCGAGACCCCTTGCACAGCAGTTGTATTTGTAACCCCTTGATGAACGAGACAGTGTAAAACTTACCCACCTAAATACTTTCTCCTAAACATTTTCAATTAAATCGCTTGCCAAATGGACAATTAATTTAAGTCTTTATAATATGAATTGCAGTTACCTATAACTAATGGAAGTTATAGGTCCCTTATCTGATTGGATGCAGTGCCAGTCACTGAGAAAGTAGGAGTAGCAACATTTTAACTGTTAGTACCAATCTATGGTACTTTCACCGCGTGATAGCGGTCAGTTGAGTTCGCACTCTGCTAGCTATAAATTATTACCTACACTAGATAGGTACACGTAAGTGCGAAAACACTTTTCTTCGGAATACTTGTTGAGAAATCTGGTAACTTCTCTGGTATCTTAGTGGGAATGTTCGTTTTTGTTTCTCGTATTGTATTGGTGACTATTTGGCGGCTAAGTGGATGGATACTGGTACATACTCGTACACATATATCGCGACTTGCACAATGATTTATTTGTATGATCTTTAGGTTGATTTTCCTTGTTTGACTGTGACAATACTCTCTGATTAAAGTTTTTTTAATCGTGGCCTCACACTTGTATTTTCTCTTGTGACGTAGGTGCGTTTACAAACGTACCAGTCCACTTACAAATGACACTACTAAGAATTTCAAAATGAAGATACTACTACTTAAGTATTTTAATGCTTGACTAGTATACCATAGTTTACCCCTATTTGAAACTACCTAACCGGCAAAAGTATTATGTTATATTTTATTGAAGCTTTTCACGCCATTTTTTTTTTCAAAATATTTTCCCAGTCTCTAAAACTAGTCCATTTCGCTAAAAGCATTGAACATCACAGCTAAAAACTATAACATTTTTATTTATTTACCATTCTACGTATTATAAATATTCAGTTGACCTATAACACCTATAATTATGTAACAAAACAAAATTGTTAAATAAAAACTTATTTTCTCTTTAATTTACCATCACGCATCTTATTCCCCGAAGGGATAAGCAGAGGTGAGGTTAACATTAACCGATCCGATAGATCGTAGTTTTTGATGACGGGTGGTGACCTTCAAAAGTCTCCTAGCTTTCTGGGGATAAAAGACTAGGGAGTGTGGGATTTTTACCTCACTAAAACCACCCTAGTGGTCTAGATCGATAGATAACCGATCTTCGATAGACTTAGATATCGAACTGACACCACATGCTCAGTCGACCTTATACGACTAACAAAGCAAATAACCCTAAAAATACAAAATAATAAAATGAAAATTAATTCTCTCATTAATTTACCAGTCCACAATTTTAAAACATTTTTATGTTCTAAACATCAATATTGACTAAATAAGAACACATAACTATAAACTTCATAGCGTAACTTAAATTCAAAATAGTGATATAATATTACCATTTCAATAAAAGCAATCAAAATGGTCGATCCCACCACGGGCCACATCCGGAACATTAATAATATAAAAAATAATGAACATGTCAAATGTTAATTGATATTAAAGCCCCGAGGTACTTGGATGACTTTCTTAGATTTTTATCTATAACGATATTGGTGCAACCGTCTCTACAGTATGAAGGCATCGGCGTCGATTACTGGGTCAGTCGAAGTACTAGTGTTTTTGATTCGTATCGGTTTCTAAGAATTCTGAGATATAGTACGATTACCACATTGTATATGAAGTGTTTATTCGTATACACGTTTCGTATATTATTCATGAAAAGTAGGTATTCCTTTTAATACGTCTCCTCCAACTTACTCATTCGATGCATTCGGTATGTATATCTATATATCTGAGTTAATAGATATAAGTCTCAATGAATCTCTAGATTGTTTTATACG
The DNA here is from genome assembly GCF_023101765.2 of Spodoptera frugiperda. Classification (NCBI taxonomy): domain Eukaryota; kingdom Metazoa; phylum Arthropoda; class Insecta; order Lepidoptera; family Noctuidae; genus Spodoptera; species Spodoptera frugiperda. The sequence continues at coordinate 10,923,492 of NC_064234.1, read as the reverse complement.
ACGATAGTACTGCACCAATTTCAGCTTATGTCCGATTCGGTTATTAGGCCTGTCAAAGAATTACATGCAATATGTATGTAATTCCGAATTCATTTTCTGAAAACTCTCACAAATACATAGTAAAGAACGACTGCACGTACGTAGTTTTTTTATGGAATAGGAGACAAACGAGCAGGCGCGTCACCTGATCCTAAACGATCAGCGCCCCTCATGGACAGCAACACCAGAGGAGTCACAGGAGCGTTGTCGGCATTTTAAAAAGGAGCATTTGAAGGTCGTGGCTGGTGAAAAGTGGTTGTTACCTTGTACCCAAATGTACATACACATCAACTCTTTATATATAAAAATGTACTTTTCTAACTCCTTCAGGGAATAAAAGGCGTGGTCTTATAATACGATATTTCGTTGCATGTGCATTGAAATTAAAAATAGTATTGTTTAATATTATATAGCTCTAAGGCTAAAAATAAACGGTACAAACTTCCCTATACATTGTCTGAGCATTTGACTTTAATTATTCCCTAAGGCTTAATTCTATACGTAAGAGCTGACATTGCTTGATGAATTGAACGATTATCTTAATAACGGGGGCTTTGGCTGTAATTTAATATGTTTAATTATTTATTGTGTTACTTTACTTGTCATGTGGGTGAGCATTTGAGTGCAGTGTTGTGTGGAGTTGATTTGGGTGTGTATGGCTTTTGCCTGGCCTACTTTTAAGACAAGCTTGGAGATTATGGACAAGTACTACCTAAATATATTTTTTCATGTGTACCGGTTTTAATGTGTATGGTCATCAAGAATAAGAATGTGTACCAAAAATCAGATCGATCTGTTCGGAATTGAAAAAAATCTAATTACCTATCCAAAAGAAACAAACAAGTCAAGTTCAATAAAACTGTTTAAAACCCTTTAAGCATAAGAATAGGGAAGATGACTAGTTATTATTTTAATGTCCGGCTTGTATTTTGAAATATTAAGGAAACAAATACTTTCGAAGATAATTATATTGATTACGTGCAAACACTTCTAGGTACGATTTATACTTAAAAATTACGCATTTGCTCCCATTCCTGAACTTTGATTCGTTTTATCTAAGTACTTATACAACAAAATAAAAATATAGGAGTCTAATATTTTTTCGTTACCTAACTGACGGACTAAATAGATTTTTAATTTTCTTACCCTGTCATCATCCCTATTATGGCAACCGTGAAAGTTTTCAGGCTAATGACAATGATAACCTTAATATTTCTTTAAAACAATAACTTTCTTCTCTTTGGATGCCATCTTTGGAATTCCAACGTATCAGCATAACCCTAAAATCACAGTAATAAAACCTAACACCTCAACGACTCCCGCTGTGTTAATTTTCATACATATTTTATGTTCTAAAACCGGTATCAAACTACCACTACCTACACTCTGTACCCATTTCTATTAAAGTTATTAATTAGGTATCAAATTCCACACAAGTATTAATGCCATCGTAATTATTGTAGTGTTGATTAAAAGTAAAATAAAAAAACAGGTAAAATGAATAAATTTGCGTAAGCTTAAGGTAAATATTTACAATTCTTATTCGCTTAAAAGAGAAATTAGAATACCAAAGTGGTAAAATATGCCTTTAATTAGGTGTGTATTCGTGTGACCGTTTTTAAAGCTGGCTAATTATAATATAAGTATCATATTTTATTCATTTCACGTAAGTAGTAAATATTTAAAAAGATTATATTATAAAATATTAAAAAATATTCGGATTTATTTTACACAAATTCAAGTCTTGAAATATCCATAGTAGATAAATACGTATATAGTAGCTTCAAAAAGGCCTTGAATGCCTTTGTGAAGTTCTATGTTTTTTTAATGCTTGATTTTTTTTTTCAAGGAAAACAATTTAATTTGTGAAACAACATTAGAATATAAATAAAATACGGTGTTTCTTATCATACTTTAATGAAGTATTATTTCCTCATTCCAAAGTGCATATTCCAAGTGAGGAATACTAAATTAGCAAAAATCCTTCGAAGCAATAAGTATAATAAGCTTTCTATACCTATCTTCATATAAATCATTATTATATGCAGAAGAAAGAAACAAATTAGCATTTTATTGATGTTCAGAGCCAGCGTAATAAAACGTTCATGCATAAGTGCATAAACATGGGAGTACATAAACAATGCTTTGTATTAACTCGCTATACGAACTAAACCGTTCCGGACAATTGAACAGAAAACCGCGGTTAGGGTGCGGTCATAGTATAGAATGAGAGTGATTCCGAAAATTAAGTATGGAGACAGCAGAATTCCTTAAGCTTTGAACTATAAAAACAAAAAATGGCAAGCTTGCGGTCTTTTTAAACCATTTATAAGTAGACGTCTATATTTTATAGTCATTCAAGTCATTCCATTCAAGGATAAAACTTACAAAATTATAAGTTAACTCTAAAGAAAACGAAAGGTTATGTACTTAAGAAACAGTTAAACTTGTACATCGCTATTTTAATAAACAGCGTTTTTCTTTTTCTTAAATCATGAGGCTCAGACAAGCACATCCTCATACAAGCACAATTTTGCAATCACCAATCATCCCTCCCATATTTCTTCAAAGTCGCTCCCACATCCACCAAGTACTCACCCGAACCTCCACTTGTTACCCGAAATGCTTGTACCCAGCTATAATAAAACAAGAAATGTGGTCGCCGCACAGCTAGCGGTCACCGCAACAACCGTAACCTAATAATGATAGCAACCATTCAGTCCACAACTATCTTTCAATGGGCTATTTACGACTCAGAATATGGGAAAGAAAAAATATAAAAAAAAACGTAAAAATAAACACACACGTAATCAAATTACCATAATAATGAACATTGTGATCAAATTTAAATAAACATTTAAATAAACTGTAAACACTTTTTTATGTGTCGTAAATTTTTTCGTGACAAACTTGTTGGTTGAAAGCAAGCATGACGCTGCATGGGCATAAAACTTCAACGACCCAACTAAAGTATTTAAACTTAAAATTTTAGAAGTCTTAATAAATAGCTCAGATTGAGCAACAATTTCGTCCAAACTGCATTGTTTCCTCCAGACCAAGCTATGTTTTTTATGGGATAGGTACGAGGCAAACGAGCAGACAGATGACCTGATGGTAAGCGATCAGCGCCATGAATATGAAGTCACCACCGTGGTGGTTTTGTCTTTTTGTTCATTAGCTACATTGCCTTATTCTTTTAAACTTTATCTCAGATAACGAGTATGTCAGAAGAACCTTTGCATAAGTTATGGCCAGTTGCTATATTGAAAAACTGTGAACACCTTAATGTCATAAATATTTACATAATCCAGCATCAATTACATAATTTCAATAAGTTATTATGGCCATCCGATTGAGATTTTAACATCCGTACTAATTGGTACAGAAACAAGATGTAATAGAGAAAGTGTTACGGATATGACGAGTGGATTACTCTCGATTGTGGCAGTCGTTATCTACATATGGCAAAGTGGCAGAGTCAATTAATATGTGAAATATATCATGTAATGATGATTGTGAATTTTGCAAGGGAATAATTGCAATTAAACAGCATGTATGCCGTTGAATATTTCACTCGGATTCCCTCCTATGTTGCAATTTTTTATGTGGGGAAAATCATCCAATGACTTCTCTCGCCTTAAGCGAGGCGGGAGGGAGTGTCAGACTCTTACTGACTAAAACCACCCCGTTCCTACTCCTGCTTTTCAAGCCGGAACCCGTTAAACACGCTAGGTAGACCGCAGCTCACGTAGACCTGAAACAACAATTATGATTCGCACAAGAAATAAAAAAAATCCTTACGGTTATATCTAACCATTGCGCAGCAACCAATTGCGGCAACCGAAAGCGTGCAGTCCAATTAATTGTAATCAAGCAAGTATGAATTTTGAGTATCATTAGGTCGTGTTGAATCTCTTTAACCGACAAGGAAACCAGATATGTGTAAGTTAAAAATGTTACGCAATTAGGAATGTGTGAACTGCAAGCTACATTACCTAAAAAGTAACCAACAACCTAAATTAAATGTAAGTAAAGTTAAACTGTCTTACAAAATTGTTACTGCAGAAAGCCGTCACAAGCAAATGCTACTAATTAATTTCCTTATGCTACACACTTAATGAAGAACGCGAATATAACAGATCGTCATAATTAATGAAAGCCAATAACCATCGTCCTTGACATTCAACGATTAATGACCTGCCGGTCTACTTGTCACGTAGAACTAAGTGTGACACAAGCTTTATCTCTAAAATAGTCAGACCTTTAACAAATAGCCCTCATCTTTCACCAGCATCATTAGTAAAACACAACCAATATATCCAGAACTCCCTCACCCCTCTCCACGATGCAATATTGTGATAAAAAAGAGCAAACACTTTAAAATGAAGAGGTCTTACTAAGCTGGTAGGGAATATAAAATGCCCAGTCCACCGCTCTCGCCGTGGTCTTCGGGTTGCAAACTAATGAGAAGGCGTTCCTACAGTAAATATTCAAAGGTTTTTGCTTAAAATAACTAATCTATCTCTTTCTGTTAAAAAAGAGTAAAATACTGTATCTATTTGTTTGCATTTCTAGTGTGTCGTTTAGGATAAAATAAACCAGACATTTGGTACATTTTAGTTTTCCGTTCACTCTAAAATAGGTTTACTCAATACTGTGTGGATAATTTTAATATATCAGTTACTAAGTACTTAAACTTTAATTTATTTATTTGAACAACCAGTAGAGCTGTTACATTACAACTTACATCTAAACACTTATGTTATAATTAATTTAAAAGGAATTCATAGAGGATATCGAGCCAAAATCACCAACTGATGAGAATACTGGGTACACACTGCTAAGTGTAGAAAAGCCATGCTTCAGCACGAATGGGCCAGCTCGACTGGAGTGATACCACGGCCTCAGAGAAAACGGACAGGAAACAAACATATGTTTCGTTGTGTAAGTGAAATTAACAAATATTAAAACCCCAAAACGATTCAGATAAAATCACCGCCATCAATGTACCAATAATACAATATCTATCTTCTATAATGTCTTCGTAGCAAGAAGTATTGTACAACAATCTAACCGTCAAACACAATACCAATAACACGGATATAATCTCAATAATATTTGGAATGCATTAGACATTGCAGCGGGCTCTAGTATAGAACAAGCCAGTCCGCAATCCAACGTGCTTGGACTAACAAAACGTATTCATGAAATGCTTCAGTGGCGGTTGTAGTACTGTACTTAGTATTATAGGTTTCTTTGGTAAACTATCCAAGTCTGACTGTCTGAGACGTTTTATACTTTACTTTTTCTCTCCAAGTTTGTATTTAGATGTTTGTCAATGTGGCAGGGTCAATACTTTTGTCACCACCCCTACTCTTCACGTGGGTGTGGTAAGAACCGGCTTAGGGTTTTTCAACAGAGATGTGATATATGGGTGTGCTACGAAGATCTAATAGCTAAGCTGTGGAACTGTGTGACCGATACTAAGATATGTAGCTGTGCGAGGAAGAGAGTAGATTTTGCTATGTATTGATAGTAGGGAAGCCATCCATAGCACGCATCTTTCCATGTAAAAATATAGCTTGTCCTTTTCCAGCAATAGGTATCAAGCTATTCCAATGAATATGATTGGTGGAAGCTAAATACATACAAAGCAACGTAGCATAGCACATAATATGTTAAGGGTGCTTTTCCATCAGATATTATCTGATGGAAAAGCACCCTAATGCCGGGTATTATTCTCCAAGGTTAGGAAATATACGTAGCGACAGTTTTCATGACATTAATAAAATAATAACAACAAATTAACTTTGAAAAGGTAAACTCACGATAAAACAGTTATTCAACATCTAAAATACTTCAAAGTTGCTCAAAGCTAGCAGAATAACTAGCGACCACTTTCCAAAATTTCCATTTCAACAAAGCGAAACATGTACTTAACACAAAATTGCGGTTCACGCTCCGGTGACTCCAAACAAAGTAAGTTATCCGAAGCTTTTAACATGAAGACTGAAAGCTGTGCATCTACAATTTGTGAATAACTTGTAAACTAGTCGATAACGGTATGCTATTTGATACTAGTTGTTAGTTTGCCTAGAGCTTAGAGTTCAATGATCGAAATACGGGTAGAATATAACATTTTGTATTGTAGGTAAAATTCTGAAAAATATCTTTAATGGTAGCATAAAGATCGGACTGGTGTTAGGTTAGGATATGATAAGCTCATCTTATGTTACGTATGTTATATGACTCATAACGTCATAACAGAACTGGTGAAAAGTGGGTGCTACATTGCACTCGTGACTCCTTTGCCCACTCTTTCGGGGATTAAAAGATGTTACGTTTAGTTTTCTTCGGTATGAATGGACTGGCTCGACCTGCGTGATACCACGGCCTCACAGAAAACCGACGTGAAACAACGCTTGCGTTATATTTCGTTGTGTAAGTGAGGTTACTGGAGGCTCAATTCTTCCAATCCCCTGATTCCTCAACAACCTTTAAATTCCTAATCCCCAAAAGGCTAAGCACTAAAACCGAAACACCAGGGGTGTTACACCCTGGTGTTTCGGGCGTAAGTGGGAGGTGTCAATTGCTTAACATCAGATGATCCGTTTGTTACCGTCGTTTACCGGGTCATAGCAAAAAAAGAAGTTATATAAAGAGTACAAAGCATATTAAAACTAACAAACACAATAGCAAAACTAAATAGATTTTTTACCAAAAACACTAATAAATCTATTCTCCTAATATCTTAACTACGAGAGCAAGACAAGATGTTCCACAATACGCTTCATATCATAAGATTGCAGGCTGCCTCCGATTCAAGTGACGTCATTCAACCAGCTCGGATAATGGTGTCCGTAGGGACTCCTCGATTGTTATGCTCTACCAAATGAACAGTGAAATTTTGATAAATTGTGGTTCTTTGGTGAGGTTAGGATTTTATTGTTATGGAACTAGGTTGTTAAACTATTAGAGCCATGTTTTGTTATTTTTGCTGTGTTTGATCGTTTGTTTTTTTATTTGAGCCTGATTATGTAGGAAAAAGGTTAAAAAATACCTGATTGGATTGTAATTAGGAAAATAAGGGCTGAGAATTTATCCCTAGAACTTTTAGCATACATTGTGTGTAGTAAATCTGTGCGCTTCCCACGAAACTTTCTGCCACACACAGTAAAAATGTGCAAGTAGAATGAACTGACGTCGGCGGTATTTCCGAACCGATACGACCTTCAAACCTTCAAGAAAAGAACGTATTCCTTTTTAAAACGCCGGCAACGCACCTGTGACTCCTCTAGTGTTGCGGGTGTTCATGGGCGGCGCTGATCGCTTACCATCAGGTGAACCGTCTGCTTATTTGCCCCCTATTCCATAAAAAAAATCTGTAACATATGAAATTATATTATTTAATTAATTAAAAAGGAAAGAACATTAAAAAACAAAAGAAACTCATAATAATTACTTTTTATATTTAACTCGTATTCAATATTAAGAGTAATTATTATGAGTTTCTTTACATGAAGTACAAGTAAAGATTTTAAAGCAATATCTGCAATTTATGCAAGGCACAAAGTACTTATTAATTCTGCCCCATTTTATAGTAAAAGTACGAGCATTAATTAATATCTTTGGCAAGGTTATTACATAAAAAACACATCGGCAACATGGTGTACACTGTACCTACGCGTTGTTTTAATTAATTACAGCAACGGCTCGATAATTACGACTCGATAACCACGTTAAAATATGTTTCAACATAAAAAGGATTAAATATTATTCGATAACATTTCGCAAATAATGTAAAAAGCTGTGGAAATATACTATGAAGGCATGCACTTAGTTGATTAAACTCGGGCTAGCCGCGTATGTGTTGATTTTATTAAAATGTTTTATCTATATAGGAATTTTATAATCTCTGCGAGGGTGGTTGAGTAGGAAGTGCGAATACCTAGTTCCTCACATTTGGATTTGATTCTTGTTTCAACAAACATAGTTAATTTTATACATTTTTCAAATTAACCTGGGATTCACATTAGAACTATTCTATCTTAGGTGCCTGTACAAATCAGGTCAAAACAGCTGAAGAGATCGGAATGAAATTTGAAACAGGGGTAGATTATGGTCTGGAATAACACATAGAATACTTTTTATTCCACGGGAACTCGAGCGAAGCCGCTGGCAGAAGCTATAGTTTACTATAAAACTTTTACCTATATCGCTATAAAGAATAAAGTATCTATAAGTAACTTGCTCCATCTCTTTAGAGGATTTTATTGAAAGGTGGTTCAGTTCAATTTATTTAATGTCAACCCCATTGATGCATTACGGTACGGTAAGTATACAAATATAAAACGTATGGGTTCAATTAAGCTAAAAGCACCTTAGACACATCTTATTAAAGTTCAAAATATCTCGTCACTGTACTGTTAATCGTTAAGAGTCACAAGTATATTGAATACAGAACTATTGAAACGAATATTTCAGTAGTACATAAGTATCATTTTACTTTGAATCGAAGTATAAAGTATATTAAGTATATTTACTCGTAAGTATATTTGATAAGGGTTGACATACAAATCTAGATTTGGGTTCCCAGAGAGACACTAAAGCGCTGTACTACAACAGTTTTGACAGAGGATCAAAATAACAATAAAAATATGACAGTAGCCTTCACAAAGTAATGAACAGACCAATTTGGTTGTATCTTTATCTGTGGATATTTTTTTTTCAGGATTCTACTAGAAATATATTTTTGGGAAGTTTTCTGAGCCAAATATGGATTAGGATTTAGTTAGAGAGTTTTTTATGGTATAAGCCGGTAAACGAATCGACGAATCACCTGATGGAAAGCAACTGTCGCCGCCCGAAACACCAGAGGCGTTACAAGTGCGTTACTGGCCTTTTGTGGGTTAGGAATTTAAGGGTTGTAGGGGAATCGGGGGCCTCCGGTAACCTCACACACACACAACGAATCACAACGCAATCGCAATAGTATACCTACAAAATCTTTTTATGGCTAACATTTCCAAATATTTAGTATAGAATTCGATTATAAATCTACCTCAATTCCATAGAAAATTAACCTTGCACTAACAATTGAAAGTCCTCCTATCTTAAAGCATAAATCGTCAAATATTTCCTGCACTGAAACTCAATAGTAAATTGAATTGAGTGGCGCTAAGCGTCGGCCCTCCGTCGAAATGGACAAAGCGTCGATTCTATTGTTTCATAGCTCCCTGTCAATTCCCTTATTGACTTCATAAAGCAATGAATTTTCAGCGAACGCCAATTCTGTGTGCAATACTTGACTATGACTTTCATTTGGCTCTTTGATTATTCGATAGGTACCTACTTATACCAGTTTTGTGATTTGTTTAGAAGTATACAAATGAGAATTTGTAGGGTAAAATAATTGATCAATCTCTAAATATAGATTTATTTATTTTTCGTAACTTATTATACCTGACCACCTAACGCCTATACTTAAAGGTCCTTTTCCACCAGAGATATGCTATGTAGCTATGCTACGAAGATGTAATAGCTAAGTTGTGAAACTATGTGACCGTTTCCACTGATACTAAGCTATGTAGCTGTGCGAGGAAGATGCGCAGCTCGAGTATGCGATGTGTCGATAGTAGGGAATCGCATATTTCCATAATAAAAACATAGCTTGGCCAAGTCCATGTTTATCAGTACTATTTGTACCAATGAATACGAGTATGATTGGTGGAAGCCAAACCCAACTACAGTAACGTAATATAGCACATTTCTGAAGAAAAAGCACCCTAATATTCCATTAAATAGGTATAATTTTCAGTTGTATTCGAGAATCTCATGGATAACTTTTCTCGTTACAAACATATTAGGCCAGTGCAGATACCTCTAATAAAGGTAAAAAGTAAAAGAAATTTATAGTAGAATGAAACCTATTGGAAATGGAAGAGAATATGCTAAAACAAGAAAAAAATAAAAATTCCACTCCATCCGAGTTCGGGAAGTGGGGGGGAGGGAGGTTTTAAGAGTAAAAATCGGTTTATCGCAATTTTCGGCGAAACTACAAGTCCAATGAAAAAAAGTTAAATGGCAAAGTTGTAGGTAATAAAAAGATCTACAACTTTTGTATTTACATTTTTTTATATTACTTCAAAATTTTGTGGAAAATTCAAAAAACTACGATTTCGGATTTTTATTCTTATCTTTGACAAAAATATTTATTTTTTAACGAAATTTTGTGGAAACGTGCCTTTATACGTACCAAACAAACTGTATTTTTTGGAATTGAAAAAATATTTTTTTACCAGATATTGATTAAATACCGAAAAATTATCCTAATTTTCAATCGAAAATCCACGCGTCAAAATATCAGCTTTTTTATAAAATTCGGTGGGCTGTTTGTTCGTTGAAATCTCTACTTTTCGATAGTGTAAAAAAAATAAACGTTACTATGGAAAATGTTCTGAAAAAACAGGTGATAGTGAACGGTGGCTGGAGATCGTCGCGTGATCCCCGACGCCCGGAGTGTCTCTCGCGAAGGCTGGGAGGTGAGGAGGTTCGTTTCCTCACGTGCCCCGCCTCCTTCTTTGCTAGCATGACTGCTTCGCAGAAGGAGGAAACGTCATCCCAGTGTCGCTCGCTCTTCCAGAGACACTCCGGGCGTCGGGAATCGCGAGACGATCTCCAGCCACCGTTCACTATCACCTGTTTTTTCAGAACATTTTTCATAGTAACGTTTATTTTTTTTTTACACTATCGAAAAGTAGAGATTTCAACGAACAAACAGCCCACCGAATTTTATAAAAAAGCTGATATTTTGACGCGTGAATTTTCGATTGAAAATTAGGATAATTTTTCGGTATTTAATCAATATCTGGTAAAAAAATTTTTTTTTCAATTCCAAAAAATACAGTTTGTTTGGTACATATAAAGGCACGTTTTCACAAAATTTCGTTAAAAAATAAATATTTTTGTCAAAGATAAGAATAAAAAACCGAAATCGTAGTTTTTTTAATTTTCCACAAAATTTTGAAGTAATATAAAAAAATAGTAAATACAAAAGTTGTAGATCTTTTTATTACCTACAACTTTGCTATTTAACTTTTTTTCATAGGACTTGTAGTTTCGCCGAAAATTGCGATAAACCGATTTTTACTCTTAAAACCCCCACTTCCCGAACTCGGATGGAGTGGAATTTTTATTTTTTTCTTGTTTTAGCATATTCTCTTCCATTTCCAATAGGTTTCATTCTACTATAAATTTCTTTTGTTTCAAAACCTATCTGCACTGGGCTATATTACCATCAACAATATAATTCCAAGTTCAACCCGGTTATTACAGAACCAATCAGTACTGTTATTGTTGCAAAACCGCCCAAACCAATTACAAGTCAATTTATTTAAATAACAGTTCTTAAATAGAATGTCAATTGGCAACCATATATTCAATGAAAATGTGAAGGGTTGCCAGTAATCCGTGGGAATTATTGCTCCCCTAGAATGCAGATACAAAATACAGCACACCCCTTGATACGAAACATAAAATTGGACGTGGTTATACAAAAAAGTTACAACTTATTAAAATTTTGTTAATGTAGGCCACATTTTCTTTTTGTTCACACTTAAAACTTACCTATAGTAATCTGATGCCCCTAATAACACTGCTAAACATCTAGACTTATATATTATGAGTAATATGAAAAAAAAACATTAATGTGGTGTTGCTTACTTTATTTTGTTTTTCTGGTTTTTCTGACTTAAGAAAAAGCCTATTAACACTATAATCACCCTCAAAACAAATAAAGACTCTTTACTTTACACACTACCTAACTAAATAGTTAACTTTACCACTAAGTTAATTATGCAGTCTTATTGAAAGTATATTTCATTTTGTATACCAATACGAAAGTAGGCGTGGATATTAAATGGGACATTTTTGCATAACCACATCCTCTAAGCCCCCTCGTAAGGGCGCGTGTCGCTCTTACTTAACAATGAGACGCATTATATCTATATTATGTTTTTTTTTATTTACAGACCCTGTTACCTATACCGCCTCTTTTGTTGGTGCCGAGTCAAATTTAGAACGTTTGTTTGAAGTTTAATTCTGTATTTGAAATTGTGTAGGGATGGGAACCAAGAACCAATTGAGAAGAATTTTTGTTGACGATTTTATTTTATTTTTTAGTCATTCTTTTGATTTTATTTGAAGGAAATGTTATACACACAACTTCACGCCTTTTTATCCCCGAAGGGGTAGGCAGAGGTGCACATTACGGCATGTAATGCCGCTATACAATGTACACCCACTTTTCACCATTTTGTGTTAAAGTCCCATGTAATAGGGGTGAGCCTATTGCCATATTCTGGACACAATTCCAGACTCCGTGCTACTACTGAGAAATTTTACGAAAATCCGAAAAAAGCCCAGTAATACTTTGCCCGACCCGGGAATCGAACCCGATACCCCTTGTTCGGCAGTCGCACTTGCGACCACTCGACCAACGAGGCAGTCGTCAGTGTTGAATTTGTAAGTTGATAAATAAAAGAAGGTAAAAATGACTTTGGAAATGAGACTGTATTATTTTCGGTCAAGGGGTCGCTTTTGCGGTTTCGATTGTTAAACAAATCGATTTAAATATTCAAATTTTGTGTTCTAAATCCTTCTTTATGTGCATGGGCGATTATGGCAAACCTTTGTATGTAGAGAATGCCCATAGTCAGTCACTGGAATATCATGTGATGTCAGATGTCAATGAAGAAAAAGATGTTTATGTAGATTTAAAAGCCAGGTCTCTGTAAGTTTGCAATTAACTGCAATATAACTAGAAAAAAAATGCTATTTTACTGGTGCTTAACCATTCTTAAGAGAAAAAAGGGCATAGTCTGTAAAGATTTCAGGTCAGCGGGTTATTTAATGCAGATAATTAATTTAAAATAGGTAAAGCTAGTTTCTAAACACACTATGTAATCAGCTCCCTAATGAACTAATAAAGTACACAAGAACATTGTTGTATCACGTTAATTTAAGCAAATACAGTTTAATATTCGACGCTCAAATCAAAACGATGGAATTTAATTTGTATTATTCAAAATAAACAAATCGCAATGTAAGCTACAAACGTATTAATTACCACAAATATCAATTTCATAATAATTATAAGTACTTATTAATGCTTCCATAGATAACTTAATTGGTATATTTCGGTAGTTTGTCATGATGTTGTTTAGCCTGTTAGATCATGCTAAGTATTCTAGACTCAACATGTTTAGAACATAATACATTGAATAGAATAAGAACTAACACTTGCATTATTTGAGTAGCAGCTCGCGAGACGAGAGAGTGTCACCGTCACTAAATCTTGAGTGTAATTTCAAGCAGGAGTACGAACAAGGTTTGGTTTAAGTCAGTAAGAATCGGACACTCCCTCTCACCCAAGGCGGGAGAAGTCACTAGATGATTTTACCGCCTCAAAAAAAATCTTTTATAAACATCCTTCCTTTTCCTTAATACTTTTTAATTTGACAGAACTCATCAATTCACTACGACAATTTAACGATTACTGTCTACTTACTGCAACTGCAAACTGCAACTCGCTATCATTCCAATATGGCGTTTTAAAATCGTTTAATTTAAGTTGCAAACTCGGTACCATTTCATCGTTCACTCACATAGTTGCTGCTATCTGCGATCAGAATCCGATTTAATTAAAACAGTTGAATTCGTTCCCGAAACTCTACGGTCGGATATGAAAGTTTCATTCGTAAATAACATTTTCTGCAGTAGGTATGTCAGTTAGGTAGGTAATATAGTTTTAAACTTGTATTTTCTTTATTTATGCTGACTCACTTATCTAAGTACGTATTATAATATGTATGTGTCATTTGGTTAATCTACTGTTTATTTTTTCTATTTTAAATGATCAATTAACCTTAGAACCTTTTATCACATTTTTATTCGTCTAAAGGATGAACAAACAATCTTTACATAAATAGAAATACATTTGAAGCTGTTCACCAATTATACATATATGAATTTTAATCTTATAAGCCGGTAATCTAGCTGACGGATCACCTGATGGTAAGCAATTGCCGCCACCCTTGGACACCCGAAACACCAGAGGCGTTACAAGTGCGTTTTGGGGATTAGGAATTTAAAGGTTGATGGGGAATCGGAGACTGGAAAGATTGGGTAAAGGAGAAATTGGGCTTACGGTAACCTCACTCACACAACGCAAGCGTTGTTTCACGTCAGTTTTCTGTAAGGCCGTGATATCACTCCCGTCGAGCCGGCCCATTCGTGCCGAAGCATGGCTCTCCCACACTTAAAATATTCATTGTTAATTGATAATTATATGCTTTAAATACTGACTGGAACAACACGCAAGCTTTTAACTAAGATTTATACTCTAGTCACGTACTTAGTTCATTTAATAGCCGTTTAATTGGATATATATTCAAGTATTTTAATGTGTATTGGTTAATTTCATTAGACAGACAGTTGCTTTAAAAATGAAACGGTAACGCACACTAAATGGACACTGAAATGCTCTCCTATGGTTACTACTCTCCTACTGTGTTGAGGTACGTTTACAATTGTATAATTTCTGACTAGTATTTTGCGGATCACAAAAAGGATTGTTTACACTGTCAGTAGCCGGTCGCCCAGACACTGCGCCAAATCTTGCAATATTTAACAGTATTGACTCGATCTAGTCTCATTACAAGGGATGAACTATTTTAACACTCGCCAACACATCCTCGGTAGTATAGTGGTAAGTATCCCCGCCTGTCACGCGGGAGACCGGGGTTCGATTCCCCGCCGGGGAGATTTTTTTTTGCATTTTGTGCTCTGATTTTTATATCTTATTCGTCAGACACACTAACTTCGAGATACTCAAGCAAACAAACAGTAAATCATTCGATATACTAGACTTGTACGAATAATAACATGTTAGTGTTAATTATTCTTTGTAAAAGCAACATGGCTGCCGTAGTACAGATACCAGCAGATCAACATACTCCTTACTTTATACGATTTTCAACTTTATCGTTTCTACGTAAGGTCGAAGATCCAATGAAAAAAAAATAACAAATTGGTGTACGTTGAACTGCGTGGTGATGTACAATGGTAACAGTTCACATTCCCACATTAACAGTAGCTAACGTTATTTCTAAATCATTACATGAACCTGTGAACTTGCGGAACTTATAGTAGGTACGGTAATGTATAAGTGTGAATTTGAAAATCATTATTACGTTCCTATTAAGTAAGTATACTTGACCAATGTATTCTATATCCAAAATATATTCTATATGTAAAATGTACATATTTTACACTGGTCATCCCCTCTACTCCTCGTAAGAGCTGCTCGTCTGATCCCTGGTATACTGGAACGGTAGATCTACGCGAGACATTTTAATATAATTATTTTTAAAACGTCTTCAAAAAAGGAGGAAGGTCTCAATTTGACCTGTTTGTATGTATGTATGTTTGTGCGTGATTATCTCGCGTTTGGCTGAAATGATTTTGATGAGATAATGGTAAACCCTACTTTTATGAAGGAGCTATATAGAAGTAAATCCAACAGTGGACTAGCTGTTATAAACTGTAGATGTATCCTTTACAATTGATATCATCGCACAATACGACAGAAGCTCAAAAACAATAACCAAAAAACAGTAGCTATACGTAATGAATTCACACCCACACTCCATATTTTTTAACAAATATGCATAACGAGCTCAATTCAAAACAACGGTTGCCAATCAACGCATCATTCACGAAACATTAGACAATTTAGACATATATTCAACATGCCCGAAGCAATTAGGGCAAGCTTTGTGAGTATTCCGCTAGGGAATGCCCAGGCATGCTCGGGCAGACGAAACTATGCGCTAACGATAATAATTGGTTGAGGTAGTCAGGCAATGCTTCTCACAATAGCCTTGTTGTCTTTTAAGATGAGTCTATATCATCATCAACTGCCTATTAGTGGCCACTGCTGACCAAAGCCTCTTCTGGCGTGGAGAAGGTTTAAGCATAAATCAGCATGCTTGCTCAATGCGGGATGGTGATTTCAAGATTACAAACATATAATTTGAAATTATAAGTCCAGGTTTCCTCACGATGTTTTCCTTCACCGTTTGTCAGTGGTGTCTAATTAATCTGAGAAAGTACATATAACTCGGAAAAAGTCACATTGGTAGGTACTTGCTGTTGGTAGGTTTTGAATCCGCACCCTCATGCATGAGGAGCGGGCGTCTTAAACCTCCGGGTAACCACGACATTTATAATAGATTATGGCAAAGAGAGACGAATCTATACAGCTATATTTTATGTATAAGTATCTGACGCATCTGAAGCTACTCTATTTTGGCGAACGACTTTATTACATTTTCAAGTATATTCCATAACATTAAGGTTGAAAATTTCATATTTTATTACTAGATACAAATTTAGATGTAAACTTATAATTTGAAATAATTATAAGTACAGGTTTCTTCACGTTATTTATTTCTTAATCATAATGTCTGAATTGTCTACATGTGTAGGTAACTTTGAAAACTTACACGTCAACTTAAGAAAACGCACTCTATCAGTACATTGGCTAATAATAATCCTTTTAGAACTAATTCCGTATAATGAACTTTCTTTGTGTTAAACGCGGTTTTATTATAAAGACGCGTCCACACTCCCCACGCTTCCCACATGTGAGACGCCGCACCTTTATTTGTTCAAGGGGTCGACCGGAGCTGACGAAACACATGTCTTAATTACTGCTCCCTGCGCCTGGGAACTGATTTTTGTTTATGGCTATTTAAACACAATAATAAACGATGTTTTTTTTCTTGTTTTGGAGATAAAACTGTGTGTACTCGATGGTAGGGTCAATGAAAGTATTGTTCATATTTATAGAACGCCTCTTATTCCTCCGAGATAGGAAGAATGAACATTTAACTAAAACGCTTTTCGTTTTATATTTTCGGTGTTCAATTTATGACAAACTTTGTGTGACACGACAATTGGGTAGTTTCCTAGGTTAAAAATAAATTATTTTGATTTTTCAAAAAATAATAAAATATCCAAAAATAATCGTACTTACTTCCATTCATTAATTTGACGATATAATTATTTATTTATTTTTTCTAGCTAATTTTAGAGAAATAAGTATGCTATTTGACGTAAAAATCTGATGACGTCATAATAGAGTATTTCATACAAAATTCATAGAAAAGTAACGTTTTTGACATTTCGATAAAAGTATTGAATTTGACTAGTAGGAAACTACCGTATTTCATCTAACATACATACATAACCTCACACCTGTCTCTTACGAGGGACATCAAAGACAACGGAACGCCAATTACTACTATTACTTCTTTCGCGTCATCACAACAGTCATCAGTATTTTCATGCATGCTCATTGGTTAACGGTACTTTTAAATTCATCAAACATTTTCGAAAATCACGTAGATCCAGATTACCACCTAATCACTACATAGTATAAAACAAATTCGCTTTTTCTGTCCCTATTTCCCTATGTATGCTTTAATTTTTATTAAAACTACGTAACGGATTTTGATTCGGATTTTTTAATAGATCAAATTATTCAAGAGGAAGGTTTATATGTATAAATCTCTTATTAACCCGCCCCAGCTTCGCATGGGTGCAATACTGATATATTATGCACATAATAATATATCACCATTGCACCCATACAAAGCTAGGGAGGGTCAATAGTTTAGAAATAAAAGAAAGGTACTCAAGTCTCGTACACGCACAATTCTATGAAAACATCTAGAATAACTGGTCGATGAGTCCAGGTAAACATGTTCGAACACGTCCATCCCTGGGAATAATAAACCAGTATTAATTAAAAACACGTACAAAGAGGATTTACCTACCGTGCATGTTGCACCTGTCGAGTATAAAGATAAAAGTAAAAAAGTTTATACTTATCTGTTTGTGGGATCGATTGCACGGTCACTCCTCTTAATTGGTCCAGCTAAGCGAATATGTGGATTTATTTTTGTAGGTAAATACGACTAAATTGATCGAAATGTTTGGTACATCACGTTCCCCTATTTTTTGTCTGGCTATTAGGCAGGTTTATATCAATCGTGATGTCCGTAATGACGTGTAGCGTCGCTGCGACCTGTACTTTTTAAAGGACTATATATTTGACAGAGACCGGAGCGCAGCAATCTTTGATACACGTGAACCTTTTAAATTTAATTACGATGCTCTCATTTCTGTAGAAGAGATCCCTAATACAGCTGAAGGGATCGGGATGAAATTTGGAACAGGGGTAGATTATGATTAACATATATTATAGGATACTTTTTATCTAATGAGAACGCGGATGAAGTCGCTGGCAGAACGTAGAGCAATATAAATCACTTAGCTCTAAATCTTATAACAATTTATTTTTTGAATTACACACTACAGTACTCGATGATAAATATTGCACATCGATTTTTCGAAGAGACCATTAAATTTTGTGTGTTATTGCGATCATTTCTTTGTACATGTCTTAAAAAAACACATTTACATTAGTCATAATGTTTATTATTTTTTGCCTGATCCAGATGGGTTAAACAAGACTCCAACATCGTTATTCACAAATTTGGCGACATAATTGAATAGATTCAATTTGAATTTTTCAGGATGTCTTGTCTTCTTGCGTTTATTTTTATTCTTGTACTTACGTTTCCTTTTAGGCCAATTAAAGATAGATCTGACATCTGAATAAGAATAATCGTAATTTGGATTATGTGGCAAGTCTACAAAGTTATAGTCTGGAATATCGATCAAATCACGGGAGTCTTGCGATAGATTAAATTCGCACTGCAGAAGAAATATACAGCTGACCACTGAAAGAGAAAGATGTAGAGCTGAGCTAATTATGTTTTATATTTATCAATTATTTTACCTTTTACTCGTTATTTTGAATTATGCATTCTCCGTAGGTACTCTCATTGAAAAATTGCAATGCATCCCGCTTCTAGAGACGATGTTCCTTCGGAAGTCTAAGAAGAGATGATTTTTCATACAAAAAAACAGGAATAATAAATAGATCACCTTTATTGCGTACGAAGTTGCCGGCAGAAGTTAGTGCTACATAAAAATGTGGTTTACTTACACAAAATGTTCATCATTGTTATTAGATGACGAAGTTTTAATTATAAAGTCGATTATTTAATTTACTGTTTATAATAACATTGCCAGTAAATAAGTCATAATCATTCCAATTACTTTGGATTATTACTTGGCTTGGATCATTCACGGATTTGCGCACAACAAATCAATTTTCTTAGAATAATTATTTTAATTAAGTATGGCATTTTCTTAATAGAAATTAACTCTAACACATTGAGGAATACTTACGTCATGATAATCCTTTGTTAAGGTACTTTTCAAACATGAGAACGCAGGTTTGAAGTCTGTCAAGCACCTTACAAATTAGACACTTTTTTCATACTTTTGTTCAATAAAATCGCTTCCTGAGGAAAACTGAAATTACTAGAAATTATAAGTTTCAAATTGCTCATCCAGCTAAACCAAGTGAAGAGATTAAAGCGAGTATTGCTCGTTGCTTTTTTGTGTGAGAAAAAGTACTCTCAGAAAGGAGGAAGAGAAAAATTGTTTTTTTTAGCAGACAATTGCATGGATAGGCTTTACAATTAAATGTATTGAAATGTCAAAAACGATACTTTTCTATGAATTGTGTAGGAGATCGCTACTTATGACATCATTAAATTTTTGCGAAAAATAGCATGCTTACTTATTTCTCAAAAATTTGCTAGAAAAATTCAGGAAATAAGTAGTATATCGTCAAATTTATGAATGATGAGTTCGATTATTTTGAGATATTAAATTGTATTGAAAAATCAAAATAATTTATGTCTGGCCTCGGAAACTACCCAGTTATAGGATAATATTGTATAATTTTCTCCCAATACTTAGACAAGTTATTTATACCTAAAGTAAAATAATAAAAACAAAATAAGTAAGTTTATAATATGATTATTATTAAATTAAAATATAAATAATATGTAGTCAACAGTAAAGAGTAATTGAATATATATATTAATAATTGAATATTTGTAAAAAAATATTAATGTGAAAATTGATTCGATTTAGTGTACTCGTAAAGAATTGTAACATAATTATTTTATTTAGTCATTACTTATCTCAATTACAATGAGACAAGACCTTACTTCGAAATGGCAACCATAGTTTCAACCTTTCTCTTCAATACTTCACGTAAACAAATAATAAGGTTTTGTACTAAACAATGGTTGAAACTCAATCTATTTATAATTTATGATTTTATCTCAAATCTATCTCAATTTCCCATGATGATCGCATCGTGCGCGGGCTGTTTTTTTCTTTATTGTTTTATATATTTTATTCAGGGTATAGTTCACTGTTCCAATATTGGCAAACACATCAGGAAAGTCGAGGAATAGACGCTGCTAGATAGTGACTTGTAGTTAGTTACTGATTAAAACCTGCAACTATTACCACTAAGTATTTACAGTGGAATTATCTAGCTACTTCTCTTCTCTCTTCCATTAATCATCGCATCAGCCAGATACAAGATTATTCTTCTGAATGTAAGCATCAACAATGTCTTCCAGATAGGATGGTTAAAAGCGATCTGTATCCTCTTCTATTCTTCTATTAACAAGTAATGCAATCTGTATCCGCGAGCTCCCTACGGGCCCTCTACCATTCTTCTATTAACAAGTCCACAAGTGACAAATTATTCATTACATTGAACACCGTGGTGGTCACCGGTGACCGACGTTAGCGAGGATTTGCCTTCAACAGATTTCTATTGGCAGTCAAAGACTTAAGCAATTATGTAATCGAATCGAGATTTTTTTTATGGAATTAACCGGTAAACGAACAGACGGATCACCTGATGGTAAGCAATCGCTGCCGCCCATGGGCACTTGAAACACCAGAGGCGTCTCAAGTGCGTTGCCTATTGTGGGTTAGGAATTTAAGGGTTGTTGGGGAATCGGGGATTGGGAAGATTGGGATGGGGGGTATTTGGGTCTCCGGTAACCTTACTTGTTTTACGTCGGTATTCTGTAAGGCCGTTGTATCACTCTGGTCGAGCCGGCCCATTCGTACGATATTTCATTACGATACATCAATATATTGTCGAACTTATTTAATTTTAATACCGTAAGAAAACAAAAAGTATATACATGTTTTTTATTACTGACTTTAAAGTAAAATTTAGTCAACATCCCTATTATATTTTTATATATCATCCCGCCTTGAATCCCCAGAACACCCATGGATAAGGCTATTGCCATAATATATGCCAATTCCAGACTGTAAATACTAGACAACACTATTACTGAAACATTTTTGAAAAACCGAAAATAAAATACCATTAATACTTTGTCCCACCCGGAAATCGAACCTGAATTCCCTTGCCTGGTAGCCGCACTTGCGACCAACGATACAGTAATTAATAACCAATTATATTTCAGGCCTAACTGATTATTTTGCTGTTTTCACCGCGGAGTGATTTGTATTTTTATCAAAAGAAAAATGTAAGTAGCATTAAAAATAAGGATGATTAACTACTAAAAATCTCATTAAATAGGAAAGGAGCATTATTAAGTCCGATATTGCGATCTCGTTTAAAAAAAATATAGCTCCCTTTAGGATTTTCCTCTCTAAGGAGTAGGCGGAGCGCGGGAAAGAACGAATCTCCTCACGCCCCAGCAGCCGCGGGAGAGACTCCAGTCCTCGAGGATCGCGTGACGATCTCCGGCCACCATAAGTGCAGGTGTACGGACTGCCAACACGGGTTGTTTGCTGCTCGACCAGAACCAGACCCCCGCCTCAAAGAGCCATCAGCCCTTCACAGATGGGGACCAGTTGGGCTGATCTCTAACCCGGACCTGCGGACTGCCTAATGGGTTACCAAGTACCAGGCTCGAAAAGCAGTAGTAGAAACGGAGTAGTTTTTAGTCAGTAAGCGTCTGACACTCGCTCTCGCCTCACCCTAGGCGAAAGAAGCGATTAGTTGATTTCAAACCCCTCTAAAAAATTTTTTCTTCTATATCATTTGGTTGCATCCATGCAAATTCATACAATTATTCATACAATACATACAAATTTAACTCAGATCGGGAACAACAATTTGTAAATCACAAAGAATTATTGATTGCGGCATTCAAACCTGAATAACGTTACTTGGTCGTTGCGCCAACCATGTATTATTATGTAGTATCTACGCAGCTAAGACATCAAAACCTATTTAACCACGATCGTTATGTATTTTTATATTTTGATAATTAAAACCTTAATTTACTTCGATACCACATAACATCATTCATAGTTGGTAGTGAGACCAATCATTACATTTATAATGAGACATTACCGGAACTAATATCAAATAAATCTACGAGCACGTACTATTCGTCACATTTACTTTTAATTATAGATATTCGCCACTAATTGCCTGTACATTATTGCAAATCTGTAATATTCTATGTTCATATAATTACCCATTAATTATAAATTAGCTTCAGATGAAAATATTGTACTTGAATGTTCATTCAATGACATTCTTTCGACAAATGTCGGCTAGAACATGGGAATCGCACCACGTATGTCAAAATGTTTTAGTACACTGTTAATTTAATTCGGATAATAATTTCGCTTGTGTATAATTATTACTTTGGTGAATATTTCTCTGTTTCAGTATTTTGGTGGTTAATAATATTTCAACACAGTTGTGTTATTGATTCACAATCATGGATTAACTACCCCGACCAACCTCGGCTGAGGAAAACAGAACATCATACGTTACTTAGACAGAGTTTGCTTCGTAATTTACCCGATAAATGGAAACTACGTGAAGGCAATGAGAATTCAGAACTCAATCCTCAACTCTACAGTAACTATCGATCAATTTCCACAAGCAACCCTCCTCTACCAATAGTAGAATCAAGATTTTGGCCAGAAAAAGCTTTAAACTTTGTAAAGGACAAACTTTCATATTGGGTTAATAAAGGAGAGAAGACGGAAAAACCAACCCAAGCCGAAGTTGCCACAACACCTAGCCAAGAACAACAAGGATCTAAGGAAACACAAGGTAATGTTGCCATTAAAAACCTTCCTGATACAATTGAAAAAAATATTAATAAAACTATTGATATGTCATATTCAAATGACATAGCGAATATATTATGTGAGAAATCATTAGGTACCGATCTCATAACAATTTTCTGCTCGACTAATATTGAATTTTCACGCGAAGATGTACTCTCGATGATGTGTAATGAAATGACTGCATCTGTATACGAGGCCATCTATTGCTCAGATTATCTCGTACAATTTTTATTTACTCTAGTATCACACAGTATTGAAATACCAACGCATCCAGGAAACTTCTCACCGTTATACCTAACAATAGAGGACCTTATATGTAAAGAAGTGAGTGGAACAATATACGGAATCATTTACTGCCCAATAGACGGCGATTTGCATTCTTCAACTTTGAAATATGTTCAAAGAATTATACCTGCTGACATACGTAGACCGAAGCCAGATGAAATGCGTAAATTGATGTGTGAGAAAATGAGTGGCAGTGTATACGAAATATTATTTTGCTCACAACTAGAGACGAGTGAAACTACAGAAGCAAAGTATGAAACTGTTAGCCCTCCTTACATAATCGAGGATTACAGTAGTATCACTCATAATCCTCCTGTATTCGAAGTTATACAATCGCAAGAAACAATGTGTCAGATGGCAGTTGCGACAGTTTTTGAAAACATATTTTGCCCAAAATCTACAGAAATGCCGGAACTTGAAGACGTGCATATTATGATGTGTGACGAAATGAGTGCATCTATATACGAAGCCATCTATTGCCCAACACCAGATATACTTTATTTAATTTTACAATCTACCTCTAGCATTACAATACCAACGCATTCACAAAGTCGCACGCAAATGTATTTGTACATAGAGAATCTTCTATGTGCAGAAATGAGAGGAACAATATATGAAATCCTTTACTGTCCCATAGATGGCGATTTGTATTCTACAAATAGGGAATATGTTGTTAGAATTATACCTGTAGACATACCTAGACCAACGCCAGAGGAAGTGCGCAAAACGATATCTCTGAAAATGAAAGGAACTATATACGAATTATTATTTTGGTCACTACTAGAGACGGATGAAACTACTGAAATAAAAACAGATATCCCACCATCACACTATGAAACTGATTCCCCTATTTACATAATCGAGGTGAACAGTAGTCTCACTCATTATACCACTCCTCGATCAGAAGTTATAGAATCGCGAGAAACAATGTGTCAGGTGGCATTCGGAACCATTTTTGAAAACATATTTTGCCCAAAACCTGTAGAAATGCCGGAGCCCCAAGACATGCAAGCATTGATGTGTAAAGAAATGCATGCATCTATATACGAAGCCATCTTTTGCCCAACACCAGGTATACTTTATATCATTTCAGAAAATAGCAGTAGTATTATAATACCAACACATTCACAAAATCACTCGCAAATATATATCTTAATAGAGAATCTTCTGTGTGCAGAAATGAGAGATACAATATATGAAATAATTTTTTGTCCTCGAAATGACATGCATGATACTAGTGAACCTGTAATTACTAGACTAATACCTCCAGACATAACCAGATTGCATCCAGATGAAGTAAAAATTAAACTTTGCGAGAAAATGTATGGAACAATATTCGAAGATATTTTTTGTATTAAAACTTTTGAGATTTTCTTAACAACTCAACAGCCAGAAATTGTCACTAAAAAAACGAGTAAGCCTTCTACCACTGAAATTTCGCAAATATATATTTCGATAATTGAAAAAATGATGTGTATACAAAAAAGTGCACATGATAATTCAATTATTGAGTATGACTGCCCGTCGCCTAATGATTTCGGGTTGTCAGAGACGCAAGTACAAATTTTGATGTGTCAAGAATTGGCTGGAACGATATACGCAGCGATTTATTGCCCAACCGATGAGATATATATTTTAATTTCCGAGATTAAGGACGAAATCTATTTAGCAACGCTTCCAAGTGACCAAACGTTTAAAACGACTTTCGGAATCATAATACAGAACACTGTGTGCGACATAACTTTAGGAACCATATATGAAATTATTTTTTGTCCAAGAAACCGGGATATCTATGATACCACTACAGACAGAATTCGAAGGATTATCCCTGATGACATACTTAGGCCGGACCCGGAACTACTGCAAGGAATATTATGCCAAATGATGAGAGGCACAGAATATGAAAAGATTTTTTGTCTAAAAAAAAATGTTGAAGACTTTTCTACACCAACATCCGTAACGGATTTATCAACGATTCTAAAACCAGAAACATCTCAAAAAGAAGAAACTCAGACACCAGTAGTTGATGGTAACGAGGAACCAACAACTGAAAAAACTCAGACACCAGTAGTTGATGGTAACGAGGAACCAACAACTGAAAAAACTCAGACACCAGTAGTTGATGGTAACGAGGAACCAACAACTAAAAAAACTCAGACACCAGTGATTGATGGTAATAAGAAACCATCAACTGAAAAATCTCAGACACCACAGGTTGATGGTAATGAGAAACCAACAACTGAAAAAACTCAGACACCAGTAGTTGATGGTAAAGAGGAACCAACAACTGAAAAAACTCAGACACTAGTGGTTGACGGTAACGAGGAACCAACTACTGAAAAAACTCAGACACCAGTGGTTGATGGTAACGAGGAACCAACAACTGAAAAAACTCAGACACCAGTAGTTGATGGTAACGAGGAACCAACAACTGAAAAAACTCAGACACTAGTGGTTGATGGTAACGAGGAACCAACAACTGAAAAAACTCAGACACCAGTAGTTGATGGTAACGAGGAACCAACAACTGAAAAAACTCAGACACTAGTGGTTGATGGTAACGAGGAACCAACTACTGAAAAAACTCAGACACCAGTAGTTGATGGTAATGAGGAACCAACAACTGAAAAAACTCAGACATCAGTGGTTGATGGTAATGAGAAACCAACAACTGAAAAAACTCAGACACTAGTGGTTGATGGTAATGAGAAACCAACTACTGAAGTAACTCAGACACCATCGTTTGACGGTATTAAAAAACCAACAACTGAAAAAACTCAGACACCAGTAGTTGATGGTAACGAGGAACCAACTACTGAAAAGACTCAGACACCAGTGGTTGATGGTAATCAGGAACCAACAACTGAAAAAACTCAGACATCAGCGACTAAGAATGTTAATACAATACCTACAGTAACAACCCAAAAACCAACAACCCCGTCAAAAATAAAAAAACCAAACTGCAAATTAATATATAATATAGGAACTGGAAAAATATCTTGCTATATACCACCTAAAAAAACCCAAACATCAACAGTTAAAACTACCTACAAAACAACAATTAAAGAAACCCAAAAACCAATAAAACATGTTACTGAGGAACCAACAACGGCAGAAACTCAAAAACCAATTATTGATGGTACTAAGGAACCAACAACAGCACAAACTCAGACACCAGCAGTTGATGATACTAAGACATCAGCGGTTGATGGCACTAAGGAACCAACAACTGCAGAAACTCAGACATCAACGGTTTATGGTACTGAGGAACGAACAACTGCAGAAACTCAAAAACCAATTGTTGATAGTACTAGGGAACCAACAACTGCACAAACTCAGACAACAGCAGTTGATGGTATTGACCAACAACTGCAGAAACTCACTCAACGATGGTTGATGGTATGGAGACACCAACAACTGCACAAACTCAGACAACAGCAGTTGATGGTACCGTGACACCAGCGGTTGATGGCACTGAGGAACCAACAACTGCAGAAACTCAGACACCAGCAGTTGATGGTACCGTGACACCAGCGGTTGATGGCACTAAGGAACCAACAACTGTAGAAACTCAGACATCAACTGTTTATGGTACTGAGGAACCAACAACTGCAGAAACTCACTCAACGATGGTTGATGGTATGGAGACACAAACAACTGCAGAAACTCAGACACCAGCAGTTGATGGTACCGTGACACCAGCGGTTGATGGCACTAAGGAACCAACAACTGTAGAAACTCAGACATCAACGGTTTATAGTTCTGAGGAACCAACAACTGCAGAAACTCAAAAACCAATTGTTGATAGTACTAGGGAACCAACAACTGCAGAAACTCAGACATCAGCTGTTGATGGTACTGAGGAACCAACAACTGCAGAAACTCAAAAACCAATTGTTGATAGTACTAAGGAACCAACAACTGCAGAACCTCAGACCCCAGCTGTTGATGGTACTGAGGAACCAACAACTGCAGAAACTCACTCAACAATGGTTGATGGTACTGATACACAAACCACTGCAGAAACTCAGATAACAGTGTTTGATGGTACTGAGGAACCAGCAACTGAAAAAACTCAGCCATCAACCTCTAAGAGTACTAAGGAGCCAATACCTAAAGTAACAACCCAAAAACCAACAGCCACAACAAAAAAATCAACAAACTGCTTAAAAATGTATGATCCAGCTACTGGAAGTATATCTTGCTATATACCACCTAAAAAAATCCAGACAACAACAACTAAAATTACCGATTCACCAATGGTTAATGCAACCCAAAAACCAACAAAATATGGTACTGAGAAACCAACAACTGAAGAAACTCAGACACCAGCTGTTGATGTGACTAGGGAACCAACAACTGCAGAAACTCACTCAACGGTGGTTGATGGCACTGAGACACAAACAACTGCAGAAACTCAGACAACAGCGTTTGATGGTACTGAGGAATCAGTAACTGAGAAAACTCAAACATCAGCCTCAAAGAGTACTAAGAGGCCAATACCTAAAGTAACAACCCAAAAACCAACAGCCACAACAAAAAAATCAACAAACTGCTTAAAAATGTATGATCCAGCTACTGGAAGTATATCTTGCTATGTACCACCTAAAAAAATCCAGACAACAACAACTAAAATTACCAAGGAACCAATCGTTATAGAAACCCAAAAACCAATAAAAAATGGTACTGCGGAACCTACGACTAAAGAAACTCAGACACCATCCGTTGATGTTTCTGAGGAACCAACAACTCTAGAAACTCAGTCACCAGTGGTTGGTAGTACTGCGGAAACTACAACTGAAAAAACTCAGACACCATCCGTTGATGTTACTGAGGAACCAACAACTCTAAAAACTCAGTCACCAGTGGTTGGTAGTACTGCGGAACCTACAACTGAAGAAACTCAGACACCATCCGTTGATGTTTCTGAGGAACCAACAACTCAAGAAACTCAGTCGCCAGTGGTTGGTAGTACTGCGGAAACTACAACTGAAGAAACTCAGACACCATCCGTTGATGTTACTGAGGAACCAACAACTCTAGAAACTCAGTCGCCAGTGGTTGTTAGTACTGCGGAAACTACAACTGAAAAAACTCAGACACCATCCGTTGATGTTACTGAGGAACCAACAACTCTAGAAACTCAGTCACCAGTGGTTGGTAGTACTGCGGAACCAACGACTAAAGAAACTGGGACACCGGCCGTTGATGTTTCTGAGGAACCAACAACTCTAGAAACTCAGTCGCCAGTGGTTGGTAGTACTGCGGAACCTACGACTAAAGAAACTCAGACACCGGCCGTTGATGTTACTGAGGAACCAACAACTCTAGAAACTCAGTCACCAGTGGTTGGTAGTACTGCGAAACCTACAACTGAAGAAACTCAGACACCATCCGTTGATGTTACTGAGGAACCAACAACTCTAGAAACTCAGTCACCAGTGGTTGGTAGTACTGCGGAACCAACAACTGAAGAAACTCAGTCACCAGTGGTTGGTGGTACTGCGGAACCAACAACTGAAGAAACTCAGTCGCCAGTGGTTGGTGGTACTGCGGAAACTACAACTGAAAATACTCAGACACCATCCGTTGATGTTTCTGAGGAACCAACAACTCTAGAAACTCAGTCACCAGTGGTTGGTAGTACTGCGGAACCTACGACTAAAGAAACTGGGACACCGGCCGTTGATGTTTCTGAGGAACCAACAACTCTAGAAACTCAGTCACCAGTGGTTGTTAGTACTGCGGAAACTACAACTGAAAAAACTCAGACACCATCCGTTGATGTTACTGAGGAACCAACAACTGAAGAAACTCAGCCGCCAGTGGTTAGTAGTACTGCGGAAACTACAACTGAAAATACTCAGACACCGGCCGTTGATGTTACTGAGGAACCAACAACTCTAGAAACTCAGTCACCAGTGGTTGGTAGTACTGCGGAAACTACAACTGAAAATACTCAGACACCGGCCGTTGATGTTACTGAGGAACCAACAACTGTAGAAACTCAGTCACCAGTGGTTGGTAGTACTGCGGAAACTACAACTGAAAATACTCAGACACCGGCCGTTGATGTTACTGAGGAACCAACAACTGTAGAAACTCAGTCACCAGTGGTTGGTAGTACTGCGGAAACTACAACTGAAAATACTCAGACACCGCCGTTGATGTTTCTGAGGAACCAACAACTGAAGAAACTCAGCCGCCAGTGGTTAGTAGTACTGCGGAAACTACAACTGAAAATACTCAGACACCGGCCGTTGATGTTACTGAGGAACCAACAACTGTAGAAACTCAGACACCAGCATTTGATGGTACTGAGACACCAGCGGTTGATGGCACTGAAACACCAGCGGTTAATGGCACTGAGGAACCAACAACTGTAGAAACTCAGACACCAGCAGTTGATGGTACTAAGGACACCAGCTGAGTCGCCAGTAATTGGTAGTACTGTGGAACCAACAACTCTAGGAACCAACAACTGTAGAAACTCAGACACCAGCAGTTGATGGTACTGACACCAGCGGTTGATGGCACAAAGGAACCAACAACTGAAGAAACTCAGACACCAGCCGTTGATGGTACTAAGGAACCAACAACTGTAGAAACTCAGACACCAGCAGTTGATTGGTAGTACTGCGGTTGAAACTACAACTCTGTAGAAACTGAGTCACCAGCAGTTGATTGGTAGTACTGTGGAACCAACAACTGTTGAAACTCAGACACCAGCAGTTGATTACACCAGCGGTTGATGTACTGCGGAACCAACAACTGAGAAACTCAGACACCAGCCGTTGATGGAGAAACTACAACTAAAGGAACCAACAACTGTTGAAACTCAGACACCAGCGGTTGATGGCACTGAAACACCAGCGGTTGATGGCACTGAGGAACCAACAACTGTAGAAACTCAGACACCAGCAGTTGATGGTACTAAGGAACCAACAACTGTAGAAACTCAGACACCAGCAGTTGATGGTACTGAGACACCAGCGGTTGATGGCACAAAGGAACCAACAACTGTAGAAACTCAGACACCAGCAGTTGATGGTACTAAGGAACCAACAACTGTAGAAACTCAGACACCAGCAGTTGATGGTACCGTGACACCAGCTGTTGATGGCACTGAGCAACCAACAACTGCAGAAACTCAGACATCAACTGTTTATGGTACTGAGGAAACAACAACTGCAGAAACTCAGACACCAGCAGTTGATGGTACCGTGACACCAGCGGTTGATGGCACTAAGGAACCAACAACTGTAGAAACTCAGACACCAGCAGTTGATGGTACCGTGACACCAGCGGTTGATGGCACTAAGGAACCAACAACTGTAGAAACTCAGACACCAGCAGTTGATGGTACTAAGGAACCAACAACTGTAGAAACTCAGACACCAGCAGTTGATAGTACCGTGACACCAGCGCTTGATGGCACTAAGGAACCAACAACTGTAGAAACTCAGACACCAGCAGTTGATGGTACTAAGGAACCAACCACTGTAGAAACTCAGACACCAGCAGTTGATAGTACCGTGACACCAGCGCTTGATGGCACTAAGGAACCAACAACTGTAGAAACTCAGACACCAGCAGTTGATAGTACCGTGACACCAGCGTTTGATGGCACTAAGGAACCAACAACTGTAGAAACTCAGACACCAGTGGTTGATGGCACTAAGGAACCAACCACTGTAGAAACTCAGACATCAACGGTTTATGGTACTGAGACACCAGCAGTTGATGGTACTAAGGAACCAACAACTGTAGAAACTCAGACACCAGCAGTTGATGGTACTAAGGAACCAACAACTGTAGAAACTCAGACACCAGCAGTTGATGGTACCGTGACACCAGCGGTTGATGGCACTAAGGAACCAACCACTGCAGAAACTCAGACATCAACGGTTTATGGTACCGTGACACCAGCGGTTGATGGCACTAAGGAACCAACAACTGCAGAAACTCAGACACCAGCAGTTGATGGTACTAAGGAACCAACAACTGTAGAAACTCAGACACCAGCAGTTGATAGTACCGCGACACCAGTGGTTGATGGCACTAAGGAACCAACCTTTGCAGAAACGCAGACATCAACGGTTTATGATGCTGAGAACCAACAACTAAGGAACCAACAACTGTTGAAACTCAGACACCAGTGGTTGATGGCACTAAGGAACCAACCACTGTAGAAACTCAGACATCAACGGTTTATGGTACTGAGACACCAGCAGTTGATGGTACTAAGAAACCAACAACTGTAGAAACTCAGACACCAGCATTTGATGGTACTAAGGAACCAACAACAACTGTAGAAACTCAGACACCAGCAGTTGATGGTACTGAGACACCAGCGGTTGATGGCACTAAGGAACCAACCACTGCAGAAACTCAGACATCAACGGTTTATGGTACTGAGACACCCGCAGTTGATGGTACTAAGGAACCAACAACAACTGTTGAAACTCAGACACCAGTAGTTGATAGTACCGTGACACCAGCGGTTGATGGCACTAAGGAACCAACCACTGCAGAAACTCAGACATCAACGGTTTATGGTACTGAGACTCCAGCGGTTGATGGCACTAAGGAACCAACAACTGTAGCAACTCAAACACCAGCAGTTGATGTTACCGTGACACCAGCGGTTGATGGCACTAGGGAACCAACGACTGCAGAAACTCAGACATCAACGGTTTTAGGTACCGTGGCACCAGCGGTTGATGACACTAAGGAACCAACAACTGCAGAAACTCAAAAACCAATTATTGATAGTACTAGGGAACCAACCACTGCAGAAACTCAGACACCAGCAGTTGATGGTACCGTGACACCAGCGGTTGATGGCACTAAGGAACCAACAACTGCAGAAACTCAGACACCAGCAGTTGATGGTACCGTGACACCAGCTGTTGATGGTACCGTGACACCAGCGGTTGATGGCACTGAGGAACCAACAACTGCAGAAACTCAGACATCAACGGTTTATGGTACTGAGGAACCAACAACTGCAGAAACTCAGACACCAGCTGTTGATGGCACTAAGGAACCAACCACTGCAGAAACTCAGACATCAACGGTTTATGGCACTGAGGAACCAACCACTGCAGAAACTCAGACATCAACGGTTTATGGCACTAAGGAACCAACCACTGCAGAAACTCAGACATCAACGGTTTATGGTACTGAGGAACCAACAACTGCAGAAACTCAAAAACCAATTATTGATAGTACTAGGGAACCAACCACTGCAGAAACTCAGACACCAGCAGTTGATGGTACTGTGACACCAGCGGTTGATGGCACTAAGGAACCAACCACTGCAGAAACTCAGACATCAACGGTTTATGGCACTGAGGAAACAACAACTGCAGAAACTCAGACATCATCGGTTTATAGTACTGAGGAATCAACAACTGCAGAAACTCAAAAACCAATCATTGATAGTACTAGGGAACCAACCACTGCAGAAACTCAGACACCAGCAGTTGATGGTACTGTGACACCAGCGGTTGATGCCACTAAGGAACCAACCACTGCAGAAACTCAGACATCAACGTTTTATGGTACTGAGGAACCAACAACTGCAGAAACTCAGACACCAGCTGTTGATGGCACTAAGGAACCAACAACAGTACAAACTCAGACACCAGCTGTTGATAGCACCGTGACACCAGCGGTTGATGGTACTGAGACACCCGCGGTTGATGGCACTAAGGAACCAACAACAGCACAAACTCAGACACCAGCGGTTGATGGCACTAAGGAACCAACCACTGCAGAAACTCAGACATCAACGGTTTATGGTACTGAGACACCCGCAACTGATGGCACTAAGGAACCAACAACAGCACAAACTCAGACACCAGCTGTTGATGGCACCGTGACACCAGCGGTTGATGGTACTGAGACACCAGCGGTTGATGGTACTGAGACTCCAGCGGTTGATGGCACTAAGGAACCAACAACAGCTCAAACTCAGACACCCGCTATTGATAGCACCGTGACACCAGCAGTTGATGGTACTGAGACACCTGCAGTTGATGGCACTAAGGAACCAACAACAGCACAAACTCAGACACCAGCTGTTGATGGCACTAAGGAACCAACCACTGCAGAAACTCAGATATCAACGGTTTATGGTACTGAGGAACCAACAACTAAAGAAAATCAGACAACACCGGTTGATGTTAGTGAGGAACCAACAACTGAAGTAACTCAGACACCAGCAGTTGGTGGTACCGTGACACCAGTGGTTGATGGCACTAAGGAACCAACAACAGCACAAACTCAGACACCCGCTGTTGATAGCACCGTGACACCAGCAGTTGATGGTACTGAGACACCCGCGGTTGATGGCACTAAGGAACCAACAACAGCACAAACTCAGACACCAGCTGTTGATAGCACCGTGACACCAGCGGTTGATGGTACTGAGACACCCGCCGTTTATGGCACTAAGGAACAAACAACAGGACAAACTCAGATACCAGCTGTTGATGGCACTAAAGAACCAACAACAGCACAAACTCAGACACCCGTGGTTGATGGCACTAAGGATCCAACCACTGCAGAAACTCAGACACCAACGGATGGTGGTGCTGGGAAACCAACAACTGAAGAAAATCACACAACATCGGTTGATGTTGGTGAGGAACCATCAACTGAAGTAACTCAGACACCAGCAGTTGCTGGTACCGTGACACCAGCCGTTGATGGCACTAAGGAACCAACAACAGCACAAACTCAGACACCAGCTGTTGATGGTACTAAGGAACCAACAACTGTACAAACTCAGACACCAGGTGTTGATGGTACTAAGAAACCAACCACTGCAGAAACTCAGCAACCAGCAGTTAATGGCACTGAGGAACCAACACTCAGCAGTTGAACTCAGACACCCGCGGTCGATGGCACTAAGGACCCAACCACTGCAGAAACTCAGACACCAGCGGATGATAGTCCTGGAAAACCTACAACTGAAGAAACCCAAACAACATCAGTTTATGTTAGTGAGGAATCAATAACTGAAGAAACTCAGACACCAGCAGTTGATGGTACAGAGACACCAGTGGTTGATGGCACTAAGGAACCAATCACTGCAGAAACTCAGACAACAATGTTTATGGTACTGAGAACCCGCGGTTGATGGCACTGAGGAACCAACAACTGCACAAACTCAGACAACAGCAGTTGATGGTACCGTGACACCATCCGTTGATGGTACTGAGGAACCAACAACAGCAGAAACTCAAGAACCAATTGTTGATAATACTAGGGAACCAACAACAGCAGAAACTCAAAAACCAATTGTTGATGGTACTGAGGAACCAACCACTTCAGAAACTAAGACACCAGTAGTTTATGGTACTGGGGAACCAACAACTGCAGAAACTCAGACACCAGCAGTTGATGGTACTGAGGAACCAACCACTGCAGAAACTCAGACATCAACGGTTTATGGCACTGAGGAACCAACGACGGCAGAAACTCAAAAAACAATTTTTGATAGTACTAGGGAACCAACAACTGCAGAAACTCAAACACCAGCAGTTGATGGTACTGAGAAACCAACAACTGAAGAAACTCAGACACCAGCAGTTGGTGCCACTGAGGTACCAACAACTCCAGAAACTTTAGAACGAATTGCCGATAGTACTATGTTACCAACGACTACAGAAACTCAAACACCAGCAGTTGATGGTACTGAAAAACCATCGACTGAAGAAGCTCAAATACCAGCAGTTGATGGTACTGAAAAACCAACGACTGAAAAAACTACGACAACCGCAGTTGCTTGTACTGAGAAACCAACGACTGAAAAAACTCAGACACCAGCAGTTGTTTGTACTGAGAAACCAACGACTGAAAAAACAACTACACCAGCAGTTGATTGTAACCAACAACCAACAACTGAAGAACCTCTGACACTAACAGTTGAGGAAACAATATCGGTAGAAACTTACGATAGTAATGAATCAGATTCTGAGGGAACTGAGACACCATCGGATGATAGTTCAGAGGAAACAAGTGAAGAAGTACCTACAATATGTAAACATCCTCAAGCACCGGTGATTGAAGGTTTTATTCTTTTTTAAGTATACAGGACATGTGTGCATGCATCATCTATGTGCATGTTATCTATTCTATTATATAAAAATAAGTCAGGTTTTCCATCCTGACGCACGAACCGAGTTCCACGGTTTTGCATTCGTTGGAAAGGTCTCGGGCTCCGTGAGGTTTATAGCAAGAAAATTCCGGAAAAAGTTAACATTGGTGGTGAAACGGAGTTCGTCGGATTTGCTAGTTAGTTAAATATTTTTAACTGAAGTTGTGTGAGATTTTGACATGAAATGTGATATTAATATTGAAATTTTGCTTGCGTTGTATTCTAATTTAATATTTTGTTTTCTCCTAATAATTTATATGTCAATTGACAAAGCATAGCGCACTTCCTAATTTTAAAGATCTTGTGTATATGATTAACACTTATTTTTACGAATAAAATAATTTTGATTTGATTTGCAGGTACTGGAGAACCAACAACTGAAGAAAGTCAGACAACAGCGGTTAATGGCACAGAAGAAGCAACAACTGAAGAAACTCTGTCAACAACGATTGATGGTAATGAGGAACCAACAACTGAAGAAACTCAGACAACAGCAGTTAATGGCACGGAAGAAGCAACCACTGAAGAAACTCAGACAACAACGATTGATGGTACTGAGGAACCAACAACTGGAGAATCTGAAACACCAACGGTTGATGGTATTGAGGAATCAATGACTAAAGAAACTCAGACACCTTTGGTTGATGATACTGAGGAACCAATAACTGAAGAAACTCAGACACCAGTGGTTCATTGTTCTCAGGAACCAAACACTCAAGTAGTCCAAAAGCGACCGAAAAAACCGAAGAAGAAAAAGAAAAAAAAGAAGAAGCTGAACAAAAAGAAAGAGACTTGTTGCGATACATTATCAGACGTACCTAAAATATACAAATTATTATTAAAACTAGTTTCCAAGTCTAGCGAGGAAAGGCACAAACCTCATAAATCAAAGCATAAGCTGAAAAAGCATGGAGCACACAAACCACCCCATTTCCACATTCATCAGCATCGTCATTTTTACTTTAAAGGTCTTCAAGAATATTTTCGACACCATCCACCACTCTCCTCTGAAGGCAAATCTGTATCAGCCGACGATAATCAATAAGGTACTAAAACCAATGTATTAACTCAACATACATTTAAATGATTGTTATGGCAATGGCATACGACTGAATGAAGCCACCATACGTCCAAACTGGAAACAACCTGAGCAGAAACATACTTAGAACACCAATAGAAGAAATAAAGATCAGTGGAAACTTAATTTCCATGACATAATTGTATGTTGATAATATTCTAATAGTCTAATTGTCGCGTTGTGTTGATACTGAAAACAATAAATAAATTACTTTTATAAGGTGTTATATTTGTTGAGAACAGGGTTGATTGAACCCAAAACTTTTAATGACGAACAGCACGGTACCGCGTGCCAAACCGCTGGTAGCTAGTTAAAAATATATTGTTGAACGATACGATAATATTGATGTACAGTACTAAAAGCAACACTCATCAAAATTAGAGGATTACATAGGTAGCTATAGATAAGCTATGGATAAAATCTGCATAGATAAGCCTAGTGCACTCACTTCTCGTTTCGCTCCCCTACGTCCATTATGCCGAGGCGCATAGCACAAGTTTCTGTGCATATTGAATGAGCAAAATCTCTGCTATTATCCAATGCGGAACAAACTTGCATTTCAACACCGAGTACTTTCAGTTTTAATCTTTGTTGAAACGAAAACAAATAGAATAATCAGGCGATGCAATTTTTTCCTTTCGATATTTTTGAAGTAGCCTAGGTAATGGTTTTCTTGAAACGTTTGCATTTAAACACACTTAAATACATATACATTTTTGGGACCTTTTTTACTAAAAAAATGTTTACTTAGTGTTTCACAAACACATTTTTGCAAAGGTAAACTCATAAAATAAATAAGGTTTTAAGTGTGGGAGAGCCATGCTTCGGCACGAATGGGCCGGCTCGACCGGAGTAATACCACGGCTTCACAGAAAACCGACGTGAAACAACGCTTGCGTTGTGTTTCGTTGTGTGAGTGAGGTTACCGGAGGCCCAATTCGCCCCTTACCAATCTTCCCCATCCCCATTCCCGAACAACAAGCCTTAAATTCCTGACTCCCAAAAAGCCGGTAACGCACTTGTAAAGCCTCTGGTGTTTCAAGTGTCCATGGGCGGCGGCGATTGCTTACCATCAGGTAATACGTCTGCTCGATTACCGGCATGTCTCATAAAAAAAAGGTAAGGTAGGTACGTGGTAGGTACCCAATTGTTTTTTTTTGGTATGGAATAGGAGGCAAACGAGCAAACGAGTCACCTGATGGTAAGCGATGAAGATGAAGTCTTCCTCGTGATGACGATGAAAAAAGCTGTTCAACTTTATTTAAATTAAGGGTTTTAATAAGGATAGTGTAAAAGAAATTCAATACATTTTGAGGTTTTATATTGAAGTAATACAAAACACATAAAACATAAAATTAAAAGCCTGCTCAAATATGAATAGCAACGCACAAAATCAAAATGTGTTGCTTAACTTAATAATAAAAATATGACGATTATCGTTTGCGATTACAATCGATACTTAGTAATCCACGATTTGTAACTACCTTCAATTGTGAGTTATACTCATACATAGGTACTACTCATACATCACTGAGAAAATTGTTCTTGGTTTTGAAGTTTTTATTAAGTCGTAATTAGTAAATAAGAAATGTAAGACCATCGACGTACCTAAGTAAGAAAGAAAATAGTTTACTATAAAAACATAGCTATTGAGGTCACAAATAAATACAGATTTCAGCAAATCAACCTACTCCGAATCGTTTTTAATTGATTTGTTACTTTATTGTTTTATATTTACAGTCAAAAATTGAAAGAATCATAGTAAGCTGAAACTTCGAAACGATAGGAATACAGTTAGAAAGAAAAGATATGAAAAGAACGTCAATTTTCCAATGTACAATTTATTTTCAGCTGTAGTATTTAATTTTGAACGCAACAGCGCCACCTATTAATGCTCCGATGCCTACTATTGACAAGAATTTCTTCAGGACCTGCAACAAAATAATAAATCTATAGAACTGTTTGTAGTCTGGGGCAAAGTGGGGGCACTAGGCCACGCGAGAGTTAATCCATGCGATGTAATACAATTACAGTATGCGAATACAATTGTTGTTCCAAATCTGAGTGTAAATGATTAAAGTCATGTGTCTGACAAACTGTCTATAGATGCTCCGACGATATAAGGCAAAATTTCTATTGTTAGGCAAGCAAAATTTGTAGTATCAGACTACTACACCACTTAAAAGAAATCCAAAATAGTTCTTACTCTGTCCTGCCATTCGCGATTTTTGATGCATAGACTGTAAGGCATGGTGGAGAATGTGACGGAGTTGTACAGAGGCACCCAGAAGTTTGGCAGCAACCAGAATATAAAGTCGTCCATCGCCTTACGAAACTTGTATGAAGGACGCGTCACCAAATCTCGCATCTGGAAGACAAATAGCATTTTATGAATAAGAAGTAATTAAAAATTTGAAGCTTAGAAGTTAAAGAGAAATACTTTGTGCTCTTGAAAGCCTCGAGAAATAAACAGATAAATAAATATCTTGTATGATAAGAATGTAATGAATTATTGCTAATTGCAAAGCTAAATACAAAAATACCGCTTAAAATTAATGTAGTACTACATTAAATGGGTGATACGGTTTACTCACGAAACTGTACGAGAAGATTTCACTTCAAGTTGCAAACCATGGGCTCGATAGCATTTGGATATCGACGGATGCGGTATTTTTGTATTTAGCTTTGCAATTAGCAATAACCCACGATTGTGAAAAATCAATAAGAAATTCTGAAAATCAAGTTACTTAATATAATTTTTCTCACCTCAATGTAATTGTACATAGCCAAGTCACTGATAGCGAATGTATCTTCCCATCTGGTCTCAGAGAACTCCTGTAGGATCTCAGCAAGATTATCATGGTGTTTCTGGAAGAGCTGATCTAACAACGTGCAGTCTTCAAAGCCGGCGTTCATACCTTGGCCGTAAAATGGTACTACAGCGTGTGCTGCGTCTCCGATAATAAGAGCCTTATCTTCTACGTGGTAAGGACGACACTGCAAAATAAAAGTAACATAATATAAATCTTTCATTCTACACAGAGCCAAAAGAAAATTCTTTAATCACTTTCGTTAGAAGTCCCATGAAATGGCAATCAATAGACTCACATACAGGCTTTTTGTTAAATATTTTTTGTCTTTAAATGTCATTGGTTTCTTTGTAAGAAAAAAAGAACAATCTCAAGCTTTAATTACCTTAACAGCAACCAAAGGTGATGGTTTCACAGCAAAGAAGTCTTCAACTAGTTTCTGCTTACCAATCAATGGTATCGAGTCTGGGAAGTACTTCTCAAAGAAGGCCAAAAGTTTCTCCTCTGTGTCCAAATTCTTAAACTTAGCGAATGGCATGAAGAGTGTCACAGTCCACGAACAATCCTGGTTCGGTAACGCGATCATCATGAACTCGCCCCTAGGCCAAATGTGGAGGTAGTTAGCGGGCATCAGAAACTGTAAAACACAATCCATCATTAACCACTATAATTTTCTACAAGAAAACTTATAAAAAGAAAGCATTTTCAGTAATCTATCAACGATAAATACTCTTCAATATCCTCATGATCAAAGTCACATTAATGAAAATACTTTTGAACATACTCGTATAAATAAAACAATGAAATCTTTGAAAGGATAATGTGTATCTAATTATATTCTGCCACTAAAATGATGATAAATTATTGTAAATACCCCAATGGGATGTCATCAATCATTGAAAACTGCTAAGGAAAACTTTAATTTTCATCGGATTTCAGTTTAAACAAACAGTAACGTGCCTACTAGACGTGTGTAACGAAACAATGAGATCTTTTATTCTACTTCTGACTTTAGTTACGTGCAGCAAATTAGCCAAATGTAACGAAAATATTTCAAGCCTATACAACTTCAGTACGAATCGAAACTACAGTACAGTGCAATGCATAAATAATATTTTAACAAGATATTTCCCGTGCGGCACACTCGCGACCTTTGTGAACCCTAATGCCAATTTTGATGAATTAATAAGAATTGCGAATAAAGAAAATATTTGCCACAGCATCATTGTAAGGTCATTTGATGACCGTGACTGGTTCATCTGGACCAATGTATACGTGATTACGGCAGAAACTATATTTAAATTCTGGACTGGCATGCTAGACTTAACAAGAGATGTATTCTGGAACCCTAGAGCTAAATTTGTTATTCAAATAGATAACTTGGTTGACGAAGGAGCGCTTCGCACAATGTTCAAAATACTGGTAACATACAGGATGTTTAACGTGGTCGTAATAAAGCCTCTTAAAGAAGATGCAGTAATCTACACCTATCATCCGTTTGATAACAACGGTTGTGGCAGACGTCTTGAAAAAGTTATTACACTTGGGACCTGCGAGAATTCAGAGGATATCACTAGCTTTTTCCCTTATGAAATCCCCGTTCAAATGAAAAATTGTACATTCAAAGTAGTGGCAACTGATGACGTACCGAATTTCATTTCCACTTCAAGCAATTATACAGTTTATGGCAAATATGTAGCAGGGTTAGAGCAGTATGTCCTAGATACTATAGCTGACCGAGAAGAATTTTCTTTGGATTACGAAGTTTTTGGCGATAACCTAACATATGGAGTCGTGCTACCAAATCGTACAGCTACAGGACTTCTTAAATTCATAGACACTGACAAAGCAGACGTAGCAGCCGGGGGATTCATTTTAATGCAGAATAGAGTTGAGTTGTTTGATTACATCTGGGGCTTCAACTACGCAGCTTACTATCTATACACACCAGCAATGAGCAGTAAAGTGTGGCAGAGAGCATACAGAGAGTTTGGAACAACAACCTGGTCACTGATTGCTGCCACCATCATTTTCGTTATAATTGTTGGCGAGATATTAAGAAGAATGATCCTTGACAACACGTTCTCCATTCTCAATTTATGGGGATACTTTTTTGGGAATGCAGGCAGAGGACTGTCAACACACAGGAAGTTTAGAACGATTATAATTATGTGGGCTCTGTTTACATTTTACATCAGCAACTTCTACAACGCCGCTTTGTTAAGTCTGATCACCGTCCACATACATGAGAGACCGCATTCGTTGAGTGTGAACAATTTGAGAACGTTGCCATACAAACCCTGCATCAGTGACAACACGAGATTGTTTTACGAATACGCTTATAATCACACATTGCCTTTAAACAGTGCTTATAACTGCAGTTCTACTGATAACGCATTACACTACGTTGCTACCACCAAGAAATATTACGCCATCGAGATGGACTACAGTTACAAGCTCAAGGAGTATCAATACATCAACAGTATGGGCAAACCAGAGTTGGATTCTTGGATCTTTTCCAATACCCATGTGATTGTCATGTACCTGGTCCGTGGGTTCCCTTTCATCGAGAAGTTCCAAGACTACGCCCATCGGTTCTATGAAGCTGGTTTGATACAGAAGCATATGACAACGATAAACTTGAGGAGTTTCAGCGTCATACAAAGACGGCCTAAACCATTCACAATGACTACACTGCTAGATCTGAGAGTACATTTCTGCATTCTTCTAGCTGGTTACGGATTGTCGTTCCTTTGTCTATTGTTGGAAATTTGGTACAACTATATTAAAATGGAGAAGAAGGTGAAAAGAACTGTGAAGATTAAGTTCTTGCATTAAAGAAGATTGAGATCACATTGCACTGATGTGATTGTTATACTAAACTGATTGATTATGCACAACATTTTCCAATATTAAGCTTAATTCGAATTCAATACTGATAGTGATCAGAACTTACATCTTCATAAATAAAGAAACCATCTAGTGGCCCTTGTTCAAGCTCTAATGAGCCAAACACTATTAATATTGAAGACAAATCTCAATTAAAGATAGAGAAATCGACAGTCAGACAATTACGTAATCTTTTAGAGGTTCCTTCGTCTTCTTTTGAAAATTATAAACTCGGAAAGAACTACTTTCCATACTTACACCGCCATTGTCAGCTGGTGGTATGCAGAGCTCCAAATACCCGTGTTCAATGTATTTCTGGCTGAAGTCAAAGAACGGCTGCTTCATCATCGCCTTACGGACTGCTGAGAAGGCACCGTCAGCTCCGATGATCAGGTCAGCCGTCACATTGACAGTCTCATTGGTGTCTGTCCTGTAATATTAAAAAAATATATACATGTTATCACTACATAGTATAAAACAAAGTCGCTTTCTCTATTCCTATGTCCCTTTGTATGCTTAAATCTTTAAAACTACGCAACGGATTTTGATGCGGTTGTTTTAATAGATAGAGTGATTCAAAAGGAAGGTTTATATGTATAAAACATGCATAATATATCACTATTGCACCCATGAGATGTTGGGGCGGGTCGCTAGTTTAAAATAAAATTAATATATCATGTTTAACATCAACACGTATAACACCCACTTCTCACCCGCAAGTATGAGGGTGGTAAAGACTAGAACATAGGTTAACTTCCGAACAAAGTCGCGGATAAAAGCTAGTTTATTATATAATCGTGTTTGTAAACTTATCTACTTACTTTAGGAATGTCAAAGAGCCTTTCTTCAAATTAGCTTCGATCAGCTTATGGTTGAAATACCGCTCCACGTTTCCATACTGTTCAGATTCTGAAAATATAAAGTTTCAATTTTAAATTTATGATAAGATTTTTTATCTTAATCGGTATCAGTAGAAGAAGTTTGTGTGCAATGCTTTAGAAAATCCAAATTATTTATAACGGTAATACTAATGGTCTACTGTACTACTTCTATAATACATCGTGAAAAAGTGATTTTCTCCTAATTCGACTTTATTTTCTTGGATAAAATTCATCCAAAATGATACAATAGTTTAGGTGTAAAAGCACATTTGACTTTTAGGTGTGTATAAACAGTTAAGATATATTATTTACCTTGTAAAAGTAGTCCATTTAAGTAGTTCCTTCCCACTGAATAGATGCTCTGAAATTAAGAAAATAAAATATACAGTAGGTGTAGTTTGTTACAGAATAGTTCAGTTGCAACTTACGAGCCTCAGTATTGAGCTCAGAATGTGTGCCCGCTATTTAACATATAGGTAGGTATTTGTACCTATGTAATTGTTACCTACATCCTGTACCGATGTCCAACCCTATCTATCCCATTAGGAAATTAAAGACGAGACATTGTGTTACATTACATAACATTTAAAAAGAATAACGAACATTTTATCTCTCGGCTTGTGTTAATATTTAACCTTTCTAACACTAACTAACAGAAGTATGATAAGATAATACCAGTTCATATGTAAATAGTTTTTTCACATAATAGCATAGTTTTTTAATTTAATTTGTATCTCGTTACATACATATGTATCTTAGTAATATTATAAATGCGAACGGGTGTGAGTTTGTGTGTACGTTTGTTACTCAATCTTTATGAAATCTAAAAGATTCAAATAAAGTTATCAACATAAGTCTATGACTGTATTGTATAACATTACACAACCTGATAACTTACGCCACGTTTATCTAATAATACAAACAAAACTGTTAAAAACATATATATTACTAAAATATATTCAAATGGCAAGGTTAAAGACAGGTTGAGTTTTAGAAAGACGAAGAATTACTGGCACGGTGTTTTTATTGGCAATAGATTGTAAAAGTGGGTGTACATTGTACATTGCCATTACATGCTATAAAATGCACCTCTGCCTAACCCTTCGGGATAAAGGGCGTGACAATATAAAAAGTCACACGTGTCAAACACTGTTTATGTTTTGTTTTCCTTCATATTGATTCTTGATCAGAAGTTCAGTCCCCTCCCTCCAAAAGCCTCCTTTAGTTCAACTTGGGTCTATGGATAGCGCTGATCACTTACCATCAGTAAAGTAAGATTATAACATCAAACAATTTTATAACCAACCTGCTTAGTGTTAGCATCATAAGGTATGACGTAGGTGGAACCATCTGTATTATGGATGCGTCTCCCGGTCATTGGGATGCCATGCTCCTTGATCATGTGTGTCTCCAGCCCAACATCCTTCAGGGCGCGTCTTCCACGTACTGATAAGGCCAAGTT
Source organism: Spodoptera frugiperda (assembly GCF_023101765.2). Taxonomy (NCBI): domain Eukaryota; kingdom Metazoa; phylum Arthropoda; class Insecta; order Lepidoptera; family Noctuidae; genus Spodoptera; species Spodoptera frugiperda. Next base: position 10,878,737 of record NC_064234.1, on the reverse strand, counting down.
GATGGACCTGCCCCGAGCTTGAGGTGTTTTTCTAATATCTGAAAATATTAAATATTCCATAACTGACTCAGCAAACTTCGTATCGCCCTAAGCATATTTTTTCTTGGACTTCACAAATAATTCAAGACCTAAACTTGCCAAAAATCGGTTCAGCCGTTCTCGAGTTTTAGCGAGATGAACTAACAGCAATTGATTTTTATATATATAAGTAAGAACTATTTTATATTTATAAAAGTAAGCTACGGAAAAAAACTACTTGGTGCATATTCTCGAATCCGATCAATATGGAGTTGATAAGTTTCTTGCATAATAATTACCATTAAAAACAAAATGAACCAAATCATACAACAAGCTTCCTCAATCCCCATTCAATAACAAAGCCATTGACCCTAGATAGCAGCAGTTACTGATATCGGCGCCAAGGTGATGACACATCGAAGCTTGATTTAAATAAATTGCACGTGGAGCGAAATCTCTTACGAAGTCACAGTTATTATATTGAAGGGAATAGAATAATAAAATATGTAAACTAGCTATTAATTATACAGAAGTACTCAAGTATAATCTATCCTTAAAATGCTGATCAGCCACCAGCGACGGACAATACTACGATCTCCAAGTTTCCTGTCAAGCGAGGAGTATGTGACCCTCCTGCCCATTCTTAATTTTTAAGAGGTAAGGCTATGTTCAGCAGTATTCAACATCTGTTTAACAATACTTTATTATGTATGTACTTAAATTGAGAAAAACAGAAGTAAATAACAACAAACTCTCTCCTTCCCTTCCCCGTGTTTTGTTATAATTGTTTCGTAAAAAGTTAAAAGTTTATACCAACCTTCTCGGAACTCATATAGGCGAACACGATGACCCCGTTTTGCTAGATACAGTGCTTCTAGAGACCCCACCTGGAAAAAACAATCAAACAAATATAAATACATAAATATAATTATAGAAAAATTGAACGGGGAGTACAACCTACAGCATGTTATAACATGCAGTTTACATTGCAAAAATAAGTGGAGCCTTTCTAGCAGATTGTGAAACTAGTTAGTTGCTGATTCATTGAAAACGAAAATAATAGTGATCGTAGACTATTAACGAGAAAATTGAGAATTAATTATCCTATTAAGATTTCGTTTTAAGTGATAATTATAGCAGTTTTATTACTTTTAGAAAATCGAGGCAAAAAAACTAACGGTAAATCAGGTCGCACCTAACTTAATAACCGAAACTATTAAATACCCATTAATTTATCACTGGAAATCTTATTAAAAAGTACTAAAAATCTGTTAATCATTGCCATCTTTGCATTAGAAATAGTACAAAAAAGTGTCACGAACTCAAGTCACAGAATACCTAAGGCCTAGGCCATGCAAAATAAAAACGTTACCAAGGCAAATGATTCAACTTCCAGAGTGGACATGATTACTTATTATTCTGTGAGTGGACATGATTACTTATTATTCTGTATTTTTTGTTTTACCAAATCGTTTAAAGCAATGTTGCAAAAAAATATCTTAAACTAATTCTTTGGATTCAGATCAATTATTGTCATTAGGCAATTCGATAGGTACTGGAATTTTGGAACAAGATCGTTTATTAATTTAATATTGTATTATATTTAAATTAAATAAATATGGCCATATGCTGAGCACTCTTATCCTGGGTACTTGTATGACTAGTTCACCAGCCAAGCCAAGTTTAGTCAAACAATAGTAAGAGGATTTTACGGTCACTGATAAGTGGTCACGGTCAACAATTGAATTCTTACACATTAGTTTCGTTTTAAAACGATAACAATTATTGATAAAGAACTTGATTTGCTCGATGGAAGCTAAAGAAGTATTCAAGGATCGTAGTAAGGTGGCACTATGTAGCGTCTCCCAACCCCCATGGGTTTTTTTTATTTCTATTTAAGTACATAATTCTCAACGGACTCTTGCTCTGTGGCCTTCTCATACAATTTTAACCCCCATGGGTTTATAATGATGGTAGGTATGTATGTATTTATTTACCAAAAGAGGTAAGTAACAAAGATTATTCTAGGTAGGCACCTATCTTACCTATCTTTATTGAATCTTAAAATCAACGTTATGTTAAGATTAAAGATACGTGCATATAATTCCTAGATAGTGATGTTATCATTGCAAAAACACCAATATCCTATATTGATTTTATCGTTGTTTACCTCAAAAACGTGAAAACTTGCCTATTGTTGCCTAGTCAACAGAGAAAATTCAGTAGATACCTACCTAAAAAATCTGATTACGAGCCCGATTCACGGTGTTTGATAAAGTTGTTACTAACTGTTTCGTGACAGAACCGCTGATGGTCCATTGCTATGAGGCTCCTCCATATTAGAAGGGTTTGCTATAACCTCCATGCTTGGCAATTGGGATAGAAAAAGTTTAAAGGTTTCAATTTATTAGATAGTGCTACTCCTACCCCTGCTACTCTGTCTCTGTCAAATGCATAATCTTTTAGGCGATCCTTGGGACTTGACGTACTCTTGAATCAAATTCTGATTGTACGACATTCCTATTGTAAAATTTCGCACTCTTGTTGGGGTTGTATAGTTTTGACATTGAATAATTATTGAGAGATTTTATTGGAGATTGGTTTCAAGAGTAAACACCCATCTATGTATAGGTACCAAATAAATGAGTACCTAGCTGTGGTTAAATACAGATGTATTCTACTCTGCTATGACAATATCTAAGGCACAGTTAACAACAAATCATAAAAACATTCGTCACTTATCTTATCAAGCCTGTGCCGACTTCAACATTATGAATATTACGACATATTGGAAGTCAAGGTTGCAAGATCTTTATACTGCCCATGTTTTGATTAAATAAGAATCTCATCTATTAAACTGCTAACCAATTAAGTAATATTTTTTTATTAAATAATAAGAATCACATCAACATCAACAACTCATGACTCTCTACTGCTGGACTATGGGCCTCCTCAAAATCAAAGCCGCAGAGGGATTTGCCATAACCGGAGATTAAAAGGTTTAGGTTTATTAAAGAGCGACTAAAGGAATAGGTAATTGAAATAACAGATCATAAAACCCAATATTTACCGCACGGTTGGCGCGATTGGTTGGACAACAGGCTGCCGTGTAACGTGTAGCGGGTTCGATTTCCGCACGGAACAACTTGTTTATTGTAAGCCTAATATTTAATTAACGTCAATATTTGTAACATTTTAAAGAATAATTAATACTCACCTGATTAAATGCTATGAAATTAGACATTACTTTTATCTGAGATCAAACGGATGTGACGTCATGTGATACTTATTTCTTACCTAATACCAAGCATTTAAAATCAAAACATACATAATTATACCTAATTATAAATATTTGTTATTTTGTTGTTTATTAATAATGTTGTTATAGTTGTAATAATTTAATAGTGAATAATAATTAAGATAGTCGGTTGATCTTGCGAGTTAAAATAATCAAGTGTATGAGTCGGGTGCGGGCAGTCAGTTTTTGGCCGTTACCACGGAAGGAAGTTTCTTTGTGAAAATAAGTGTAATAAAGTGTTTGCTTGAAGAATTGTTGGATTTAATTTCTACAATCCCTAACCCTGAAACTATTACCCTATAGTTTCAGAAGTGGGATCAGCGAGAAATTTCAATTTTTCGTACCACGCCTACAGAAGGAAAACAGAAAACCGTAAGTGTTCCGTTTCTTTTTCTTATTTAATGTACATGGTAGGGACAGCTGATTATTAATATAAAGTGAACATTAGTGTTTATTATATTACAAATCCAGATTTGTAAGTACCGACGAAACTGTATTTTTTTTTCTTCCCTTTCTGGGCTGAAAACAGTGCGAATTAAAGATTAAAGTGGAACAAAATGTCATACCTTATATAATATTATTATAGGTACATAATTTTTTTTTATTCATTCTTAGACGTTTCTTTCCACGTGAATACATTTATTATATTTAAATGCAATTGATTTAGTGCAATCAATACCATGTAGTTGATCTTGTTTTTGTTTTTTTTTTATATTAGTGTTGTTTTTTTTTTTCACGATCACGTGTGTTCACCACCATCTGTTTTGTGCGTGTGTGCAGATTTTTATCATAACAGATGAACAAAACAATCAAGACCACAGGTATAGGTGGATAGTCCGTTGGTGGTGGTCAGTTTATAACAGTTGGATGAATTCAATTAAGGTTTATCTGCTATAAGGAGGACATGGGGTAATGATAAATAAAAACCATATAAGTGTCAATGTACTGATAATGAAATCTAACTATAATAACGTTCAGTAAATGGTATAGCATTAGTTTATTAAGCTGTTTTGGTCAGTTTCAGTTGATTCTTATGGATCGAGGAGGCTATAGTAGTCGAGACATGAGTTTTGAAAGGTTCAGTGCAGACCCAGGTGTACCCAGGTGTGAGGGTCAGGGTCGGGAGGCACCGGACTCAAGGCGGAGAGCGCCTAGTCATGCGAGTTGGCCTGGAGAACCCAGACGTGTGGGTGAAGGCAGGTTATTAAGGAAATATGCTTCAGAACAACCAGGGGCATCGCGGGAGCGCGATGCTGAGGTTGAAGTGAATAGTGTATATGACGGAGAGCGTCAATTAATCCGTTCGAGGGGAACGCCACAAAGCAGGTTTTTACGTACACCGTCTCGATGGGAACGAGAACGGTCGCCCAGCACGGGACTCGGAGGACATGAGAGAGCTAGAGAAGGACGTTCACGTGGGCGTACACCGAGACGTGAAGACGAGATGACCGGAAGGCATGAATCCCGACGCAGCAGGAAGAGGAGCTGCAGTTCATCGGATTCGAGAGACCCTGGTGAGTCACATCCATCTAACTCTAAGCAACCTAAATATCGTGATACTACTACTGATGCTATATTAGATAAATTTTTGTCTATTTTGCAATCGGTCAAAGGTTCAGATAAGCCAAAGATGACTTTTAACACTAATATTATACCCGAATTTGACCCTATGTCGAAGGAACAAACGATTTTGACCTGGTTGACGAAGGTAGAGGAATGCGCCGGAATTTACGGCTGGGAGGATAAAGAGATGATCCACTACGCCTTACCTAAGTTAACAGGCTTAGCACGATCTTGGTATCAAAATTTACCCACCATGTTGTTCACGTGGCCCGAATGGATGAATAAGTTAATAGAATCTTTTCCTGTTCGCGAAGACTATGCTGAACTTTTGACCGAGATGCTCGCTAAAAAGGCGAAGTACGGAGAATCGCTTGATCATTATTATTACGCGAAAATCAACTTATTAAATAGATGTCAAATTTATGGACGACAGGCTGTGGATTGTTTGTTGCATGGTGTTGAGGACAGAGCTATTAGGGTAGGCGCTCAAGCAGCTCAATTTTCTGAACCAGAGAAAGTTCTAAAATACTTTAGATCGGTTAAAGTAGGACAAAGCCGTGAAAATCATGAATTATCTTCGAAGTTTAGAAACGAGCGGCGTAGTGCAGCTTCTTTTGCTAGACCCGGTATCTCAAAACCGGACACTACGAAAATAACTTGTTTTAATTGTGATCAACTCGGTCATCCGAGTTTTAAATGCGACAAACCTGCAGCGAAATGCACTACATGCGACAGATTAGGTCACTTAACCACCCATTGCTACAGGAATAAAACTAACAAAAGGCGTGAGGGAGACTTAAATAACGGTAAAAATAGTAACGAAAAACAAGTTGCCCAGTTAAGTTTAGCAGCAGAGTTAACTGCTAAATACATGCTTAGCATTAAGGTGAATGGAAATGTTGTAGATTGTCATTTAGATCTTGGGAGTCAGTGCTCTTTGATAAAACTATCGAAGGCTAGGGAGTTTAACTTGGATGTAGTAGTACCAGAGGATTTACCTACCCTCAGAGGTATAGGTTCTAATCTTACTTACCCAGTAGGGATGACAACCGTTTGTGTTGAAGTCCAAAATATAAAACAGACCATTAATATGTATGTAGTCGATGATTGTATCATTAGTCAGTCGGTTCTGTTAGGACATTCTTTTACGGAAAAATCGGATATTATTATCACAAAGACTCCCACTGCCGTTATTTTCAAACAGATTCCCTGTACTAAGGTGCACCAATAAAAATATTGATATCCAACCAAATACGTTGCGCGCTGTTCAAGTGCTTGCCGAACCTGAGATAGATGTTCGAGTTTATGTAAATGGTTCTGTTAGGGGCCCGGAGGGAAATGAGTACTTTCTCCTCCCGGGCGAGTATGAGATCAAGAGTGGACGCAGTGCGCTGTTGATCTACAATGCGTCGTCTAATGTAGTAACTTTAAAAAAGGGAACTCTTTTAGCACGTGTGTATCCCAAGGGTACTGACAAGGGAAATCCAGAATTGGTTTTAGATTCGTGCAAAGTCTCGTTCTGTGAAACTCAGAAGGATGATGACTTTAACCACGGTAACCTAAACTCAGAGGAGCTGAAGCAATTAAAACAATTATTAGAAAAATACGCTGATTGCTTCTCGAGCGGCCTCCACGATTTGGGATTCACAGATTTAACTGAAATGGTAATTGAACTCGAAGATACGCAACCAGTGGTCTATCGACCTTATCGGATGTCTTACGCCGATCGTGCTCTAGTTAGGAGCATGGTACAAGAAATGGTCGACTATGGTATTGCTAGAGAATCCACCTCGCCGTATGCCAGCCCGATCTTGTTGGTGCAGAAAAAAACGGGGGATAAGCGTTTATGCGTCGATTATAGAGCATTGAATCGCAAGACGAAAAAGGAACATTATCCCCTACCGCGAATCGAAGACCAACTTGATCAACTGGCGGGCAACACGGTATTTACGTCGCTCGATTTGGCCTCTGGATACTATCAAATACCAATTGCTGAGGAGTCTCGGCATAAAACAGCCTTTGTTACGCCAGATGGCCAATTTGAGTATAATAGGATGCCATTTGGGTTGGTTAATGCACCTTCGGTTTTTCAACGCACAATCAACAAAATATTACTCGAAGCAAAGATTAAGTACGCCATCGTCTACATGGATGATGTACTTATTCCAGCCAGAAGCGTAACTGAGGGCTTGCAAAGGCTCGAGGAAGTTCTAAGACTGTTAAAAAAGGGTGGTCTTACGTTAAAGTTAAGCAAGTGCCATTTCTTCCTCGACACCATAGATTTTCTTGGATACGAGGTGAGTCGTAAGGGAATTCGTCCTGGTTGGCGAAAAACCGAAGCCGTAGATAAATTCCCGAAACCTAGCAATCAACATGAGCTTAGACAGTTTCTCGGGTTGTCAGGTTATTTTAGACGATTCATTAGGAACTACGCTTTACTAGCGGCACCTTTGACAGATTTACTGAAAAAGGATGCTAAATGGGCATGGCATGAAGCTCAAGATCTTGCTTTCGACAAAATAAAGGGCATGTTAACCGAAAGACCCATACTTGCGCTCTATGATCACCAGGCCGAGACTCAACTACATACAGACGCCAGCAAAGAGGGTCTAGCCGGCATCTTGCTTCAGGCCAATTCAAATGGAGTTTTTCAACCTGTGTCATATTTCAGTCGAAAGACTAACGCAGAAGAAAGAAAATTCCATTCTTACGACCTCGAGACGCTAGCGGTAGTCGCGTCGCTTAACCGATTTAGAGTGTATCTCGTTGGTATTCCGTTCAAAATCTTGACGGATTGCAATGCTTTGCGGTCGACCCTGATCAAGCGTGATCTGATTCCCCGAATTGCCCGATGGTGGATACAATTGCAAGAATATGACTGCACCATCGAGTACAGACCGGGATCACGCATGTCGCATGTTGACGCCTTAAGTCGCAATCCAGTCGGTGATAGTGAAATAGATTCACCGATGTGTTTGGATGTTCTGACCATCGAAAACACAGAAGAAGACTGGATTGCCACCGTTCAATCAGCAGACGATGAAGTGAAAAGCATAAAGGAAACCTTATCCGACCCGGGTGCAGAACAATTAATGGACGTTCACAAAAATTATAAACTAAAGAACGGTCGCGTGTATCGAATTGTTGGGGATGACATAAAATGGGTAGTACCTAAGGGTGTGCGCTTTCAAATCCTGAAAATGAACCATGACGACGTAGGTCACTGTGGTTTTGATAAAACTCTTCAACGCATTCGTAAGAATTATTGGTTTGCGAAAATGCGGAAGTTTGTGAAGAAATACGTTTCTTCTTGCTTGGAATGCTCTCACCACAAAGCACCTGGCGGAAAACGTGAAGGCGAACTTCACCCAATTGACAAACCCAGCGTGCCTTTCCACACGGTTCACGCAGACCATCTAGGACCGTTTATAAAAAGTAAAAAGGGCAATTGCTATTTACTTGTTATAGTGGATGGGTTCACAAAATACACTGTCGTAAAACCAGTAAGGGACACAAAAACTGCTACTACAATCAGAGTTCTTAAAGAGTATGTCAGTTATTTTGGTACTCCCAAGCGCCTTATTACAGATAAAGGCTCTAGTTTTACAAGCGGAGCTTTTAAGGACTTTATAACATCATATGGTATTAAACATATAGTAAACGCAGTCGCGACCCCTAGAGCCAACGGACAAGTAGAACGATTCAATAGAACCATTCTAGACGCGCTATCTACCTCAACTCACGGTAAAGACGAGAAATCTTGGGACGAATACGTATCGGATATCCAACTAGGATTAAATACTACCACTCACAAAACAACTGAGAAGACACCATCCGAGTTGCTTTTTGGGTTTAATATTAAGTGTCGTAGCGAAGGAATTTTAGGTGCTGTTTTGGACGATACCGTTAGTATAACATCGGGAAAAGAGCTGATAGATATGAGAGACGAAGCTAGGGAGAAAATAATAGAAAAACAAATTAAAGATCAAGAAAAGTTTAATAGTCGTAGAAAACCAGCAAAACGATATTCCGAAGGGGATTTAGTGCGCGTAGAGCGGCAATACCCTCACGATGGACAGTCACAAAAATTAGTTATGAAATTCCAGGGACCTTACCGTGTTCTGAAAGCACTCCCTAATGATAGGTATGTTATTGAGGATACACCATTGTCTCGTAAAAATAACCGCCGCTACGAAGCCATTGTCGCAGTGGACAAAATGCAACCGTGGCTTCATTTTAATAGAGATCTAGAAAGTAGTTGCGATGAAAATAACTCTGATAGTGACCAGCCATAGAATAATCATAAAAATTCATTTTACTTATATGTGATCATACGATTCTCAGTCTTAAAATTACACCAATCGCATTAGTGTAAGTACTATATTGTATCAAAGGTATAATTTAAATAATTACTATGTGCAAAATTAACTAAACAATTATCTCAAAAATCATTATAAATATGATAAGTATCAAATAAAAATAATATATATATTTGTGATTCATATAATTAATATTATATATAATTACGATCAGTATTGTATAATGTCAATATAATAAAGTATTATATTATGCAATTAATTATTGTATTTTCTAAACCAATTAATGAGTGTACTTTAAATGTGAATGAAATGTATATGTAATAATAAATAAATAAAAATGGATCAGTATAAAATAAGTATCACAAGATTAGGATTATTAAGGTTCCTATTTCTTTACTTTATCTACTATTTCGCGAAGGGACTCGCTCGTTACAGGAAGGCCGAGCTGTAAGCCTAATATTTAATTAACGTCAATATTTGTAACATTTTAAAGAATAATTAATACTCACCTGATTAAATGCTATGAAATTAGACATTACTTTTATCTGAGATCAAACGGATGTGACGTCATGTGATACTTATTTCTTACCTAATACCAAGCATTTAAAATCAAAACATACATAATTATACCTAATTATAAATATTTGTTATTTTGTTGTTTATTAATAATGTTGTTATAGTTGTAATAATTTAATAGTGAATAATAATTAAGATAGTCGGTTGATCTTGCGAGTTAAAATAATCAAGTGTACGAGTCGGGTGCGGGCAGTCAGTTTTTGGCCGTTACCACGGAAGGAAGTTTATTTGTGAAAATAAGTGTAATAAAGTGTTTGCTTGAAGAATTGTTGGATTTAATTTCTACAATCCCTAACCCTGAAACTATTACCCTATATTATAAAATCTTTGACTCTTTGTATGATCCACAAATTGTTGTTTCGGATCTGGGTGTCATGTGCATGTGAACTTATATGTTGATTGGTTAGTTAAATAAGTGCATAATATAGGTAATTATGACAGTATTCAAACAAAATTTCAAGTAATTATATCTACAGTGGTTAACTGTCATGATTAATTACAAGGTACCCTCAGATAAAAAAATAGTCCCAAAATTGTAGGGCTGTAGCCTTTCGTAAAGATGTACGTATTATATTATTTACTTCTAGGTACATTACCTAACTTAAAGTTTTATTCATCGATTTAATTCAATTTTTTAATTTAATTCTAAAATGTAACAACCTACCAAATATTTTTATTTTTTAGGGGGAAAATCATTGGCTTCTCCCGCCTTGGGCGTCGCGAGAGGGCGTATCAGACTATTACTGACTAAAAACCACCCTGTTTCTACTCCTGATTTTCGAGCCGAAGCCCTGGTAACACGCTAGGCAATCCGCAGCTCCGGATCGACCTACCTAACTAAAAGCATAAAACCAACACGTTGATTCCACATGGTGGTTAAAACAACTACATGATAGTATTACGAAATTGTTAATTATACTAACATTATCATTATTTAAATATTATCTAATTAAATTAAATAAATTATAATTTTACTTACCAACCCAGCACCAACAACAATCACATCCAACTGCTTCTTATTCGAATATCCATTTTGCATCGCCATTTTACACAAAAACGAACCTTAATCACAGTATTAATAACGAATATTATTGAACAAAACACAAATTAAGAATTAAAATAGAACTATTGAAAAGTCGTATGTAAAATTATTTCCGCGTCTTTGCAACCAAAGTGTGGTGTTTATCTTACGTTGTCTTGTGTATGAATGAAGCAGGTTTGGTAGTAATATCTTGCCGGCTTGCGTCCGCGTCGCTCGCCGACAACGTACGGATTCATTGACATTTGATCAGCTTCATGAGCGGCCAATAAAATAAATTAAACTTGATTAAAGATAGTTAGTTACGTTGTGGTTAATCGTTTGTTTTGTTAAATAGATATTTAAGTGTATTTCGTTGTTAGTAGGTTGAGAGATTGTGTGATATTGAGATGAGATGATAACGTAATATTACGCCCTTTATTTAGCGATGTGGTAGAGTTAGGTGTTAGTTAATTAGATAACTATAAAAAAGGTATTTTTTTCTCTTAGGGGCAAGCAAGCGGGATACTCCGACAGTGTTCGATTACCGAATCGAAAAATTGTAGTCGTACTTTGTTAAAATTGGTCATACAGCAGGACCTCTTTAATCCGAACTCTGAAAATTTAGCCCCCGTTCGGATTGGTGGAGCGTTCGGATTATAGGGATATAGATGATAAGGGTATTTTTTGCGAATGAAACTACATAATAGGTACATACATAATACAATAGTTGTATTAATCTATAAACGTTACATATTATTTATTCAACATTTTTGAAGAAATCCAGTATTTTGACGTTCGGAAAGTAGCTGGCGGGCGAGAGCGAGACAGCGCGGACTCGGGTCGGGGGTTCGGATTACAGAGGTGTTCGGACTAGAGGGGTTCGGATTAAAGAGGTCCTGCTGTACTTTGGTAAATTCGAACCCGATACCCTTGCTCGGCTGGAACTACTATTCTAGAAAACAAAGACTACTCGAACAGTAAGTATTTATTTTTAATTGAAAAAAACAAGCAGTCGTACCACCTGATGGAAAGCAATGAACGCCACCTGTGGACACTACAACACCAAAGCAATCACAAGTGCGTTGCCGACCTTTTAATTAGGATTAGGTACCTACACTCTTTTTAGGTACTTAAATAATTGAAATCTGAGGATAAGTTCAAAACTTCATACTTATATGTTATTGACCTCCATAGCCGACTTAAGTTACTTAACACACGACTCACTTATCCCTTCTAGTAAATTAGAAACTTCAAGTTATTTGATACCAAGCCACAGTTTAGGATTACAGGGGTTCAATCGACAGCATGGTTTCCGAGTCATATTCACTTCAAAGGGGAAAATAATGCTTTCATTACGCCTTTGTATTTATCGAGGGGAAAGGCAGAATACATTTGCCAACAGTTTACTTAAAATCTCCTTTTTTCAAGTCGGTTATACCTACCTATGAAGCAAGTACAAAGAGATGTCATAATGTATTGTACTCTGTGACACAAAAAATAGCCCTGTCCAATGATATTATAAGTAAAAAATATTAAATAATAAAGTTAGGTATTTGCATAATACCTACATAATATTAGGAATGACTTATAAAGTTAATTACGTATTGTTATTGCAATTACCATTAGATAATATTTGCTACTATAAATTGATAACATCGGGGTTAATACATAATAAGTAAATACTTTTATTACGTTTTATTACTTTACCTACATAACTACGAGTACTTAAGTATAAGTCGTCATTTCTTACGATATCGCGCAAATAAATAATTAAATATTTGTACATTAGGAAATACAATTCAATAACATTACTATAATAAGTACACCAAATAATATGATACGCGATTTTTGTGAGTAATGTAGTTACTGCTTGTAAAGATGACTTCTTTTAAGTTTCCAAGCAAGAGGTTTCAACATTTCTGGATCGCGTAATGGATGGATTTCTGGATTGGGATTACGGTCTCATTGGTACCCAGTAGTACCCAGTTACTGCTACTATTGACAAAGTTAGTTACAAGGTTAAAAAAACAACATAAAGAAAATACTATCCATTTATTTTCATCACTTATAGTAACATACAATTTCTACTTCGACTTAACTTAATTATAAATCTTTAAACACATATATCCACTTACATTTCCAATTTTTCACGTTTTTATATTGACATCACCACAAATCTTACAGTGAAAATTATATTTTCGACTTTTTACGACAATATTATTTATGTACTGAAATATATTAGGCATGATAACCTTTTTAGTACCTAGACCAATTAAGTTTTAATCCTAACGAATATAAAAACTTTCATACAAATCTTTCGCGCAAATTGCACAACCAAATTATTTACAAAATTGAGAAATATGTCGTACTTTAAATACTAACAAGTATGTATGTATAACACAAAATGAACTTTTTTCTAGATATGAATAAAGTGCATTTTGTATTGGGAAAATTAAAAGACGCTCTGAAACTATTTTAACCGACTTCAAAAAAGAGGGTCTGTTTAACCTGTATGTTTGTGCGCGATTAGTGTCAGTTTTTATACGTAGTTTTCATTTCTACAGAAAATGGGTTTTACTCGAGAGAAAACTTCTAGTCACTGCGGTTGAATTTGAACAAAAAGAGCCATACTACAAATTTCCGTATCAAAAATAACTTTGAACCGGTTCACTAAAAACAGACTGCAGTATCTAGTGAAATAGATATGTATTAAAAATATTCAAAATTATTCGTAGACCTTGACATTATTCTTATTATTCAATTTTTGTTCAATTTGCATACACTATTACACGTATTCTTTTCCTATTTGATAAAAGATTTACGTCATCAAAATTTTATTTTTATAAAATTTATTCGAATACACTATCAGTCAGAATTAGATAGGATAAGTTTAAAAAACTTCCATCGTCCTTATAATTTTGCTTAAAAGTCATTCAAGGTATTAATTTTGTTTCGATTACAATAAACAAAAATTTGAAAACGACGACGCTGTTTCTTAGTCAATTCAAAAGTTAATCTAAACAACAAAAGAATAACGTTTACTTTTCAATAAATATAGTAAGAAACACTTGAAGACAGACCTGCCAAGCAAAACAGAACCTATACAGCGCACGAATAAAATTCTTTTTTCGAATTTCACATTACAAGGCTTAAAGGAGATACCTTGTGGTGAACTTTAGCTCAAACTGATCTAACTTAAAGTCTAATTTAAGAAGGATATTGTTAGTCAAAACGCAACCTAAAATATAAGAAAATAAAGTCAACTTTCCTGTCAAAGTATGGATTCATTCTAACAAAAAGAATCATCAAAATGGTATCTGTCAATCAAAACTCAACCTAAACTGTAAAAGATCTGTCAATCAAAACCGAACCTAAACAACAAAGAAATAAAGTTAACTTTAGAAACTCATATTACTAGGCATAGAGGAGATATCTTCGGAGGGACTTTGGCTCGAACTGAATGAACTAAGAGTCTCCCTTGTTTCTTCTTTAATCTTCAAATGTTCTGTGCTTGAGGGGGGGCGGGTCAATGACCTGTCTTTGTCTTTGTGTTCCTTCGACTTGTCTTTGCTGCTGTGCTTGTGTTTGTGCTTATGCTTGTGCTTCTTCTTTTCCTTCTTCTTTTTCTTTGCCTGTAAGAAAGATATTGTTAGTGTTACCTTAACTCCGCTGTAGTGTGGTGTAGGTGAATTTTCACACATACATCACATCCAGACTAATAAACAGTTACAGCCGTACTTAGAGTCATTTAATGATTACTTAACCCAGTCCTTAGCAATTGTTTTCGGGACAAAATCGTTACTAAGGGATACTTTAAGTAACCTTAAGTGACTCTGAGTAGTGGAGTTTATAATTTACCTTAGGAGCTCCAATCTCATCCTTGTCATGTTTGAACATCCCGGGTTCGAAGCCGACCGGGCCAGAAGTACCGGGTATACCCGGCAATGCCACCGCGTTGTCCGTCATAAACTCACGTTTGTTGTCATCCTATAGGAATAAAAATAACGTTAAAAAACTAATAATAATGTCACTAATTAATCAGTTTATCACTCAAAATTTCATATTAAAAATAGTCTTATTTATAAACGAAATAAATTATCGTATAAACTAAAATAAACTCTATTTTCTACTCCTTTAAACTTACATTGAAAACTGTTCAGTAATATCGACTACACAAGCAAAGATAAAACTTATTGTTTGGAACGTAAAGCTCTTGATAACCTACACTGAACATTCGTATAGTTAACTCAGGCTTTACGCCAGAAACATAATACACATCAGACGAAACACAGCACGCACATAAAGCTTAAAACAGCATAATCGTATAAGCAGTTCAGAAAGCAAACTGCAAAACTAACTACACAGTCAAAAATGAACCTTACTACCCTCTACATAAGAAAGTACTTACACTGAACACTCGTATAGGCAACTCAGTCGGCACACTAGTGACGTCAATTTTGACGTCTTCTTCCTTGATATTAGACAGGGGTACAGGAAGCATATCGTCGAGGGGCACGTCCACCATTCTGTCCACTGAGGACAGTGGTATACTGGAGTCCATTGGTACTTCGGGCTCGTATTTAACCTAAAATATAGATGAATAAAAGAATATAAGTAACTTTACTACATACTGCGAAAGAAAATGTTAGTTGAACGTGGAATAGCAATAGTTTATGTCGTACAAAGTGTTGCAAAATCACTTTTATTGTTACTTAAGTAAGGCGCGTTTATAATAACAAAAACATCCAAAATGTTAAAAGCGGGAATCAACACCAAAGTTTAGGTTTCAGGGTGG
Organism: Spodoptera frugiperda; assembly: GCF_023101765.2. Lineage (NCBI taxonomy): Eukaryota > Metazoa > Arthropoda > Insecta > Lepidoptera > Noctuidae > Spodoptera > Spodoptera frugiperda. Next base: position 10,863,147 of record NC_064234.1, on the reverse strand, counting down.
GACAATAATATATTGAGTTATTTTGATTTCTCGTAAGCATGGGTTATGGTTCGAATCGAAAAGGAGTCGAAGACCGATCGTCATATTGTAATCATTTTTTTTTTTTAGCAATAATGTTTTGTTTTGCTAAAACACTTCATATCTTTAAATGACCAAAAGAACTAAAACTATACCTAATACTATGTAATACTCACATCCTCCACCTCCTGTTTAATAACAGGTTTCGTCTCCAACTCCTTCAATCTATCGCGTTCTCTTTCTCTTTCCTTCTCTTTCTCCCTCTCCCTTTCTCTTTCTAGCCGCTCTCTTTCTTTGTGGTGCATTTGCTTCATCATGGCCTGAATTTCTGGTAGAGGCACACAAATTGGCCTCTTGAGGCCATATAGCGTGTAGTACAGATCTACCAGGTCGCAACGAAGTCTCGCGTCGTTTGATAGAAGGCTGTTCATGTTGTTCCAAAGCCTGGAATGGAGAAGATTGTTATAGACTAAGTTCTTTAAAAAAAGAAGATTATTTTACTAGAAGCTATGTTTATGAGTAGTTAGTAAGGGAATGATGTCAAATAGGGAGAAAATAATGGTTGCCTGTTTTCGATGAGCCGTGAATGGAGTTGCCAGTGGAAAAATTAAAATTAAAAGTGTTATGTTTTATTTTTTTGTTAAAATAACTGCAAAAAAAGAAAGTTTTTTCATACTTCAGGCCCAAACCCATTATTCTTTTAATGATAAATGATATTTATTTTTGCAAGTTGGTTATAAGATAACACTTTTACACGTCAATCTTTAAAATAACTAGATGAGGCCGATTTTAACGATGGCAACCACTATTTAAGCACAATGACAACTATCAACATGACATTATTCCTTTCTTTTTATACATACCTATGCACCACAGCTTCAGTATCCAGTCGATGTCTCTGCGCTCGCTCAAAGGGCGGCATATTGATCAGCAGGCGAGCGAGCCCGTGTCTCACGCACGGGTCCGGGTCACTCTCTACCGCAGTCAGTAGAGACGACAGGTCTTCTGGCTTGCCGTCTACCCGTACAAAGTCTACTAGACACTCGAAAGCCGCTAGTCTTACGTCTGTGGATAAGTAAGGAGATTTTTATAAGTAAGGCTGACGTTAGTTAGTTTATATGGATGACGGATGTCTGTATTTTAATCTGTAGAATAAGTCGGAAAGTTCTAGTCTTCCATATCAAAAACAAATCTAATACTATAAAATGAAGCGCACTAAGACGTAAAGATCACCTTGGATCAATTTTGTCTTTTTGTATGTGATAGGAGGCAAACGATCCAACAGATCACCTGATGGTAAGCAATCAGCGCCGCCCATGGACACTGGCAACACCAGAGGACTCACAGGTGCGTTACCGACTTTTGTGAGTGAAACAAACTAATTTAGATAAAATTATACAAAGATAGCTTCTAATTTGATCATTGCCAAGAATCTTCTCGAATAAGAACTTTATCAACAACTACAGAATAAATAAAATTCTCTTACCAATATACTGTCCATATTGAGCATATGCCCTGAACACAGTGGGGATACTGGGCAGATGGCCACACTGCTGCAGCCTGCGAATAGCGCGGAGACAACTGACGGTCACTGTGTTCTTGTAGCATGGCAACACTTTCTCCAAGTTTAGTACACGGGTGATTTCCTCTAGAACTAATCTTGTGTCCGCTGATAATGAATCTGCTGTTATTGGAGCGCCCTGTAGAACAAAAGTAAAAGATTTGTAGTAAAAAGTACAAATGCCAGTACATCAACCTATTTAGTATTGTTTTCTTTTGTAAATTAAATATCAGCTTTATAGTTTTGTAAATAAAGTCGATATCAGGTCGATCACAGATTTCCGAGTTATGTAATTGAGTATGATATATATTGCCAAAGTCGTTTTACTGAGAATTTAAATTAATTTAATAGTCTTGAGAAATCTCCTGACACAAAATAGGCGGAATAACAAAACATGTTTCTTTACAAGAATATGAGGATATACAAGAATAAAAGAGTAACGATAGAGTTTCTTGCTCGTTTTTCTCCATTCGAAGCTACACTTTGGAACAAGCACCTATGTTCACTTACAGACAGACTGACAGAGAAAATTGATTGAAATAAATACTTTGACTTTGACTTTAAAAATATGAACAAGTACTTACCGGTTGCAATACTGATATCACAGGTGTAATGGTAGCAGCCAAAGCGTCAACTAGAGCCGCCTTATAATAGTTATCGGAGAAATGATTCTTAGAATTATCATTGTACTTGAAGAGATCTAGTAGAAACCGCACCACCTCTGGTGGACAAATGCCGTGTATGTTCCTTAGGCCTGGAAGAGATAGTGTTATTTTAAAATATGCTTTATGTGATATGGATAAGGTAGCTTTTTAATAAACAAAGTGACAGTTGTCAATACTGAATCACACAATCCAAATGTGTTATAACTACCGCATAAAATATTAATTATATTGTATAAGCTCACTAACGTTACTATTTGACGAGTTGACTGGACTAATTTCAAGCCATGCCAGGATCCGTAATCACGACAACGTGAAACTAGTCGGGTTACCTCATCAAATAGTTGTGTGAATATGCCAACGGGAGACGTCGTCCAATTACTTCTCCCGTCTTGGGCGAAACAAGAGGTCATCAGATTATTACTAACTAAAAACCCCGTTCCTACTCCTGCTGCCGAGTCAGAGCCCGGGTAACCCGCTAAGCAGTCCGCAGCTCCGGAACGCTAGTCTAATGAATAATTTTATCTACGGATAATAAAATAGTACCCACCCGCCATAGCGACCGGTATGGTTTTCTGTAGGAAGTAGTGCTGCAAGTTGTCGAAGTTGTTCTGCTTGATGATGTGCGGGGCGGCGAACGAGCCGAACATCTTGCGGAATATCGTCAGCATCGCCGGCGGACCCGCCCACGAACTTATCATCGCATTCGCTACCTACGGAGTAATAAGTGTTATATTATTTATAGACTGCACCACGGGTGAGAATATTAATGATAATAAGACGTCCGCAAGGCAGCTTGTGGCGAGCTGTTGGGCAGTGGCGACCCCACGGACCTGACTCCCGGGAGAGGCCCTACTTTTTAACTCCGGTTAGTACTCGTGACTATCCGGAGTGGCCTCTCCTACCTCACTCTTGCCTTAATCGGCTGGTTTGAGTGGAGATTCGCAAGAGTGGAGTTGCCTTCAGCTCCACTTGGGGGAAGGACGTATCCCAGTAAGATGCTGGTAGGGGTCTTGACCGTACTTCCGGGATTGCTCTGATAGCCGTGGGATGCCCCAACTTCCTCAAGCAGCTCAACGTATGTTGCTTCCCTTGTCGCTACATGCTAGCGGCCGTTTCCGGGGGCCCATTATTGAGTTTGCGAGTCACCCCCTGCCTGTTTATCCGTATTTTTCAATATTGGTCAGGGGCAGGGGCCATAGTCCCCATAGTTAACCGGTTAACTATTCCACAGCCACCCACACCCATATCCCTATCATTTCTTTTTACCATATCTCACAATAGTCCTGCATCAATCGGGGATTGTCCTTTGGTGTACTTCCATAGTGCATACAGGGATAATCGCCAGCTGATGTCTCATTACATTTAGATTAAAATTGTTTAACGGGCTTCTGCGAGTTGGCTTCGGTTCCTCGTACGCCTTCCAAAGGTCCGGGACCCTGTGGTCCCGTGATTATGTAAAGAACATACATAATAATAATAATACAATGCTAAACCTAATAGAGTCCGATCCAAAGCAATCGAAAAACAAAGGAATATAGTAATGCTTTAATTTCTTATAAGAACAATCCAACTCAAATTAAAATAGGTATATGTTTCGCGAATGAACATTCAACACAACACCACAAAAATTAGCCAAATTAGGAAGTCAGTTAAAATAATACCTAAAATGAAGTTGCACTCAAAAAAACATGGGTACACACTCACATGAACTATCCAAACATCCTGTACTCATCAACTATCATTAATCACATTCCATTAAACTCTAAACCAACATCAACCAAACACATATACCCACTCACCTTAGTCAAACAATGCGCAGCTCTGCACCGAATCTTATAATACGTTTGTTCGTTTTCAATGACATCAGTGAGAGCCTTCCTTGTAGCGGGCTCTGGGTAGTTATGTAGAGCGTCGATAGCTTCACTCTGAGCGGTGACGTCACGCTCATGACGCAGCTGATACTGCCACTGGTAGTCAGGCTGGGATATCACAGTGCTACGCAAAAGTGACATCTCTGGGTCGAGACGGATCCATAGGACGGGTGAGTCACTGGAATAGAAGAGGATTGTTATTATATTTGTAACGTAAGCGTAAAGTACCTAATAAAGAAGAAAATTAATTTCTCTTCCTCTTTCTCTTTCTCTATCTGTTTCTCTATCTCTTTTTCTATCTCTTTTTTTCTATCTCTTTCTCTATCTCTTTCTCTATCTCTTTCTCTATCTCTTTCTCTATCTCTTTCTCTATCTCTTTTTCTATCTCTTTCTCTATCTCTTTCTCTTTCTCTATCTCTTTCTCTATCTCTTTCTCTATCTCTTTCTCTATCTCTTTCTCTATCTCTTTCTCTATCTCTTTCTCTATCTCTTTCTCTATCTCTTTCTCTCTCTCCCCTCTCTCTATCTCTTTCTCTTTCTCTTTGTCTATCTCTATCTCTTTCTCTTTCTCTCTCTCTTTCTCTATCTCTTTCTCTATCTCTATCTCTTTCTCTATCTCTCTCCTGTGGTGCCACTTTTCTATCACATTGAAATCTATCGCTAAATCAGTTCAACAACAGATTTTCAACTTTATAACAAAATGATAGAGATGAAAATCTAATAAGTTAGTTAGGTTAAATAAGGATAACTTACTCCATAGCCGACAAATCCATGTCGACCTCTTCCCCGGTACATAAGGGGATCTTCTTCTTCTTATTCCGGCGGCTTTTGCTGTGGCATGTAATGTCTGCCTTGACGACTGTGTTCTCGATCTGCAGCATGTGCTTAAAGGTCCCGTCTAACTCCTGTAACTGTACGAGCAATGGCCCCACGTACTTCCTTATGCCACGCTCGTGCACGCAGTCTTGACGGATCTCTAGCTCCACTGTGTTTCTGGAAGATATGAGAAATTTTAGTGTGTATGTAGATACGAATTGTTAGTAGTGCATCAGCCAAAAGGTATTTTATTGTAGACAAAATTTATTTTAGTTTGAAGATATTATCTATCTGACCAAGTAACTTATTCATCAAACTCTGTAAGTTTCAGATGGGGCTATCTATTCTTAATATTTATCATATTCAGTATGTATTCTTAGTGAAAATAAGGGAATCACTCACTATATACTCCAAAATAATTTGGGAACAATTAAAATCGTTTTGAAATCTATAGACTGATACTACTCACCTCTTACGATTGAATACGGACGTGAGCTGAAATTTGGCATGGCCGCCGGTCCGCACCCATTGGTCAACGAACACCGCCATGTCTTTGCCGGTCACAGTAAATATGGCCTTCACGAATAGATTGGTGGAAAGCAATAAATGGCCCCAGAGCCCACTGCCAATCTTCGTGTTGGCCGCATTGGTTGCCAAGGAGAGCTGCTTGTTGAAAACTTGCAGCAATAACTCCTGACCGATACGTTGTTCCAACATTCTTAGTACTAAGTGGGATTTCTTTCGCATTATCTGTAAAAGAGAGCAAGGATTAAGCATATTTTGTATTATGTTACTTTCGTTGTTTTGCTGAGGTAATTAGAACTTATGACGGGATATTTACCATGTTTATTTAATTTGGTGAGTTTCCGATATTTCGGCACTGTTGCAAGCGCCATGATCACGGATTAACTGGAGTAATGGTAGTGGTGTTAGTGATGTCAGCAAGAAACGAACGAGAAAGCGGGTAGACCGATTTGTCTGCTCGTGAACACCCACCCGCATTTACTCCAGTTAATCCGTGATCATGGCGCTTGCAACAGTGCCGAAATATCGGAAACTCACCAAATTAAATAAACATGGTAAATATCCCGTCATAAGTTCTAATTATAGTGTTAGTGACCATGTCAGTTTAAAAACTTATATTGCTGAGGTAATCCTAGCATACATTTTAATAGGGCAAATTCAACATGAAAATTAAGATACTTCCAATCGAAGTAATTAAAACTATAATAACTGAATAAAGTACACAGTAAAGGAGTATCTTACCTCAATATAACGCGGAGACATAGTGTGGACATTCCGAACGGGGAAATAGAATACATCCTTGGGTTCGACGCGCGCTCCACTGGCGGGCGGCTGCCAGGGATCCAAGACTATGCCGCCATATTGTTCTTCATAGCCGACAACCTGGGAAAATAAACAAAATTAAGTGTCAAGTAATGATTAATGAAGAGTGAGATGGTGCTGATGATAAGAGATTTTGTTTTTATTCATATAGTTATAGAATAAAGAGGAACTAAGAGTGTAGATACACCAACTCCTACAAACAGTTTTTCCCGCATTCCCGTTTAGTATAAAAAGTATGTTCAGTCGATTTTGCGTGAAAGACTATGTCACTATCTATTCCTTCAAGTATCTTCATAAAATACCACTCTAATTCAACATTTATGATAATAACATGATGGCATACCTCTTGCAGCTCCTGGTGAATAATATACCGGTACTCGTTATTACCGAAGCACTTCTTGGAGTACAACCCACACATATAGTCAGGTATGCCCTTGGCTAGCCAGAGATCTGACCAGTTCTGCATCGTGATGAAGCAGCCGAAGAATTGTTCTGCCACGGCTTGAGCCATGGCCTTGCGACTGATGTACGTTTGGTCTATGATAGCGATGGAATGGAGGAGGTGGGTGCTTAGGATTGACATCGTTGTGTAGGCTGTTGCGTCATCTTCAGTCTGAAAAAGAGCAAGATATATTTAGCTAATGGAGTAAGGCCAGAATGGAGAAGATTGGAGGAGGCCATTTCCACCTGGCAATAGGCCACACGGAAGTGGAGGAAAAACACACTGATAGTTTAAGATAAAAGCTAATGGACTGCTGTAGAAATGTAACATTAATTCAATGGAATGTTCTGAAATATGTAACGTTACATGCCACATAAATGTCACGCGTTCCTATCCCTGAAGGGATAGCGAGTAGAAGTGCGCACATTTAGTACATGGTCACTCTGTTCTTTCCGCTTTTCACCACCTATCTCCACTAATACTAATAGCAAGTAATTAATGTCTTAGAACATAATTTTATACTAACCTCATCAACAAAAACTTGTTTGTAGCAGGGGTAAGGATATCTAGTAGAGAGAGTTTCTTCATAAAACTCAAATGCTTCATGTAAATATCTCACAGTGTTCTTCAATATCTGCAGCAAGTTGGGCAAGCAGTAATGCGTAACCTCATTCATAAACGGATCCACATAGGTCTCAAAAGGCCTGGAAGAAAAATTAATTACATTGTAATAAATTTCACATACAAGACACATGACTATTGACATAGGGTACATGTTACATAGTTATGTGGAACAAAAATATAATATTTTACAAAACCGGAGACTAATTAAAAGATTTCTTAATATGCAGTTTTACTTACAACTACCTGAATGTGGTCAGAAAAATTTTAAAATTAAGTAAATAAGTAGACTTACCCAATAGCTAAAGCAATATTAGGAGCACAAGCAGGAGTATTAACCAAGTAATGAAAGGTCTTTCTTCGATGGTCGGGAGTATACACTACTTCAAATAGCTCTCCACACGACACCGCAGTAAGACTTTCATCAACGGTAAATTCTAGTTTCCATGTGCAAGGTTCCGCAAAGCTGTCTACACATGGAAACCAGAGTCGTGCTGAGTGACCATATGTGAACATGTGAGCTGATTTCTGTAAAATAAAAATGCAATGAATAGATACATATTCTATTTTTGCAATTTGCTATTTAAAAGAAAATATAATCAGTATATTTCTATTTTTTATTTTTTTTAAGTGCAACTATTTTAGTCACTTATTTTTATTCTTTAATTTATATTTGTACCTATATATTTAAGTTAAACAATTTAGAATAAAATTAATAAGAAGTAACTAACCCACAACAAAAAGTATTTCTTTAATTACCTGTTTCTAATATTTTTAATATTGTGCAATAAGGAAATTATTCATCATACAAACTTCATATCCTAATTGACAATACAAAATGTCTGATGGTTATTGGAAGAGTTGAAGATTACTTCAATACTATACATTAGAAAGGTCTATTACCAGAATAAAAGAGACTGATAATAACGAAATTATTATTATTACATACCTCTACTAAACTTCCCTCACCCTCTGGCACAACAAAATGCATTCCTCCCTGAGGGGATTCAAGTGAGAACTCAATACCAATGCGGAGTCCTCGGCCCTCTCCTACTAAGTGTGCAGCTTCTTCAGGAATCTGGATGTGGAGCTCTCCAGAATTATGATCCGGATCTATCTTTTGGGCAGCAGACAAATGAAACTGGGAGAACACTTCCAAGGATCTCCTATAAGAAATGTTAATGTTGAGTACAGGATGAATAAATAATCCTCCATAGGAATCTACACTTTGGAACAAGCAAATAGCCTCACTAGAGGAGTGACCGACAGACAAACATTGTTAATATTATTATATTTGCTTTGACGTTCAAAAGTGGTTTCCTGGTCTATTTGAAATAGGTAATTAAGACTATGACTTTTGAAATGGTTTATTTTTAAATAAGAGCAAATGTGTTAAGATTTAACCTTTCTTTTGTTATTTTATCTAATGTTTGTTTACATTAATTAATCAACACATTATAAAGTACTTACGTATTGGGGTCAGCTTGACAAATGTCCAAAAATGGATCAAAGTATTGGAAATTGGCTTCATACTGATCATTGAGGCAAACGCGATATATTCGACATTGTTTAGCGTTCAGTCGAATATAACGGAGGTTGTCCTTTAGAGGAACGATTGTTAGCTCTACGAAACCCTGCAAATGATAATGGGTAGATAAAAAAAGAACATAATTTTTTAACATAAAATTTTGTGCTAACTTTCAATACTCACAATAACGCTCTTCCTTTCAAAACTTATTCCAGTCAAACTTAGAATTTGATGGGCTGTAAAGAAGATGAAATAAAATAAGTAAATTCCTATATTTTAGAGCACAAACATTGAGTCTGTGTATAAACAAACAAAAATTTTATGATACTTATAATTTAAATGGGCGACAATTGTCGCCTGTGCGCTCCTTCTTCATTGTTGATTAATGTTCCCAGTCATTTCTTATTAAAACAAGCCGATTTATTTAATTATTTCACAAATTATCAAAACATGCACCACAAAACACCACACAATCACAAAAATTGATGAACTTGTCAAAAATGTCAAATGAGGTTATCATAGACAAAAGACAAAGACAAAAGATTTTTTGCAAATTTTTTAAACGCGGATACGAATCTTTTGAGACCTAAGTGTAGGTAAAGACGACAATTATTCATCGTAATTTTAATTGATTTTATTTATTATTTTGTAATTTTTCATTTATTGCAAACTGTTTAATTTCAGATGACTAAAATGTGCACGTTATGACCTTACTATCAAAAATAGTAAGACTACATTGCGGTCACCTCTAGAACTGTCAACAAGAAAGAGAGGAAATGAATGAGGAGGTCCATTGCGATATTGCGATTATTGGTGGAATATTCTAAAATTCGTAGCCGCTGGAGACTGTGTTTGAACAATTTGTGTTTTGTGTGAAAGTTGTGTTAATAAATGACAGAAAAATAACCAGTTTACATGTTTATTTTCGCTTTAACTGATCAAAATGTGGGACTCACCATACCTGACTTGTTTGTTTCTGTATATATTTTCGTTTCAAATAATTGTCACTAATTCACGCACTTCTAATATTTGGAAATTGAATGCGGAAGGAGACCAGATCGTGGACGGTAGTACACTGTCTCAGGTCAGTCAGAATTGTAATATTATGTCGGTAAACTTTTATATAATCAATGCACTACATATTCATCAAACGTATGTACCTTTCAATCTGTTATTCTAGATCTTATTATGCCCATGTTTACCTTGGATTATTTTTTAAACGTGTTAATTATAAATGAATGATGTTTCTATCATAATGTCACGATGCTGCTGTGTTTTGGGTTGAAAGACGTAATTTAATTTTGTGGACTACTTTTAGGATGAATCTGATAAATCTCGCATGAATGAAGAAGACCCTATCTTCAACATAGTAACGTCGACAGTGTATTATGGGAACACATGGACTAAACATGGCTTTGACATGTTTTGTACAGATTGCCAAATATATGAACAACAGAGGTGAGTTATGGAACCCTAAACAAATAAAAAAAGCTATACTATCTATAAAAAGTATTGAATCTGGCCATACATCTATCTATGAGGTGAAAGGCTTAAGAAAAAGCTGCCGGAGAACCTTGAAAAAAAAACTTGTTAGATAATAATTTATTATGAATGAATAATGGAGTGATAAACATACATCTTGTGTCAACCAAAACATGTGTGTTTAGCACTCAGTTTAAAAAGTAAACTTAGTTGATGCTTCACAAGACAAGACAACATAACTAGGTAATAAAAGTGTGTTAAAAATATCAACTATACCTAATGCGCTCTAACAAGGTGCGGCTGACAGATGCCAGTATGACGTTGACGTCTCTCTTTAGGGATGGACATTAGAAAAATCTTTTTTTATCGCTATTTTTTTATTAAATGTGTGTGTTATTTAGTTGTGCAGTCTAACTACGTGTATATACTTGTCAAAATAAATATTTTATGACCGAGCCCTGAGGTGTTTCAGAGTTACAGTTTTACAGAACCGTGAAGAAAACAAGGATATATTAGTTTGTATATGTTAGATTAAGTACCACCACGCATTATCAATGGCGCCGGAAATGTCTAGAAAAATGTCTACTACATATTTCTGCTTAGATAATGTCACTGTGGTTTGGGCAGAGAGAGCCGCGTCTACAGTGGATTTACCCACATAATTAAAGGTTTTTTAAGAATGATAATTGAACGACGCACGATTTTCGTTTTTTATTCTAAAAAACATCGACTACCTATCCATCGTAGCCGTACATCCCATCACTAAACACGACTATGGCTTTACGTTATACGCATAACACTTTACTTTATTTTTCATTTCATTAGATTTTAATTGAATACTAGAACATTCCGGTTGGTTTTAATTTAATTAACTACGCATCCGAATGATTTAACATAATACGAATGTGATACAGCTAAAATATTAAGGCATAATTTTTAAATCGCAGCAACTTTCAAGAGTGATACGAAACGTTACTGAATCTGTCAGCCGCACCTTCTTAGAGCGCATTAGGTATAGTTTCCTCTTAAGACTAAAATAAATGATAGAGGGATTTATTTATTTATTTGGACAACCAGTAGTTGTTACATTAGGTCTTTCATCTAAACGCTTATGCAATAGTTAATTTATACATTTAAAGTGTCACTTTTATCAGTTAATAAGAAAATAGTTGAGTAATGGAAAAAAATATAACAACAAGTAGAATGATTAAATGATAAAATAAAACACAGATACATTAGGGATAACAAGGGATACATTTACAATTATAATTTTCCAACAGTTATTTATATTATTCTAACTAGAAAGTAATTGCTTACACTAGGCACATTATTTACTCACATTAAAATGTACTTAAGTTAAACATAACAATGGCTTGTTACGAAATTCTAATCCATTACCTTATCAGCGATGTTTATTACTGCGGTATATTAAGTGTAAAGAAAAAGCTTGTTCTCACACCAAGTTCATATAATTTTCATTAATGCTGGAAATCAAACATAATAATGGTTTATCTAAAAATATTCTTCAATATCACCCTCCTTTGTGTCAGGCAATCGGGTTAAAATGATCAGTATTAATTACATTTCATTTATAATTTTGTCAACAATTTCTTAAACATCATTAATTATTATGTTATCGGCTGACTCTCATAACTGTTTGATGAGGAACTTGGCTAGCTTCAAGCCTTGCTAGAGGCTCATATTTATGAGTAGCATTCCGCAAAATCATATTAGACTTTTTTAGTCTTGTATCATGTATAATGTTTAACATAATATATTTTAAAATCCCAATTTGTAAATACTATTACAGTTAAAGTTTTATCATAGTACAAAAATAAAACTTCTTTCTATTTAATTTAATAATTAACCTTATATTCTATTTCCATTTTAAACAATTTTTAAAAGTCTAAAAGTGGTTCTAAAGTAGGAAAGAGGCACAGATACTGATATTATTTACAATCCTTACATATTTCTTAGGCTTCTTGTATCTGTGTATGTATCTGTATGTCTCTAGTCAGATGCCTACAAGTGTCAGTTATGAGTATGCAATAGGTAGTCCTGCACTTGACCTTTTTGAAGCCATTGCATATAATATTGACTTAACTATGTACAATACTACACCTGTCCACATGTTCAATGTATGTTTAAATGTTTATGCCAGTTATACTTCAGCTACAATTAGCTGAAGTATTAAATGTTATGCTACTTATTGTAGGGAAGTATTCAATATAAAATATCTATAAATTATAATTTCCTTAAATGTGTGGAATGTATGCGCCTCTATTAACACATTCCGGAAATAAAAGTTGTAATAAAATATTATGTTATGTTCTTTATAGTTAATAGTCAATACAAAAAACAATATGCTTCCTTCAGTCAGAAATAAATAGAATCAATATCAAGCTAAGTTAGTTATTTTTTATTATTATTATATCGTCATGCCTTTTATCCCCGAAGGGGAAGGCAGAGGTGCACATTATGGCATGTAATGCCCCTGTACAATTAATAAAATAAATGTAATAATAGTATGTAATTTATTATTCTGTTAATTTCCAACATATTAATTAAATATTTGCATGCCATTAGTATTTGGCGGGCATGTTGTATTTAAATATGTATCTATACACATGTTCATAGGAAATAGAATTACTTATTAAACTAAAAATCCTACCTATATTGAATACTTCTATGTTATTTTTAGACTTCTATATTAATAAGTATAATTAATACTGTTTCATTAATTGCAGGGCTGGTGTTGAGAACAGTGATGAGACGACACCGGCCGAGGTGAATGGTGATGCGGACGATGAGTACTTAGATTGTGGTAAAGCGGTCAACTTTACATATTATGATAACCTGGTCGGAGTGGCCAGGCGCCATAGACATCCCAATGTACCTGAACCACAGGTAATATTTTACATATATTTTTAATGACCACTCTTATTGCTAAAGGTATTGCACAATAGGTTCTATTCTCTTAATACATTTTGTAACTCTTATAACTGAACGAAATTGTATGTAACTACCTAGTATATATTGCTTGGTACACCTTTATCAAGCTACTGCAAAAGTTTCGCGGGTTCAATTCCCGCTCCGAACGGTTTAATTAATTTGTGTGACATTTTTTTGTTACGATGATTGATGATTTTTTTTTTTTTTAAAGAAACGTTGCCCCACACTAGGATTTTCTCCTGTGTCGTGGGTGCGTTTACAAACATACAAGTTCACATACACATGACACCCAGACCCGAAACAACAATTTGTGGATCACACAAAGAGTTGCTCCGTGCGGGAATCGAACCCGCTACCCGTTGCGCGGCAGCCAGTTGCCCAACCACCGCACCAACCGTGCAGTCAAATTTTGATTGCCTGACTAGTTCTTGTTGAAATGATGTGGAATCTAGATTAGTACCCGATACATGAGATTTTTTAAAGAAAAACCTTTTCTTTAACGTCTAAAACATAGCGAACCCTTCCTGCGTTCGCTATGTTTTATTATATTTCAAAGAACCTAGGAGGCTATTTACTTACTGCATTTATTTTACTAAAAAAAAAACGAATAAATATTTGTTATGCAAACAACACAGGTATACAATTACTTAATCTAAATACCTCCATGTCATTTTTACTATAGCTCTTTGTAAATTAGATTTTGATATGAACGCGATAAGATTATGCTCTATCTATTTTATCTGGACTGCAATAAAACTACATGAAATTGCCATAGAATAATAATAGCCCATAGTTTTATTATACGATACAATAACGAAATGTGTTTTCATTCTTATAATAATAGCAGAAATACCTAGGAATTCTTTGTTACATTAAATGCCTATGATAACAGAACTATATACAAGTAAAACATAAATAATATTTTTATGGTAATTTTAAACTGTTTTATTGTATAATGGTCATCAAGAATAAGATTACCTATGTACCAAAAATCAGATCGATCTGTCGTCACGAAGGGATAATAAACATGCAACCAATGTGCTGTAATCTATATCTGTGTGCCAATTTCTTCCAAATCGGTTTAGGTGTTCTGGTGTAATTGAGTGACCAACTTCTATCGATTCAAACTTTCGCATTTATTTCGAAAGAAAAGAACTAACTACTTATTCAGTAAGGACATTAATTTAACCCATTTATTAAAATAACACCATTCTGCTACACATCGTATTGAGTAACCTAAATAAATGTTTAGCTACAAATTGTTTTTAATGTTTTCCTGTAAATAAATCCAGAAGAGGAAAATAGTCTCGCAAACTGATCGTAATAGCACTATAATTATATTGTCATTTGAGGAAATTATTATTATTTTGTTTAGTATACTACTCTATTGTGTTTACAAATCCTATGGAGTTTTTGAGATACTATAATCTATTGACACTCCCATGGAATGCCTCGATAAGAATGCATTCTTAAGATATCTACTTGTAACAACTTAGCTAGGTACCTGCTTATATTATCTTGCGTTGTTATTGTTATTTTTGTTAATGATACACGTCAATGATCATGATCTTGTAAGCGATAAGGCTAATCTGCAAATCAGATCTTATGTCGAAAATAATTAAGAACAGAATTACAAGACATTAATTAATAAAAGAAATGGATCTTTATATTATATTTTAAACTTAGCAGACTAGATCTAAAACAGGTCCTACTATGAATACTACCTACTATAAATTATAAATTTTGTATGTATGTTTGTTACTCAATCACATCAAAACGGCTAAAGGGATCTGAATGAAATTTGGTACAGTGGTAGATTATGGTCTGGAATAACACATAGGATACTTTTTATCCCACGAAAACACGGGCGAAGCCGCTAGCAGAAGCTAGTTTATCTATAACGAAAACAACTCTTGATAAATGATAAATGATATTTATTTTGCAAATAGGTTATAAAATAACACTTTTACACGTCAATCTCTTAAATAACTAGATGAGGCCGGCATTTCCTATCCGACTACTCTGAGAAGAAATGCCGAAACAAACTCAGAGGTCATAACTTAACAAAATAATCTTGTTCCAGGTGTCCCTAATATTCCCAAAGAAGAAATCGAACGGTCTATCGCCGTCGGAAATAAATGGTTTCGAGAAACGTCTAAAAAAAGCAAAGAGAGAGAAACCAAAATCTGTACAGCTGTACAACCAGATTGGAAACTTCTGGAGGATCAAGGGCGACACGAGACAGTCCATCGAGTGCTTCAGACGCGCTCTCGCCGTCTCACCATATAATGCAGAAGTAAGTACTCTAATATAGAAAGAAAGAAGAAAGAAAAACAGTTTATTTGCACCTATTAAAAAATAATATCCATAAATAATTAGGTAATATGAGAAAAAATAAAACATAAAAGTATTCACGGTGCAAAAAGGCCAGTAATATCTACCTAACTCACGATTACGGGCCCCGAGTGTGGCTTGAAACTAGTCGGGCTACCTCGTCTAACAGTTAAGTCAGTATTTAAGTCGTAAAACATAATTAACTTGATTATGTGTCACGATTGTTATAATACGAAAACAATGAATATTTGTGTGACTCACATAATTATGATCTGTATGTATAGAATTTTGCTCGTATTTGGTAATACGGCTTTACCACTATTACAATGGGACTATTTGTCTATTCTATACAATTATTGTTAAAAATTTGTACCTGTCTAATGGAAGAATAATAGGTGTGATAATTACGTACATTAAGATAATGCATACCATATTTGAGTAACAAATATCTTAGTACTTACTTCAAAAAAAGGAGGTTCTCAGTTTGTCCCGTATGTATGCATCCCACAAAAACATTTCATGTTAAATGTTGCCAAGACGAGACCATATAGCTCGCACTGTCAAAAAGTAATCAGATCCCGTGTAGAGCCAAGTTTCTAACCCTATACTTTTGAACTGGCGAGTCGGCCGCACGGACTTTTTGCTATTCGTCATATGGGCTTGAGCTTAAAAATCTATTCAATCTTCTAAACTCTTTCCGTGCGGCCAACTCGCCAGTTCAAAATTATAGGGTTAGAAACTTGGCTCTACACGGGATCTGATTACTTTTTGACAGTGCGAGCTATATGGTCTCGTCTTGGCAACATTTAACATGAAATGTTTTTGTGGGATTTCATTTCTTTTTGTAGGTTGCTTATGATAGAAAGATAAAATGAGCGACAAATTCACCTACTAAACTACTAAATTTATAAGAAAATTGCAAACGTAATCCTAATACTTTTTATCAATGAAAATTAAAACACTAGTATCTAAACCTTTACCTACTAAACCACTAACAATTAAATATTAGGCAAATGGTTTTTTTCTCCGCCATAGCAAACTTTTAAATCACCGAAATATTCCGAAAACTTTTCATTCAACGAGACAACCATCAACGACGTCTGCCCTCGCGCGTCTGCCCGCGTTCGGGTGCCGCGCTCGCTGACGGGCCGATTATTTTTAGCTACTGCGCGGGGACGAGGGGGCATGCGGCTTTAGTTTTCGCATACTATACTTACGATGCTTATGTTCAAAAGTATAGGTTGATTAATAAACACTTACCGAAGTGAAGTGTAGTAATATTATTCATATCTAAGTACTTATGGGTAGGATAATGTTTTGATTTGATGAAAAGTTTGTGTTCTATGTACTTGTGTATAATTTTCAGATCTCAAGTAGGAAATAGGGAATTAAGTTTCCCTATTTCAGATTTTTACCCCTCCGCGGCCGCATTCAGACCTCTAGCGTCAAAAGTTGCGGAAGTCTCGAACAAACTTTCACCCCCTAGTTTAAGGGGTTGGGGGTAAAAGTTCCAAGTTTTAGGATTTTTTTGTTGTTTGGGTACTAATACTAGCTTACATACCAAATTTCAGTTTTCTAAGACGTCAGGAAGTACCTTAAGAATTTTGTTGATCATCAGTGAGTGAGTGACGAAATCAGGGTATTTTAGATATCAATAAAATCTAAAGTATAAGAGCTATGCAGTTGAAACTTTAGAGGTTTATTAAGTCTACCACTGACATTATATCCTGAAAATTTTGTTTATCTGGTATAACCCAAACTCAAGTTATGAAGGTTCAAAAATACGACGAAGCGCTTCGAGAAAAGGTAGGTAGTGCCCTTGCGCTTGCGCTTCGCTTGGCTTGTCTTGGCGGGGGCACTACCGTGCCCCCAGATGTATGTTTAACCGCAATGATCTCGCGATTGCTTGAACTGATTTTGATGCGGTAAACAGTTTTTGAAAAGTGTTCATTATAATTATAAGCAGGTTTTAGTATAGAAACGCACTTCAAAAACAGTAGGTTGGAGTCGTTGTATAGAAAAGTTAAAAATAAAACTAAGAAATAAAAAAGAAAATTTAAAAATAAAGAAAAATATTATAGGGCATGTAATGTCTTAACCTACTTAATTTATCTGTAATTCCATATTCATACGAAAAATATGTTCCATAAATAACTTAGGTAAATAGTAGGCACGCAGGTGACCTTTACAAGGGACAGTAGACAGTAGGAACGAGGTTACCGGGTCATATCATGTTATGCGTCTTCATTTATTTACCTTTGTACGTTTAATCAATAGGAGTAACGAAGCAATATAAGAATGAAGGATATGATAAAACATTTACGGAAATAAATTAAATAACTTCTATTAATTAACTTGAAGTATTGATTGAGATTTTTGTATAGAAAATACTATTTACCCATCAAACAAGAAATTAAAAATCGAAAGTACGCTCTGGTGACTACCTTGCGGGTCACCGAGGCTCCGCCTCGAAAAGCAGGAGTAAGAACTGGGTACTTTTTAGTCAGTAGGACGTTTCACAAACTTCCTCTCGCCTCGCCCCAGGTGGGAGAAGTTATTGCATGATTTTCCTTCTTAACAAAAAAAAAAAACGAAAAATTGCATTATCTATACCTACTTAGTACACACAATTTACAACTCACAATAGGAAAAGGAAAAACATTCTAACTGCATTTCTACGTAGTTCAATTCTCAACCTTAAAACTAAGAACATAAAGGTACAAAATTACTGATAAATAATGTTCTCGAACACACATTAATTTGGTCACAATAATGAAAATGATGAAACTATAAAAGTTTTTATGCTTTTTTTATTATTCTTCCGTTATTGGACATCTAATTAATTACTTCATACGTCGTTCGTCCAAAATGCTCATGTATTGGTGTTATGATGTACTTTTTATGGTATAAACCGGTAAACGAGCAGATGGATCACCTAATGGTAAGCAATCGCCGCCGCCCATGGACACCTGAAACACCAGAGGCGTTACAAGTGCGTTGCCGGCCTTTTGGGGTTTGGAATTTAAGGATTGTTGCGGAATCGGGAATTAGGAAGAATGATAAGAGGGGTAATTGAGCATTTGATAACCCCACTCAAACAACGCAAGCGTTGTTTCACGTCGGTTTTCTGTGAAGCCGTGGTATCACTCCGGTCGAGTCGGCCCATTTGTGCCGAAGCATTTCCCTGCCGCACTTAACTTCAAAACAAATTAATCATGTTATTTTAATGGATTACAGTCCGTGGTTTGTCATAAGCTCATTATATCTATTTTTCGTATCTAATACCTTCACGCTATGTTTGTTTACGTCAAATAGGTGGGGCAATAGATTTTACAAACATGATTGTATGTAGGCAATAAATGATTAAGCTGTTTATTGCCGTTAATATACTGAGTAAAATCAACCCGTATAAGGACTAAACGAGAACCTCATGGTCAATTGGTAGTCGTACAATCGCGGTTGCTGCAAATCAACTAAGATTTACATTATATGACCATGTTATTATAATCTTAATGTTATGTCGCGACTGGGTATTGTTAAATCAGTTTGTACGCTATGAGAAATATTTCTGTGCCTTCATTTTCAAAATAGTTATTTAACTCTAACCAAGTAAATATTCCACCCAACTGAAATCTACTTACAGAGCGCATTTTAACGCGTTCGCACGAAGCGTTTTGCTTCGAGCTTGCTCGTTTCGCTAAGGAGTGGAACTTCTTGTCGGTGTCTATGTTTTCTGCAAAATACAATTAGAGGTGTCTTCAAGTTCCGAGTGGACAGGTTGCTCATAGGTCATCATCGCTTACCACCAGGCGAGATGATGGCCAAACGCCATCCTATTAAGAATAAAAAATCTTTCTACAAATACGTTCGATCACAACAGTATGTCTTCCTCTCCATCCTCGTTTATCAAGCGCCATAACATTACAAATCCCCGTTTTTCAGTCTTATCCATTTACAATAACATAACTATGTTGTTACCCAGGTCCTGCTAAACCTTGCAAGGGTACTATTCACCCTACAATACTTGGACGACGCCATCTACCTAACGCGGCGGTCGTTAGAGGTCCAACCGCCGGATCGCAGCGCGTGGCAACAGTACTTCACGCTCGGCGAGATATTCAAGGCATATGGACATTATCAGGTATGTTGCTATGCAATATTGAACCTTATTACCGTAGTAAATTGTTCAGATTTGATTAGTGTTTGGAGTGATCCTTTTTCTGCTGTAAATGAAGAATATGTATTATTTATACATTGTGTGTATAGAGACTGGGTTTCCTAGAGCAGATACCCGGCGCCTAAATAGGTCTAATATATAAAAAAAATTGTGTGAAATATGCCTCAAAAATCTCTTTATGGAAAGAATATAGTTTTAAGTGCTGTTGTAATTACCATATTAACTGCCGTACTCAGTCATTTAATGGTTACTTATCCCAATCCTTAGCAATTGTTTTTACTACAAAATCGTTACTAAAGAGTAACTAGTTTAAGTTATCAATAAATGTCTGTAAGTGCGGCAATTTTCTCAGCATCAGCCGCATCTATGCAGGTCCTTAATGAATTACCCACAATTATAACAACACAATGGCGTTAGGTTTTTTGTGTCCACTTACTTAATTGCCAATGGAAAAATGCACAAACGTAAACAAGGCTTCAACTGAAATAGATAATGCAGGCTATAAAGTTTTATTGATATGAAATAAATTCTGAGAAATATAGTTATATTCAGTTTATGCATTGGCAACCTACTTAAAAGGTTTGAAACCTATTGAGTTTAATAGCTTATTATAAAGAGATGCTGTAGAGTTTAATCTTAACTAATTATTACGTAATTTCACAAAACTGTAATTAGCTAAATTTTGTTTTAAAATGACAATGACTAAGTTATCTGCTAATTATGTTAATGCGCCATTTATTTTTATTTTAACACTGACGTCCTCTACGTTACAAATATAAACCAGTTAATTTAATTATTCGACTGCATTTTTGATTATATTTCATCATATATATTGGTAGAAAATTAGCAACAAAAATACCTAGTCGAAGGTAGAAAATTCCCGTAAAATAAGTTATAGACAAAATTATTATACTTGGGCCATTACAAACGTGCGCACTGTCACGTCAAAGGAATGTGACAATGCCTCACTACTCGCATAAGTGTGAGCGAAAGATCGGACGTTTGTAAGGGTATATTTTGAACAGACATGTGCTATGCTATGTTACTGTGGATGTGTTTGACTTCCACCAATCATATTTATTGGTACACGTACCTTAGCACTGGTGGAAACGGACTCAGCTAAGCTATGTTTTTTTTTGTATGGAAAGATGCGTGCTATGGATGGCTTTCCCTATCTATCGCGCTGCGCATCTTCCTCGCACAGCTATATAGCATAATATCAATGGAAATGGCCACATAGGTTTACAACTTAGTTATTACATCTTCCTAACATAGCTACATAGCACATCTCTGGTGGAAAAAGCAATCTAGTGGCCCTATTATAGTGTTTTATTTCTCATTCAAAATGGGAAAACCACTACTCATAAACAGTCTTTATTATTTCACCCACCCTTAAAAGACGGTTGTCTATAATTTGTAATTAGTTTGAATATATCTATTTGCTTGTATCCCCTTTGTTGCAAAACTATACTTCATTCATTGCCGCTTTAACACGTGTGTGACTGTATACCCTTCTGCAGGAAGCGGCAATGCACCTGAGACACGCTCTCGACTTGAAACCGGACTATGAACCCGCTATGGCCGCATTGAAAGACATCGAGAACACGCCAGAGGCATCTGTGCATGTCTATACACTCCTTATTATTGTGTGTTTGGTAAGCATGTGATTTTTTTTTATACTTAGAATTAAGTTACGTCTGGTATTGATAACCGATCTCAATCGAATGGATTTTTGATTACAGGTTAAGTTGTACTTGTGTGGATTTTTTGCCAAAAACCAAAATTGGTCCAATTCTTTTGATTTAGATCGGTAATTAATTCCATAAATGGTTACAGGTGGGTTGGGTTTTACGTAGATATTATAGTACATAAGTGTGTGCGCAAACACAGGTGCACTCTGTTCCCTCACTCTCTAAGCCCGATAGGACATCAGACGGTCAGATCCTCACGACCGGAGGGAGGTCAGGCGCATGACCAATGGCTTTACGTGTTTTCCAAGGCACAGGTATTAAAAACCGTCGAACTTCCTGATTCTAGGCTAATAATGTCCATTTTACTGATAAAATGCCAATATCACTTTTTGGCCTTCGCGGGAATCGAACCACTGCACCGTGCAGTGCTCAAACGAGCCTACACCTTCAGTGACTCATGGGTGTGATACTAAATTGTTACCTAGTCTAATATCATTATGAGAATAATCATAGCAGCATTATTATAAATGAATTGAGAGTAAACTTAATTTATCATTTGTCAATAAATAATCTCAAGTCTAACGATGTGCCCAGTCGGAGTTACCTAACACATTTATATTGATAGCAGTTTCAATTAATCAATCAGAGCAGGTCGTTATTGAATGCGGTTTTGATATCCTATTCTAGGTATCTCTGGCCTTAGGTGGGTAAGGCCTTGGAGTCGTAACAATAGATCGATTATTGATATAGGTATTATCAATGTTAATGTTTGTAAGAAAAGTTGTTTTTCTTGTTTTTCAAAGTCATTAATCATTTTCTTAACATGATGTTTTTGGGAAATTGTTTGTTTGGAAAGTCTTTATAATTGTTTGAAGATAGGTTAATAAGTACTAGTTTTTTTTATGAAAGGATACGATATAAGAGCTTGTGGCGACACATGACATCATAAGTGACAGATGACAGAACTCACACATAGTCGATCGACGATTAAATCAATGGATGACGATATTAATCCTACATCGCACATGTGAAGTTTACATGCGAATAAGAATGGACTGTTGGACAGAAAGCCCGCCAGGCATGATCACCTCGCCTGGTCGGAGGATCCTTTTCTTAGGGACCTTTACTTTCTGTTCCCTAAAAGCTTGTAAACAAAATGCATAATTATATCAGCCCATTTCCGCTTCCTAAACATAGGTCTCTCTCCTCATAAACATAGGTTCAGCTTTACACGTTCACTGCCATCAACCTTTTTTTTACGTGGGAATCAACTAATGTCTTCTCCCGCCTTGGGCGAAACGAGAGGGTGTGCCAGATTCTTACTGACTAAAAACCACCCCGTCCTACTTTTGTTTTTCGGGTCGAAGCCCCGGTAAGTCCGTTAGTTCGCAACTCCGGACTGCCATCAACCTTGCAGATATCGTCATTCGTCACTCCACGTTTACATAGACGCAAATTCAAATTAGAAAATGCACACAGAAACAATAAAACACTTAACTACCTACTTAATTAACGAGACGATAAATTAAATGGGTATCATAAAACAATATCGTTTATGATATGACAGCAAAGGAAATGAGGTTTACCATATCCGAAACCGATGTCATAATTTGTTTACCAATGTCCACCGGTAAATATGTGCGATATGTTCGTGTTGATAGCGCGTTATGTTGATGTTGATAACACATTTTCGCCTAGCCGAAATGCAACATCCACGTTTGATGAGTACGGGTAAACATTTCTCTTCAACTATTTGGTAAATGTTTACCTACTCTCTTTTTTTGGTTACGTTTTTGATTGGTTGTAGTAAATAGTGGTTGGTAATTGAGCGAGGTTGTGTTATCTGGAAAATATTTTTTTTTTTTTCAAAGAAAGTATCCAATAGTAAGAGCTTGTGGCGACACATGACATTACAAGTGATATGACAGACGTCACACAGACGATCGACGAACTACTAACTAACACTAGCTTTTGTTAGCGGCCTCACCCGCGTTCCCGTGGGTTGAAAAGTATCACCTTAGTCAGCTCATATCCTACCTGTATACCAAATTTCATCAAAATCCTTTCAGAAGTTTCAGCGTGGTTGACTGACAAACATCCTTACAGACAAACTTTCACATTTATAATATTAGGTAGGACTTTGTCTCTCACAGACCACATCGCCCGTTGATCTGATATTTAATTAAGATATTGCTAGGGACTTATCATAAAGTTGAACGCAGGACACATGATGTAAAATCGAAAGCGAAACATGACTCATTCGTGATTATGAAATGCTTACTTTTACGCACAAAAATGTGTCAATGTTGACTTAGTCTGACCTTTTATGAAAACGTTACTACTGACTACGTATGTTCTATGTAATGTTGCTTGGACAGAATACTTTCAGCATTCATACAAAACTATTCCGATTGAACTGTATGTTTGAAATTCTTAGTATACATACTTACAATGATTTTTATGATTTTTCATCTCTATTGCAAAGTAATTCAGTTTAAAATATCAATTAAAAATTAGGTTAGCTAACGATTTTTTCCTAAATCGATTCGTTTCTAGTGCGTTGTAAAATAGGGACACGCTTGATCTGACATGGTCACTCAATCTAGAACTGTGCGTAAGGCGTAAATTAATCATTTTGTCACACTTGATAAGTAAACAGAAGTTTTACAAACTCACAAATGTTTTAAATAATCATTGCATTAGTTACGAAACTATGTACTTATAATAAGCATTTTGACAGTTTTCTTACATCGTAACCTCGTCCATCGTCCACATCTACAGAACATACGCCCGAATACACAAACGCTAGTCAATTTTAAGTTGTACTTAAATAATACTGACTGCCTCGTTGGACGAGTGGTTGCAACGTGCGACTGCCGGGCAAATTCCCGGGTCGGGCGAAGAACTGTCGGTATTTCGAGGCTCACCACCTATACATGGGACTCACAACCTATATTGTGCAATATGTACAGTTTTATTAAAGGCGTGACGTTATGACGATTATTATGACGTTAAACAGAACTACATTTGAGATCGTCTTAAAATTAAATAGCGTTTGAGTATTCGGGCATTAAAATCTCATCAGATTGTCAAAATATCGAATGAAATTAATCTCTAAATGTTCACGATTCCAGGTGATGGGAGTGTTACTGGTGATATTATCGTCAGTGGATAGTGGCGGTGATGTAGAAGAGCACAAGACTCAACGACATTTCAACCGAGCTATGGCGATGCGGTCTCTTCGCGGCGTGGCTCTACCTGGCTCCCGTGGACGCAAGAAAGGCGGATCCTAAACCCCATCTCTAGCGATAAAAACCTGAGTTTATAGTCTCTGGTCGTGTTCCTAAATTGATTTGTTATGTGTAAGGCCAGTCACATTGTTATGGAACTTTTTTGAAATAATTATTGCCATTTCATTCTAAACAGATGTTTTGAATGTCAGTATTTGGTTTTTTATAGCTTAATTTGATTCACAATGCGATGTTATTATTGTGTCTCCACTAATATAAGTGCATAAAATGAAAAACTTTATTTTGGACTGCACTACAAATGAGTAAAATGAAAGTCCATCGGATGAAGTCCATAGTAATGTGACTGGACTCAAAACTGAAGAACATTGTCTATGTTCAATACTTTTGTGTTAAAACTTTTTTTTAATATTATGAGAAAAATTGTCTGTGTATCAGCAAGTAGTGCTGAGATAAAATGAAATTAAAAAACAGACATTGCCAACAATTAAAAACTGAAATTAAATAATTTCCAGTTTATTTAGTTCTTAAGTTATCTCTCTTATGAAAGGTCCGTAGGGCAATATTTTTTTACGCCCAACACCGGATCTTGTTTTTTTTTTGTTTGTTGAAAGGAGATTGTAAACTCAGGATGTATGAACAACTGTCATTACAAACATTTAAGGCTTGATGAAACAAATTACGAGTGATGTTGTCTTATAGCTACAATGTTTTATTATAATCGCTATTGATTGACCCGTGGGAAATCGATGAAACCGTTGTTATGGTACTGTTCTCTTAAATCATATTTTTGTTTGTTACATTTTACCGAAAATAACATTTTGTATTTCATCAAGTTAACTCTATAAAAAAGCTTTATCTATTAGTTTTTTAAATGTCAATATATTTGTTACGTTTTTGGTATGGCAACACAGCTCAATGTTGTTATTATCATAGAAGAAAGTACTTACAATAAATTATGTCTTACTTGGTGATATATCATCATATTTTTTAAAGAACGATATGTTTTACTAAAAATTTGTAATCATGTCTTCTGAGAAATTAATTAGATACCAGTTAACTTGATGACATATACCATATCTATCCTTTTTGTGTTGTGATAAAACTAACTCAAGACTCTGATGCTACGACTTTACAATGGCTGGTTGTGCTAATAACTTATTAATATATTTATGTATTTACAATTTAATGGAACAGTGCCATCAATCAGAGGCTAATGTACAAAATATTCTTTATGTAAATGTGACCGGAATGGTCTTGCCATGTCTCATTTGATCTCTGCTTGTAGTCCTCATCACGTCGCGGTCATACTGACGTGGTGTACCCTTTTAGCAGTTAAAAAAATTATAAAAAAACAGCTTTTCAGTAAATTTACCTTTTATAAATTAATACGATCTACAAATCCACTCCGTTCTCGTTTAATATATTTGTATCTTAAGATAAGAATGTTCTTTTTAACAGAAATAATGCTTTCGATAAGCAATAATAGTTAAATACTATTTGTAGCTAGTTGATAATATTCGAATAATGAACAAGCTCGAATTTTCAAGTTAAATGTTATAAACGGAGTTATTGATATAATTGATAATAATATTTGAGTACTACGCAGTAATGTATTACAGAAAATGAACAATATACTGCTATTATATGGAGTGTACACGTAATCCGTCAAGTTTACGAAGACAAGAGATGGTAATGGCGTGCCTGTCTTGCAACGAGCGTATCACTTTTGCAACCTAGTCATTCACTTAGACAAGTTTGGTCCGCGCAGAGTCGGGGCCTCGTGTGTGTATTTCGTTTAGTAGTGCATGCAAATAAACTTGTTAAGTGTTCGTAGCGTCTAAGGATTTAAAACGGAGGAGCAAGTCTTAAATTCGAGATTGGTAAAAAATGTACCTGTTTTCAGTGGTTCTTTTGTTAATTTTTGACTATTTATAATACATGATTGTCCTAGCATCTATTTTTGTATTTTTTCTTACCCTACCTAGTACCTACAAACTGACGTAGGTATTTGCAGCTATATGGTTGGCTGAACTTGGAAACATACTTGCCTACTGATTCATCTCAAGTTACGCCACAATACCGCAATCAATCCTTCACTTTATTTATATCTATTTGTAATTTGTATACCTTGTAATCGAGTCGTGTGTGTGGTCTTTAAACTAAAATAGACCTTTTCATTTATACTTAGCTTGACCCGGGGAATCGGATCCTTGTTCGGTTGTCACGCTTGCTCTGCTCAAACAACAAAGCAGACTACCTAGCCACCATTCCTTTCATTCAGAAGGCGAAAAGCAGGGGTTCGTCTTATCACGTAGCAGATCCATGCTTCGACACCAATGGAGGGCCGAACGAAGTGATGTCTCACTGGAAATCGAGAAATAATGCTTGCATGTGTTTCGCCGTGTAAGGTTACCAGAGCCTGCTATCGAGTGTACTTGAATGGTTGGTAGGTATTACCATTGGATGATATATCTAATCTTTTGTCCCTCATCCCATTAAAAAAGGAACCTACACTTTTCTACCTATATAGCCAAAAAGGTAAAAGTTTTCATTGTAAAAGCTATCAATCTCTATTATCAAGCAAGTTATAGATATGTAATTAGTCAGATTTGTATATCAGCATTCATAACCCAGGATTATATGTAGGCTTTGAACTCAATAGAAAAATGTCTGTGTTCAGTAGACTATTTATTACCTATCCAATAAAAATAGTTAAAAACTATTTAAATATTTTATTAGAATTAGAGGGCAGCAGTGAAGAAGGATACTTATGCTAACTTAAAACTACACAGGATCATTTTATGGAGACATCTGTATAAAAACAACTATGAATAAAAAATTATAATGTATTTATTATAAAATGTATACATGTAACTGAAAAAAGAGTCCGCCGTACTTTCACTTAAGCCATCTCAAACATCTAAGCAGAAATGCATGCCAAATATTCATATGATAATGTACAATTTGAATTTTTTTCAAAAATAGGCAATTGATCATTACTTATACCTAGTTAACCAAAACAATAGCTGTTCGACATAGCGTGGCGACGATATTAGTACGAATAGTTTACTTGATCGATATCTTGTGATGTTTAACTTATTAGGCAGCAACGTCGTGAATGCCTAGGCGAAACAGGTCGTGTTGTACAAAGAAGGAGTCTCCGAGTGGCTTCAAAACGAATGTTTGCATGTACGGGTGTGGGGGGTCGTCGTCACACTGAAATAAACATAACATACATTACAATAGTGCCCACTATTGAGTATTCAAGAAAGAGGTAAAAGGTTAAACATTAGTTTCATCCTAATAATAAACAGCATAGGGGATGCATTCTGGCACTTCAATGGACTAAACTAAGAAATTAGTTGTTTTATTCTAATTAGAAATAGGGATGTTCTTATACATAAATTAGTTGGTGGAGTTATCATAAAAAGCATTAACAAAACCTGTAACTCTATTTGTCACACAGCAAATCAGGATAAAGAATACCATGATTGTGCACAATAAAAAAATAACATAATTATTAGAATTGGAACACTAATTATGTACTATTTTGTATAATTTACGTACATGCAGTGATTGGCTGCATACTGCAACATAGCAGGTTTAATATGAACCATAATCATTGCAACCGAAAGTTGTGACAATTATGGTTCCAATTACGACATCACCACATACAATTTTATCATTATATCTAATAGCTTCTGCCATGTTGCCAGGCTGCAGTCAAATAACATTCAAGAGCTAAATGTAACATTTACATAAAAGGAATCCAATAAGACAGAATGACAACAAGAGCAACAAATCTACCTAACTTATCTGACCTTCACTCGGTCACCTTTTGTTCTTTTCTCTTTATATCTGACAGTATCATAATCCAATTACAAAGTAGTTATGTTGCATTGTTAAAAGGTCTATATCAAATTAGTATGAAGGGGGAAAACTTAAAAAACCCTGTTTTATTTACAAGACATGATGAGCCTTATCGTAGAAAGGGATCATGTGCCAAGCGGTGTGGTAGTGCATTATCTAGAAGCACTAATGTCTACTCTTACTTTGAATCTGTTGGTAAAAGTAATTAAACGTTGTGAAGTGCCAGCCTGAACATGTCGTGTTCTACATAGAATGAGTTTGCTATTGGCTTCAGAACAAATGTTTGAAAGTATGCATGGGGTAGGTCATCATCCGTCTGTTTCGAAAGCAATAAAGATATTTAAGTTTTACATTTTTATTGAGTCTTCATACTATAAGTTGAAATAACACATTAGACGCCATTCGGACAATGTTGTCCGATACTAGTTAGCTTTAACAGTCAGGCTTAATAATATTGACAGTTCTTACTCATCATATTTAGTAGAACTTTAGTCATTCTTGATTGTTTATCACACCTAATTATATAGTACTGGCATGGTTTATATAAAATGTTATACATCTATCAATTTATACATCTTGTATAACATTCATATAAGTAAGTATACCAACCTGGAGTTGTCCAAGAACATTTATTAGTACACCACCATCAAACATGGGCTGAGAGTCAACAGCCGTTATAATCCTTCCAATTTTTTGAAACGCTAAACTCTGAAATCAGAAATGTTACATGTAAATAACACATACATAATGTGCATTCTAATAGGACTTTATCAGGAAGATTTATTCATTCCATTGACATTGTAATATGTTGTTTATTTTTCATTCTGACAACTCGAAAGTCAATAACCTAAGATAATTTGATGATAAGGGGTATTATGAACTACAGGCTACATACATTTAATTTTTCCATTATTTTCACTGCACCTTGCAATTGAACCCCCTCAAAGGTCATAAACGATGTTTCAACCTGTAATGTGACACATGGACATATTAGTATATCAGAGTGAATACAACACTGGGGCTCCTATTAGGATTCCTGAGTGAGTCATAATTTGTTTTGATCAAGTACTATGTAAATGCAAATTTACTGTTACCAACTCTTAGTCACCATAAGATGACAACACGTTCCCTTGAAATAACTGAGAAATTGTGAAACTGACATGCAATAAAGTATTTTTTCGGCGGGAGCAACGAGTTAACCTAAAAGCAAAAACTATTTTTTTTGAAAATTAAGTTCAGTTCCGAACTACGATATTGGATTTTTAACGTAACACGAATCTTATTTACATGAAATACTCACGTTATACATATTCACTAGGTTTGGTCGCTGTGCCGGATCGTCGAACAGTGTGTAATATTGTTGTACAAATCCCTTTCCAATTGCATCGTATTGCGGGTTCAGCGCCATTTTGACAATATATATTTACCTAAATTTCACTAAAACACCCTAAAATCACTTTCAATATTAAAATGCAGGCCTTTTAGGGGGCTTTTGCATACCCTGAGAGGCTTTCTTTTTGTCGCACGGAAAAAATGGCAAACCGTCGTTGGTGTTGCCCATTTACAACCACAGATTAAAATAAATGTCATCATCATGTTCAAATCGACTAATAGTCGTAGTCGAGTACACAAATCGTTACATTTTCAACTGAGTGGGTGAGAAAACTTTTAACAACACACCAATTGTTACTTACTTTACCAACTGCTATTAATTTTATTATGTTTGACAAGTATTTATACATTTAAATAGGTTTTATACGAATCTCAAAGTACTTGGTGCTAATACATAAAAAAATTAACGCTTACTTTGTTTTGACAGTGACAACCACAATTTATGTCATTTTCAGTCATTGATGCTGCATCGCATTGGTTTGTGTTGAAATTGTGAATGTTTACAGTGTCTTAAATATTCTAGAAAGTGCACAGAAGCTTGGATTTTGCTTTATTTACTCTCTGGTATACAATAACAAGGAATCATGTCTCTAGCTGATGAATTACTCGCTGACTTGGAGGAAAATGATGATGGAGAACTTGAGGCACTTATTGACAACAATAAAATGGACGAGGATCATGAGTTTGCTGTGCCATATCCCGTGATTCCGAAAGAAGAAGACATAAAAAATGTTTCCATTAGAGAATTGGCAAAATTAAGACACTCAGATCGACTGAAGCGGGTAAGAAACGTACATGATAGATTTATCATTTACATGTGGTGATTACTGTTAATTCTGACTTAATATTTTGTAATTCCAGGTGATGACGTCTATAGAGCATAATGTTGGGAATAATAGACAAAAAATAGAAGTGACAGGGTTGATGGAAACTGACCCGGAGTACCAGCTCATTGTGGAGGCAAATAACATTGCTGTTGAGATTGACGGAGAAATTGGTAGGTGTCTTTACATTATGTATTTGCTTATATTAGTTTAATACCTATCACTATTACTTATAGTCTTATTTCATTGGGATTGGGTTTAAATTGTTATTTGGTATTGAGCTTCTATATAATTATATTTTACTGTATGGGGAGACCTCTTATGATCTCCTTTATACTGTATATTAACATAAAAAACATCAGTTATACTGTAATTAGTTATCTGGAATAGAACATTCACTATATTTGATATTATTATAGACCTTTGGCTATGCTTTGACCAAGCAACAGCTTCTAAATCAATCATCCATGCCTAAAATGCATTAGGCAAACATAAACCTGAACTACAAATTATTTTTCAGCTATTATCCACAGATATGTTCGGGATAAATATCAGAAAAGGTTTCCAGAGCTAGAATCTTTGATAATTTCACCACAAGATTACATTCGATCTGTGAGGGAACTCGGCAATGATTTGGATCAAGCTAAGAATAATGAGACGCTGCAGAGCTTCCTGACGCAGGCCACTATTATGATTGTGTCTGTTACTGCATCAACTACACAGGGGTGAGATTTAATTTCCTAGTTTTTTCTTAGTTTTAGATCTCTCTTATTGTTTTTTATGGGATAGAGGTGCCAAATCAGCAGATAGATCAATTAATGCTTAAATGCTTACTGCATTTGGTACTACCCATGGATGTTGCAACACCAGAAGAGTGAGAAGTGTAATATTGTTTGGGTTGTAAAGGAAAGAGTAATGATTTAAGAAGCATTTGATTTTCAAATTCGTGAATGTGGCACTAAACTCTTGGACTGACCTCTAGTCTGTCGGTGTATAAAATACAATAGAAAACACATTGTGTTTGATGTAGATCTCTGTTTTGACCATAAGTTAAAAGATGTGGCGCCTTTACCATTTTTATGTAAAAGTATTTTTTTAAGAAGAATGTGTGCATCTAATCTACATAACTACTAACTTTTTATTTCTTTTCAGAAAACTTTTGACTGAAAAGGAATTAGCTGAGATAAATGAGGCTTGTGACATGGCCACTGAGCTGAATAACTTCAAATCCAAAATCTATGAATATGTTGAAAGTAGAATGGCTTTTATTGCACCAAATATAACAGCTATTGTTGGTAAGTTAAACTTATTCAATAAATTATTACATGCAATGCTTTTTGCAGTAGTAGTAATACATCACATGTGATTAATTTTGGTTGTCAATCTGTAATAAAAATACATATTAGAAACTATTAAACACTAACCCTTTCCTTTTCAAATCACCAGGTGCATCAACAGCTGCAAAGATCCTGGGTGTGGCAGGTGGTCTATCAAAACTGGCTAAGATGCCTGCCTGTAACATCCTGCCACTCGGTCAACAGAAGAAAACACTGTCTGGATTCTCGCAGGCCACAGCCCTCCCACACACTGGCTTCATTTACTTCTCGTCTATAGTCCAAGATACTCCTCCTGTAAGTACCTATGCTTAATTTGCTTTTTAGTCTTCTGGTTTTCTCCATCTCACCATCTCACTCATACTCATTCATAAATATTGTGATATTATCATGTTGGATGACTGGTAATTAGTTGCCGATATTTAAACATGAGATTGTACTTATGATTAAACTTTCTCAAAGAAACATATTTAATTTCACATTTCCAAGTATTTTAAAGCAAAAAAAAACAAAACTAATGAGTATACAACAAAAAAAAGTCTCTTTGGGAAATATAGACTATATTATAATCTATAATTTATAGATAAAAGAACTAAGTATTAACGTGTAATATCTGTTAATTTTCTTATCCAAAGCTTTTATAAGGCAAAATAATAATAATAACAAGCTCTTTATTGTATTTTCTCTTCCAGGAGTTGAGATACAAAGCGGCGAAGTTGGTGTCGACTAAGATAACGTTGGCGGCTCGCGTGGACGCCTGCCACGAGAGTACGGACGGAAGCATCGGACGAATGTTGCGTGAGTCTATCGAGAAGAAACTCGATAAAATGCAGGTAGGAAATAATTATGTTTACATGGATATATCGCTTACTATCAGATGACCCGTCAGCTCGTTTGCCATCTATTCCATAAAAAACCATTCTTGGACAGCACAAAATCAGACCAATTGCCTTGCCGGCCTTTTGGGTATTTGGGGATCGGGGAAAGGTAGGAAGAATTGCGTCTTCGATAAACGCATCTCATCTTGACATGGCCAAACAAAACGATTTTCTGTGATATCGTGCCATCACGCCGGTCGAACCGGGGCATTCGTATCGAAGCACAGCTCTCACATAATATAAAAAATCATCTCATTAAGAACGTTTTTTCTTATTTCATGAAAATATAGGCACCTAATAATTGTACACTCTCCTCTAGGAACCACCGCCAGTAAAGTTCGTGAAACCTTTACCGAAGCCTATAGAACAAAGCAGGAAGAAACGCGGCGGCAAGCGAGTGAGGAAGATGAAGGAACGATACGCCATGACGGAGTTCAGGAAGAACGCTAACCGACTTAACTTCGCTGACGTGAGTGTAACGTTCGATTTACTTATTTATGTAGTTGGGATAGGGTTTGAAATTGTTTAATTTAGTTCAGACAATATTGGTGACGATATGGAACATAATTCGGCTTTTCTGACACAAGTAGGTATTTAAAAAAAATGCATTTATTTATTAAGCCAAAAGCTTTATCGTTCTAAAATATGAAATTAGAATTATTTACCAATCCAATTAATATCAACATTTACAAAACTTGAATTAAAACCCCGTTAACTTCACTAAACTACAGCAGTTTACCGCATTCGTGTATTCCATGATAAACGAAATTACAAAGTAATTTTAATGAAACAGGTATCATATCGGTGAAAATTCTCAACATTTTATAATAGAGAAACCGCCATAATTAACGGATATAGAGAACACAGCGTACGTTGATAGTCGAAATAATTGATCGTATCATTATTTGCGCTTGCGTTCGTGGAATCCTTAACGTAAATGTGACGTCACGCTCGGCGGTCCGCGGCAGATGCGTTGAATTTCAAATCGTTCGGCAGAAGTGGCCCGTTTTTTTCACCCGGATCAAATAGACCGGAACTCGACCTGTTGAAGCGCGCGGACGTCCGTGCGCGTGCGCCGTCCGCCATTAACGCTACACACAGCTCTGACAGCTGCACTTTTTTTAAAAAATAAAACTTCAAATTAATAATTGCTTTGCACATTTTATAAGTCATATTTACGGTAAAATGGTCTGAATTCGCGCACGAGTGGTTCGATTTACACAAATGCTGTTTACGTTCGTGTTTATTTTATTTAAAAATTCACTTAAAGTTATTATTAATCTGTTATTTATGAGATTATTAATTTAAATGTTGTTATAATGAACAATATAGAACGCTCACGTAATTTGGTGTGCGTGATTCGCGATGAATAATATGTATGTGATTTATTTTCATTGTTAGTTCTTACGATCGTACCGGGACGTTGCCTCGTTAATTTTGTATTGTAAAGAATATATAAACGTCCCGATGATCGCTAATACGGGTTACATTTGCAGTACAATTAATGTACCTTGACTGATCGGGTTTTTGATCTCGTTGCAAATTACAAGATGTAGTCTGTAGTCTCTGACTAAATACAAAGGTTTATAAGGGTTTCGATTGCATGATTTTTATCTACATTTGGGTTAAAGGAAAAGTACAATTAATGTACCTTGACTGATCGGGTTTTTGATCTCGTTGCAAGTTACAAGATGTATTGTAGTCTGTAGTCTGAGACTACATCTTGTAACATATAAAAAGGAATGTAACAAACAGGCATTTTTTGAAGGCTTAAAATCCAGTAAATTGTCCTGTCTTCGAGACAGTGTTTGACTTTTACTAACCCCGTTCCTAATCTGCTTCGAGACGGCACCCCGGTAACCCGTTAAGTTGTCCGCAGCTCCAGAAAAACAAACTTCATTTCGCAGTTATAAAATTGTATAATTTCTCGTCACTCAGTTTGCCAAACTCCACAGCAGTATGTCCGAAGATTATCTAGTATTAGCGGACTTCACTGACGGCGCCCGCCATAATTGCCAGACCCGATCGAACACCAATCAATTACAAACCTGTGTTAATATTATTCATAGCATAAACCATTTAGTATCAATCAGATATTTTCTAAAATTACACGAGATTTATGGGCTATTAATGTAATTAATTTTATGCGTAGATATTACGTGATACTTTCTTGTTTTTGCAATGATTTAGTCGAAGATGGTTCCGATTAAAAAAATGTGTTAACAAGCTTCTTAGTAAGAATTGTACGTATTATAAAATTGTCGGTAAAGTTGTTAACAGAATTTTGATGGAGTAATTAAATAGGTTTGTCCAAAAATACATACCTCATCATCATATCAGCCACAAGACATCCACTGCTGAAAATAGGCCTCACCCAATGACTTCCAGATAGACCTGTTTAAAGCGAGGTGCATCCAGCGGCACTTCCTCCGACCTTAATCGACCTCATACATATGTACCTAATACAATTAAATTGTTAACAATACAGTACGATTTTTAGATTTAATTCCGCTTATACTAAAATTTTACTGTATTGTTAATGTAGCATGGATTTTCGCAAAGTAACGCCTGATTCTATTCTATACAGTTTAATTGGATAGGAAAAAATAATAATCTAAACGAGAGTTGCACGAGAAATGATTGTAACACACCCTTTTTTATTCAGACGCTCTCGGAACTAGACCCAATACAACATTATGTTGCTCATGTCCTAACCTGATGATACCACATTTACTTTATGTGATGTGAAACTTCAATTCATGGTGCTTACATATAGTACATGTAACGTAACTCACTTCCTCATAATATTTGCTCTTAAACATACAACCTGCTATGAGGAAGGCGAAATGGTATCTCCTGATTATTATCATATTCTTCGAGTCATCAAGGGAAGTCTATTTCCTTTATTGTTCTTTAATTGTTGTAGTTTTTCTATGTAATATGGGGTATAGTTGTATACCCGTAGCTATAAGTACTTATAGGGTCTACGCAATAAAAACAAATTAAATATTAATGAGACTTATTTATAAAATCGAGAAATGCACGCGTAACTTCTCTAACTTCTAAAACTTAACTAGATTGTCGACTTTACTACCTTGCAATAAATTTGAAAATCCAATAAAACATATATGTATAATGCAACAAAGCTGAATATATCTGTACCGTATGGCGTATCTTATGGGTTTTACTTTCAGGATTTTCTTATACATGTCGCACAAAAAATACTTACCCCTTCAACATTAATTAAACACCAACGTTCTTCCTTCAGATCGAAGACGACGCCTACCAAGAAGATCTCGGCTACTCTCGCGGCACAATCGGCAAGTCCAGCACGGGTCGGGTCCGTCTACCTCAGATAGACGAGAAGACCAAAGTGCGCATTAGCAAGACGCTGCAGAAGAACTTGCAGAAACAGCAACAGTATGGCGGCGCCACTAGCATTCGGAGACAGGTGTCCGGTACCGCTTCGTCTGTCGCCTTTACTCCGTTGCAGGTAAGTTTTATCTTATTACATAGTCAATTCCAGAGATTTTCACAACCTATTATTGATAGTATCATCATCATCACCAGCTTTTAATTGTCCCACTGGTAAGCAAAGTTGTCTGAGACCAGAAGCCCATTTACCCCCTTTCCCAATCTTTCCAATCTCCAAATCCCTACCAACCCTTAAATTCCTTACCCCCAAAAGGCCGACAACACACTTGTAACGCCTCCATGGGCGGTTGCCATTGCTTACCATTAGGTGATCCGTCTGCTCGTTTGCCGGCTTATATACCATAAAAAAGGCCTTTTCTTACACAATTTTTATTTTGGTACGCCCTTAACAAATTTGATCGTCAGACAGAATAGGACGCAGCTACAGTGACTCATTCACAAGGATATCTCGTTCACTTCATTCTGCTTCAAGGATATCTGGTTATTACATAAGAAAAGAAAGATAAAATATAAAAGATGCATCTTTTTAGATCTAGACCATTCAAGTATGCAAATTCTCAGACAGATGCTACCAGTGTAATAAATTCTTTTCTACATCAAATGTATTTCAATACAATATTTTATAGTGAGAAAGAAATATTAAAATGCAAATTGCATCACATCGTTAAGTTTTACGTAATACACAAAATAATAAATTGCACTTTTTTACTTTCGTAACATAAAACGATTTAATTTAAATTATATTATGCACTTATATTATAATGGATTATCTGGTTTATTTGCATATGTATCAAATGTTGAGAAACAATAAGAAATAAAAATGACAAAGTCGAACTCGAAATGTCATTTTAAGGTGATCTAATACCCGGAGCTGACTGCCTAGCGGGTTACCGGGGCTTCGGTTCGAAAAGCAGGAGTAGGAACGGGGTGGTTTTTAGTCAGTAAGAGTCTGACGCTCCCTTTCGCCTCGCCCAAGGCAGTAGAAGTCATTGGATGATTTTCCTCCTAAAAATGCGATCTAATTTTGTGCTTCTATGACATAATAAATAACATTGCTATGTTGTTATTTAATAATCTAGAAAAAAGTAACAATAGCTTTGGAGCACGTTCTTAAGACAGGTTCATGGTCAAATTTAATGCTGTTATGATCAATATGAACGCTACCCAGATTCTTATTAAGATTAACAATTTACATTTTATAAATTGAAATCAAATTATAAAATTTCGTGTATCGTAAAGTAGGTATAATTTTAGGGATATTAGACAAGTTAAAGTATTAAAACAGGAATTAGTACAAAAATGCTTACGTTTTTATTTATGAACACGTTTATAAAAACGAACCTAATATAACATAAACAGTTCAGTATAGATAATAAAAATACCGTCACATTATAACCTACATGTGTCTTTCAAAAACAATAGTTACCGTTATTTATTACTGTGAAAAAACACATCGTTATCGTTACGCCTGTGTAGTTATTTGAGGAAAAACGGTACCTATAAGACAGTTGATTTGTCAAAATTATAGCCTTTTAAATAATGTATTTTTACCTATATTCAACTTAATATGCAGTCATCAGATGCTTAGAATATTTTTATAAAGCCGTGACAAATTATTGACCCGACATGTCATCTTTTTACCGGTTTATAAGCTTAATGCGTATGCGCAGCTAAAAAGGTGATCGGTGTGAAGGGCAATATCTATGTCCATTTCTTTGTGGTTTAAAAACGAATTGCCTTATTGTGCTATTGTGCCTCATTGATCAAGTGTTAAATGAGGTCTGGGCTTTTTACAATCTTTGGATTGCGATCGGTTTTCCGACCAAAACAGAAACTCAATTAAGTTTCTGTCGATAACTCAGTTTTTTTTAAGATCGTTGGGTTTTTTATGGATTAAGCCGGTAAACGAGCAGACGGTTCACCTGGTGGTATGCAATCGCCGCCGCCCATGGACACTTGAAATACCAGAGGCGTTACAAGTGCGTTGCCGACATTTAAGGGGTTAGGAATTTAAGGGTTGTTGGGGAAACGGGGATCACTCACAGAACGAAACACAACGCAAGCGTTGTTTCACGTCGGTTTTCTGTGAGGCCGTGGTATCACTCCGGTCGAGCCGGCCCATTCGTACCGAAGCATGGCTCTCCCACACTTAACTTATATACATTTTTACTGTTAGTTAACTGCTCAAGATCAAGAGCATAAATGTGAAACCTATATTTGCACTTGTAATGTTAATATTAAATTCATAGCGCAGGAAGTAAGTGCTTACTCAATTAAGCTCGGAAGCGAACGGCGTACTCCGTGCGAACATTGGCGGTAACACTTGTGTGAACTAGCGCTTGCATATTGATATGTCATTTCTGAAATGTTCCTTTTCTCGTACTTGACATTTTTTTAATACAATTCAAAATACACGATGATAATAGAATTAAAAAAATCTTCGGCACCCACGCAAAGTAGCTGTGTAAGGTAGATGCGCAGCTCGAGTATCTGATGTTTAGATAGTAGAAAAGCCATCCATAGCACACATCCATAGCACGCATCTTTCATTATAAAACACATAGCTTAGCTGACTCCGTTTCCACCAGTGCTAAGATATGTGTACCAATGAATATGGTTGGTGGAAGCTAAACGCATCCACAGCAACGCAGCACAGCACAGTTCTGGCGGAATTGCAGCCTAATACAGTATTGTCATCACTAAGAAACAGTGAAAAATATCTGAAGTAGGTACACTCTCCAATTCGAGGAACGAACACAACGACTCGTGTTCAACTGTCGCGTAAAGACATAAACCTACTTTCTGTTACAGCATATAGTTATTAATTCCGCTATTCGGTCACGAATATTATTAGTTTACTAGTTATTCAATTATGACTTGTCTATACTTCTTAGTAATATATCGTTCTGTTCAGACATAGGTACTATTTTATGGACTCAATTGGTTTCCTTACACCGAAGATAAGTGTAAAGATATTTATTGGAAAGATTCACTGTAATATTATATAATCAGAATCTTGAAATATAATTGGTGAAACAGGATGCAAAGGCATCTCTGGCTTATAGCACCATTGTAGCTGCGGACTGCCTAGCGGGTTTTCGGGGTTCGGCTCGAAAAGTAGTAGGAACGGAGTGGCTTTTAGTCAGTAAGACACTCTCTCGTACAAGCCGGGAGAAGTCATTAAATGATTTTCCCCCTCAAAAAAGCACCCATTTATTATGTAAAAGTAATGTGTATCTTATTATCTTGAAATCATAAAGGAATGGGTGACGAAATAATATTCAAATAAAAAGGGTCCCTATATTATGCACGCACGCAGTTTGCTCTTTATTTGCACTCTTATTTTTATGTCAGGTTGTTATTTTATGAACGGTTGAAGTGTATTGAATTTAAGCTAAGTGAACCTTACGTGGTCCTTTATCTGGTCATTTAAGAATAAATGTTCGATAACACTGCATTCTCTAGCTTTGTGCTGACATCAACGTATTACGTGATGTAATGTAACCGTGTCATTCGGATTCTTCTGAAATAACCGTTGTAAATGTTGATTTTTTTGTTATTCTTTCCTTATAATTTATTATTGATGGTATTGCCAATTAGGAGGGAAATGGTTGCTAAGAGGCATTACCATTAATTGACAATTTTCATTATTGTTTTATCCATCGAGTCGAGCCCATCGGGTACCTTATTAACAACTCTTTTCCAAAAAGTGTAATATCCGGAGCTGCGGACTGCCTTGGGTTACCGGGGTTCAAAGCAGGAGTAGGAACAGGGTGGTGTTTATTAAGTAAGAGTTTGACGGTCTCTCACCTCACCCAAGGCGGGAGAAGACATTGGATGATATACCCCCTTTAAAAAAGGGTGTAATAAAAAACAAAGCCGTTCTTTTTATTTCGTCTGATCATCAAATCGACACTTTTCCTACATCAAGAGCTCTTCTCTTTATACTCCAAACGTTTTTAAGACAAATCTCCTAATAAGAACTCAAACAAAAATGCCTTGCACCGCTCACTGCAACCATCAGGCCAGCCAACAAAAACTGAACACACGATAAACGTTTTTAAATTACATAACTACTCGTTGACTATTGTAAAAAATGTGTGTCGTTGTACGCACTCGAGTCGCATTGTTTCGTTACATCGTCTCACGTATTCATTTACTTAGCTACCTACATAATACGGATAGAGACATCTTCTTTGTAAACTAACTTTTCGACTGTGGCTTTGTCCGTGTGGAATTTAGGTACCTATGTCCTAAAAGGTCCGTTCCAAGCCTTCAAATCTTTCTCTTAGTTTCGGAATCTATTCAAGGCGAATATACGAACAATCTATATATCCCCAATCTCTTAAAGGTCGGCAAAGCAATTGTAACTCCTCTGGCTGGTTCAATTATTATTATTTTAGATTCCAAACCATTATAAAATCACTAATTACTTAATATACACAGTAAAAAGAGTAGCCTATTATATCACTCTCCAGCTTCCTTACATTGACACAAAAGTCATACTTACTTACCATTAAAACACGTAGTACCGAGGAGATGTGAAAAAAAAAACAAACAAACACATTCACATTCGTAATATTAGTCGGAATTTATACATAATCGTTTTGAGATTTTTCGCTATCTTATCTAGGCATACGTAATTGAGATGCACAATAGCTGTTTTTGAGGTGCGACCTAAAATACAGACAATGGAATTGTTTTGGTACATAACTTCATCTGAGTTGCAAATATTAGGAAGGAACGTAATGTAGCTCTCACGGTTTGCTGTTCATTATTCAGTCCGTTTTTAGAAGTCTTGGGTGTCTGAATTTTCATTGGATTTCGAAGCAAATGAAATTAAACTTTAGCAGGAATGTGTAATGGTTCACTATCTTAAAAATAGTTTACTATCTTTACTTTGCTAACCTAGATCATTAATTTTATCAAAATATTTTGCTTAAAAATCCGCTCATCCAAATCTGGAATTATCTTTTTAAATCTTAGGTAACAATTATTATTCATAACTATTCATAGATCAAATTAAGATCGAATTAAAAACAGATTAAGACTTTCATCGCTACTCTATAAATATATCTTGCATAATTCGCAACATGCATACTTAGATACATATTTTATTTATTTTCTATGCAAATGGAGCAATCTATCAAGTTGGACAAGAGGAAACGGTATATCCAATAGAATGTTTATTTATTTAAACACATGGAAAACCAACAGCTGTAATTTGAATAAATAATGTGGTATAATGTGACAAAAAGCCAATTATAGGTTTTCACGAATCGCAGTAGAAAATACAAAAACATGCCAACAGAACTATACAATATTAAAGTTACTTAATTACGTATACGTTTTTTGAATTAAAGAACCGACGGTTCAGCCGCCGCCGCGCCACGGCGACTTCAGTATTAAATGGTCATGTTGTCGCGTACACTCTGTGGGTTCTACATCTTTTCAATCTCCCAATGACTTCTCCCGCCTTAGCTGAGGCTAGGGAAAGTGACAGACTTTTACTGACTAAAAACTGCCGCTTCTTCTTTGAGTCGGAGCTCCGGTATTTAGCGAGGCCGCCCGCAGCTCAGGATACGGGACATTCTTAATTTCTTACATCGGTAAGAATTTAAGACTTCAAAATGTTATTTTTGAGCTTCTTGCATCCAATACTGGAATTTTCAGCAGTCTCGGTTTTAAACTATCTCAACAAGACTTTTATATATTCGTGTTTGTTTCAATTAAAACACAGGTCGCCAATTATTCTATTCTTGTCTTTAATGACGCGGTGTGATTTCTCGGTAAGTTCATTACAAACGCACGTTCACAAACATGAACATTTTTTACATTTTTACCCATCCGAGGGATCATTACGTCTTTATATTTTCCGCATCACTGCGTTTCCCATTATTACGCCATTACCAAGCTGGTCTCATGAGTCAGGGTTGCTAAG
Organism: Spodoptera frugiperda; assembly: GCF_023101765.2. Classification (NCBI taxonomy): domain Eukaryota; kingdom Metazoa; phylum Arthropoda; class Insecta; order Lepidoptera; family Noctuidae; genus Spodoptera; species Spodoptera frugiperda. The sequence continues at coordinate 10,820,717 of NC_064234.1, read as the reverse complement.
ACAAAAACTCCGACAGAACTATTAATTCGATCGTCTATTATCTCATGGCTTTTTAAACATGGCCGTACTGTTTAGAAAAACATTGTTAGCAGTAATTAGGATTTGTATTTTTAGAATAATAACTTTGAAGTGTTCCAGCGATAAATGGTACGAAAATAGCTATTGCTTCGATTTGTTTGATGGTCACACAATCAACATGGGACACAAATGCTTCTGAAAAGAACGGCTTGTCACGCGTCATACACACATTCTTTTGACTGCACGGTTGGCGCGGTGGCTGGGCAACAGGGTGCCACGCAACATGTGTCGTGTTTGTGAACGTATGTTTGTAAACGCACCCAACGCAAGAGAAAATCCTAGTTGATATGAAATAAAATCTGCCCTATAAAACTAATGAAAAAGTATTATTTGAATACTGGTCTGGATCATCATCGTTTCAGCCTGTAACTGCCTCACTTATGCAGAAGATCTAAGAGAAGGAATTAGCATTAATCAAAACACTTTCACAAGACTGATCGGGTATGTTATTAGAACTCTTCATAAGTTATGAGACAGCGTTGTATTGTCTACAAGGTACAAGTCTAAACATAATACTGAATCTCTTCAATAGCTTTGATCTTCGCCCATGAGTGAATGACATACGCAGATGTGTTCTCAAAACTTTTTCTATAGGTGCCGTTGTTCCATAGTTGTTATGATACATTTAGTAGATAAGTATAAACCCTAGCTAAGGACTAGATTCTCACGAGAAAAAGGCCATTAGGAGAATGTCATACTTTAATTATTATGAGGAAAAAGTTGAGAGGAAATTGTTTAAACAATCCACGGTATTACTTGAGAAGCTGCTCTATACCTGTACCTGTATATTTCAAAAACATTATTTAACTGCCTCATTGGTAACAATACTCAACAAGGTAATTGAGTATTAGGAAGTGTAAGGTAGAATTCCTGGGGCTCCGGAGGATACTTAGAGGACCCATTGCCCCTACCAGGTGCAGAAGGTGGCCGCCGGGGTGGTTTTAGTGAGGTAAAAAATCCCACGCTCCCTGTTTTTATCCTCAAAAAGCTAGGTGTCTTTTGAAGGTTCCCCTCGTCATCAAATTGGTGTACAATTCCTGGGTTAGCAGAGACAGATTATTTTTATTACGATTTTCGTATTACTACACTATCATAAATTCATAACCAACAACATAATTAATTCCGAAATCACCCAACGTTTTCTAAGTGATACTGCCACCCATAAATGCCTAGATAGCACGTAAATCTTCAGGTTGCGATACATTGCGACCTAACAGTGTTCTCAGTAATTCACTGCCTATAAAGCTAGGAACACATGCTAGAATCTTACATAATACCAAGTTTCATTATATTATGGCACTTGAATTTAAAGCACGTATGAAAACTGTTCACTTTATATGTTACGAATTATTTGTAAAGTAACTTCTTAAAAAGCATAATACGTATGCTGTCTCGTTCAAGTTGCAAGATATCCCCATTTGTCGATCGAGATCAATCTCTGCAGAAAAGGCCAATATCTTGCGAAAGCATGGTTGCATAACCTATTAAAAATACTTATACTGTGGATTCCTTCTAACTCATCTATCTATACATATAATGAGAGGAAATTATTTAAACAATCCACGGTATTACCTGAAAAGCCGCTCTATACCTGTACATATTTCGAAAACATGATATAAGCAATTTGACTGCCTCATTAGTTGCCTCCTTGAGTATTAGAGAGTCTAGGGTAGAATTCCCACCCGGAGCTGCGGACTGCCTAGCAGATTACCGAGGCTCCGGGTCGAAAAGCAGTAGTAGGAACGGGGTGTTTTTAGGAGAAGTCATTGGATGTATTTCCGCCCTCAAAAAAAGGGTAGAATTCCCGGTAGAAAAGGGTAGAAAATTTTTAAACCATTTTTACTACCTGAGCGTATTACTAAACTGTCATAAATTCATAATACTAACAACATAATTTATTCCGAAATGACCCAACATTTTCTAAGTGATACTGCCACCCATAAATGCTTAGATAGCACGTAAATCTTCAGGTTGCGATACATTGCGACCTAACAGTGTTCTCAGTAATTCACTGCCTATAAAGCTAGGAACACATGCTAGAATCTTGCATAATACAAAGGTTTCATTATATTGTGGCACTTGAATTTAAAGCACGTATGTAAATTGTTCACTTTACATGTTACGAATTATTTGTAAAGTAACTTCTTAAAAAGCATAATACGTATGCTGTCTCGTTCAAGTTGCAAGATATCCCCATTTGTCGATCGAGATCAATCTCTGCAGAAAAGGCCAATATCTTGCGAAAGCATGGTTGCATAACCTAATAAAAATACTTATATTGTGGATTCCTACTAACTCATAAATAATGTAAATTGTGAATCTATTAATCCATGTTTCGATGAGAGAATAAAACGACGTATGAAATAAAAATCTGAACAAAAACAGTGCATTTCAGATATAATATCCAACTTGCGTGTATTTTTCAGTTTTACTTAGCGTTAAACTCCTTACAAATTTTAATTAAACCAGCTTCTTTTACTCATATGTTCTCATCTCTAGCTCGATATAACAACTTACGGTTATCCAGTAACGATCGTAGTTTCTTAACCATGACGTCCTTTTATGTCAGTTCAACAACCCAATTAGTCTTATTTATTCATCTGTGGTTCATCAAGCGTCCACAAAGATGGCGGATTGAAGTTCTGTAAAGGCCTCATCAAACAATAATTCTGTGAATAATTAATACTATTGTGTTGGTATTACGATATCCTTTGATTATTGCGTTATCTTAATTATTGATGTAAAGATTTGAAGGTTGATTGGTACAGTTGTTGATAAAGCACACATTAGGCGCCATGAAATGCTTTTGAAACTAGTAGACTTCATAAATCCAATGATGTCTATAGCAAATTAAAACAATATGACGTTTAGTTAATGACTTACATGTTATATTAGCACGTGCATAGGTACCTCTTGTTGTTTGATGACATGGGGGATCCTTCAAAAGGCGCCTAGCTTTTTGGAGAGCAAGAATAGGGAGTGTGGGATTTTTACCCTACTAAAACCACCTCGAAGGCCACCTTCAGGACCTAAAAAGGGGCACCGAGTCCTCTAATTAGACCATAGATACATAATAGTAGTACATAGGTACCTAAGTACTATTCATAATCTTTGTTCTACATTAAATAGAAATATTACCCGTATTATCACGCCTTACCCTACTTTATATTCACCCATGTCAGAAAATCTCGCCAGTAGTGTTAAGCAGCTTAACACGAAACATATAGGTGTCATATTACATAGAAAGTTCAAATCTAACGTAATTATGGCGGATACGTTTGTGCCCCTAACCTCCTGTCTATTATTAGTAACAACTATTGGTGTACTGGCTTTTACTCATAGCTTTACCTGCATCATTTAGTAGCATATATCCTTCTCCTTGGAAGATTGGTTGAGTAGATAAACCTTAAAGAGGTAACAAAGAATCTTACTGTCGCATTTATTTTAATGTTTGCCCCACACTAAAATTTCTCCTGTTTGTAATACCTATTTGTTGGTATAAAACTAAGGGTGTTAATAAAAGGTACAGAAACCTTCGTTAAAGCTTTGCTATAGTGCTATAAAACGTCTGCACCGCATGTGGCCAATTGCCCAAGTAATATCAGCTTGCATTAAAGGTTATTATGTCATGACTCTTGATACAAGTGAGTGGTGAAATTCGTTGCAATATTCATGACAGTTTACAAACTGACCCATTAAATGTTAATCTAGTGGTCGCAGGCTTCATAATAGGATTAGAAGTCTTTTTAATAGCTGATAAGGTGAATCTTGACAGTGAGATGGTTTTCGAAGTTGATAAGTCTGTTTAAAAAGACAAGGAAAGTTAAGTTGAACGTAAAAATTATGTTAGAAATTATATGTATAAAGTTCGAGAGGTATGTGAAGTGCTGTTACGTTACTGCTGCGTAATAAATCATGTACCAACTTTGTCCATGTGCTCAGTATACGAATTAATACTTCAGAAACTAACCAAAAAATCTAAAGGGTTTTAAATACAGTCAGAGGTCTGTATTAATTCAATATGTTCTACATGATTGTACTCCTACAATCGTGTTGAATTAGAAAACTTGTCTGTTTCGTAGTTCGACGTTACGACTATGGCTGCCATAGCATGTAGGCGAGCCGAGAAAATTACCTATTAGTATTTCAGGCGATCGGGTTAGTTAGGACAAGACTTTCTCCGTTTACATTTCGCTGTTGGTATTTGTGCTATGGGAATGGCTACGCCCTTAGGTTAAACGATGTTGAGCCTCGTTTAGATTTAGATACACATCAAAATACAAATACTCGTAAGTTTAGAGAGTAACTCTTGTAAGGGCCGTTCCTACTCAACACAGATGTCGATAGACTTATCTTTAGCAAAATAATTACGTTATCACATAGAAATAGCATTTAAATCTAGACACAGGTATTATTAAAATCTTCCCTCAGTTAATTGCAGTCTCTTGCTTCGGTGAACGTTTTAAGTGTTCGCTTTATGCAGCTTGAATTATGTTGCTTCGGTCATTTGTATATCAACGTTGCAATGGAGTGACTATGCATTAATTTATATGCTCTCCACAAACATACCGCTACCTATTGATAGGGAGCCACGCCTAGACGTTTAGAGTAGATAGCTTGTCTAGTAAATGTAGATGCATTTATATGTTGCCCTCCGCCCGGCGCGGCCGCCGGCTCACGGCGTTAACCCGCAACATCCAGGGACCGTTAGCTCGCCTGATAGCAATCACCGAGATTATGCCCCCGTCGTACTACACACAAGTGCATCGTCTACCTGATATACCGTAAAAGCTGTAGATAAGTGCATCGATCGGGATTATGTATCGAATCAAATTTCTAAAGCGATTACTTGCCACGGAATAAACTTGCCATATTTATGGTCAATATTTATTTGAATAGGCAGAGTCGAGAATAATTTTCAATAACGATATGCGGAACTGCGATGGTGAAAGTAGCTGTACTAACATATTTTTACATTGTTTAAGGTAAACTTTGCAAATGGTTATATCTAGCACACATTCATGGTAATTGAAAGAAATGAGCATAGCCATCGATTATAGTGGGTCAATCTCTTCGGAAACAGTGATTATATTGTAACACTTTTTTATGGTTTCCTCAAATACTAAATCCCATTAGCGAAACTAATTTGTGTCTGACCGCGTCGCAAATAAAATTACTGAATGGATTGAAGTTATGCGAAATTCAATTTAGATTTTTATGGGCATCTGTGCTCTGTAGTAATGGATGCGCTGTCTGGCTTGTTATGTAAAACGATAGAAGAACATCGCGTGGATGTTTGTATCAACAAATGAAGCGACACGAGATGCCGCAAAAAGCCTCTAACGTGATAAGCAAGAATTAAATGAATGGTCATTACTTCGCATTGCCTTACTTGAGTAGTAGCGTACGGTGGGATTATTGCTGTGTTGGCTCTGCTATTACAGCTGTGGGATAATGACAAAATAACAAACAGAATGCCGAGTAATGGCACGAATAGCGAACTGATTTAAACAACAGGTCACTGTCATCTTGTTAGTGCTAGATTGTAGATATTTGCTCCTCGTATATTATGGAGCTTGTTTGAGAAATTACATGGCGTGTTACGTGCATGTATGGTAGCTGTCGGCGTTCACAACATGCTTAATTGAAACGTCACAACGATACTTGCTTACCTCCCCTTCATAATGAAGTGATTTCTAATAAACTTTTTTATGGAGATGATGATGCATTTTGTGTCTTAGATGTATAAGGATGAAGTAACATTTTCCTTGATCATGACAAAAACATTTTGTATCCCATTCAAAACGCGTTCTTATTTGTTACAGGGCCTTGAGATCGTGAACCCACAAGCAGCAGAGACGCGCATCAATGAAGCAAATGCCAAATATTTCTCGAACACATCGGGATTCCTGTCTGTAGGCAAGAACATAACTTAGACTAAAAGACTACGTAATTATATTATATTAGAAGTCTTGTGAATAAATTACATTTAAGAATAAACTTGGTTGTATTATTGTGGCTACTTATAGCCAGTCTAGCGCTAAGTTGGCCAAGAAAAACGTGAGCGTATCCATACGAACGATTTCACCCCGCCTCGTGTTTTGAATTAACTTGTAACGTTGCATTGTCAAACAGAAATGATCCAACGCTTTAAAGACACTTGAATACGAAATATTTTGCAAGGAGACGCAAGTGTTTAAATGTTTAATTACTATTTACAAGCCGTTGCCAAGTCAATGACAGAAAGTTTTGTTGCCGCTTTTGATGTAAACGTGTGTTTACTGCTATGAGTACAAGAGAAAAAGATCGATGTAAATTGTTGCTTTTAAAACAGTCTCACTTTTAAGTATTACTTTTTGGCGTGGAGGTACATAGGCAGTTTTCACTAGTTATAATTACAACGTCACGCCTTTTATCCCCGAAGGGGTAGGCAGAGGTGCACATTACGGCACGTAATACCGATAAACAATGTACACTCACTTTTCACCATTTGTGTTATAAGTCCCATGTAATAGGGGGATGAGCCTATTGCCATATATTGGGTACAATTCCAGGCTCCGTGCTACTACTGAGAAATTTTCTAAAATGTGAAAAAAGTCCGGCACCCGGCAGTCGCACTTGCGACCACTCGACCAACGAGGCAGTCTAATTATAATTATAACTACCATACCTAATAAGTTATGGTGCAATTTTTATAGGTGATGAGCTAATTCCCACATTTCAATAGAAAAGACAAGTGCCTACATAAACCTGAATACTCCCAGAATAGCAGGTGACTATGGTGTTCAGGTCGCCTAACTGTCACATCCGAAAACAAAATTTAAGGCCACAGGTTTTGTGCCACATTCTAACATGCACAAATCGTGCTTCGTTAGTATGACCTACAGATGGTTACTTGCCTACAAAGTTGAAGAGTTGTTGTTTTTATAACCTTTTATTGGAATCCAAAATCTAAGTAAAATTTAGGTAAGTACCTACATAGATTAAAGGTCTAGATTTTCCTAAATCTTTCGATTAATTGAATGTCTGTCTGTCTACATTGGTAATTTTTATTTGATAGTTCCCAAGGTTTACATGAGTCTCTTAATCCCTTTCTTACGAAATACAGCTTCAGTTATATCTGCATCAAAATCATTCCTGACCCCAATTTAGGAGGAAAATAGTCCAACAACAAAGCTAATACAAAAAATCCGTTGATTTCGAATACAAAATAAACGGATCAAGGTTGATCGTCATCTATTGCTTAAAAGCCACCTGGAATTTGTTACAAATAGAACACAATGTTTACAGTTGATGGTGCGTCAGCGTCAGCATATCCAGCTACCCCTTACTCGCAGATAAGTTTCATGTTTATTGAAAAAGGGAAAAGGTGGAAAATCTATTAAAAGAAAGGCAGATTTGTGTAGCTTCATGTGCTGGTCTTCCTTCTAAAGGCACAAATGCTAGTTGAAAAACTTTTGCTATAAGTTCCAATACCATACATTTACTGTTCTATGTTAACTGACAAGCGTTTAAATAACATGTTTATGAGGCCTGGACTAATAAACCTGGCCACCCATCGCCCGCCATTAGGTAGGTAGTAGGTAGGTACTGGCATTCATAAATACGACCCACAATCAATCAGCAAAGGTCTACCTTTCACAAACGCAGTGTTTATTACAGATTAGCATCAATCCGTGTTGTTTATACTGTTAAGTCACGAAGGAAAATCTCATTCAGTACCCTTAGTACGAGTTTGCTTTACGTTCAGCGCTCTGATTGGTTGGTTCATTTTTGTCGGCCAATCAGAACGCAGAACGCGCTTTCGTTTCGATTGCTTTAAACTCATACTAAGGGTACAGAAAGATTTATTAGCCTTCGCTAAGCTGTTGTCTAATAAAGATGTTGATTCACCATTAAATAAATACTTAATGCAGAAGATTTTATGGTTATTAGATAAGTACTTTAGTAATAGAGTTAATTTACTTTAAGAACCGTTATCGGTTTACATATTGTATGATTTAAATACATAAGTAGGTATCTAGGTAGGCATGTGCTACTATAATCAGTCGTATATATCGGAGTTACTTCCATAGATGCTACAAACAATTTATAACGTTTCATATGCATAAGGTCGCAACATTAAATTAATTATTCGTAGAAAAAATTAAAACATCTGTCTCGGGTTCGATTCCCGGTCCTGGCAAAGTTTTTCGGTTTTTCGAAAATTTCTCATTAGTAGCATGGAGTTTGGAATTGTGTCCGGTATATGGCAATAAGTTCACCCTCTAAGTATTACATGGAACTTATAACGTAAATGGTGAAAAGTCGGTATACAATGTTCAGTGGCAATACTTGCCGTAATGTACACCTCTGCCTACCCCTTCAGGGATAAAAACTCTTAATTTGATCCACAAATTGTTGTATCGAGTCTCGGTGTCATGTGTAGGTATGTGAACTTGTATGTTTGTAAACGCACCCACGATACAGGACAAAACCCTAGAGTGGGACACAATGCGTTTAAAAAAAAAAACAATTATCTAAATAAAACTAACAACACAAATAAAAAAACCCAAAGTCACGGACACAAACATATTGTAATTAGCAATGAAATATGAAGAATATTCGTAGGAAAGGTTCTACGTTCTACTTCTGTCACTTCCTTGTTTCAGTCCGTTATGCAAGCTGATGCACTGCCTGTGTTACTAAACAGATTAGCACATAGACATTCCATATTTTTAATACTTATGTCGGCTTGTAATGCTCTTTATCGCTGTAATAAATATACTATTTTATTACTTACGACTTTTGTTTAAGTTAAGAAACAACTTGGTAAGTGGTTGTGATTCTATTTTTGTTTTCTTGAAGGTCCATTCATTTTTCGATTTGATTCAATTAAGTTAAGCTCTGGACTGGTTGTCCTGTTTTAAAATTTTTCGTCAATTCAGACATATTTTTTTATGGGCCAAGCCCGCCACAACCTCCCAACACCGCTGCAACTCGATAGATACCCATGAAAACACCGGAACACTCAAGTCCGGCGCGTCCCATACATAAATGACTGTCTTGAATCAGAAGATATTATTAGAGGAAAAGAAAAAATCTTTGGCATAATATGGAAAATAGTTTAAACATAAAGAACAGGACTCATCATTATTAACCACCGGAATACGTCATTGCTAACTATAGTATTGAAGAGTAATGCCCCCTTTTTAGAGACGGATTACCTGTGGCCCCACGTGCCGGGCCCCCTCTCGAGTGCTAAAGTGGAGAGGCATACTCTGCTCTTCACTTCAAGGAATAAAAAGCGTGATATTATGCTAATTGAGTCATAATTAGAAGCAAAATGATGATATCTATTTAATTACAATTTAATGGACAATATTAAAATCCTATTTATGAAGCTAATTACGTAGTAACCATAATGAGCTAGCGTTTTTGTAAAACTAGTTTTTTATCAGCTACTTTATAAACAATTGGCAATTATTTAGATTGACCTTTATTACCATCTTTTATTCAAGTAAAGAATCTATCACAGAACTGCAAGCTAACCATAAAATAAGATAATGACTAGACATATAAAACAGAAACACATTAAAATTTGAATCTTAAGACGTTAAGTTACACCTTAAATTTAATTAAAGCGATGAATATTCAATTTGAAGATAAAATCGGACAAGTTAACGTAGAAACAATATGTAGGTAGAGGTAATTATTATCTTTGTATTAATGTGGGAAGTTAATCAATTTCGCGCTTACTTATACAGAGACTTCTGCTTACCCACTTTAATCCATCAACTGGACAGTAGAAAGCGTACAAGCGTTATTGAAATAACATTTCTCATGGAATTCAATGAATTCATTAGTTGCTCATTTTGGTATGCTTGTATCTTACTTATCTCACCTCTTAATGATTAATAGACTTGAAATGATTGCACAGTGGGCGGTGGGGCGACAGGCTGCAGCGGGTTTGATAAGTTCGATTTTCGCACGGAATGAATACACAAATCAAAAGATAATTATTCTGTCTCTGGATGTGATTTTTATACAACCCTATGGGTTACCCGATGGGCCTCGGTTTGAAGCAAAAGCAGGAACGGGGTGGTGTTTTGGTTTACAACACCTCAGTTTTGCAAGGAGCAAAGGAGAGTTTTCGAAAAAGTATTAAGTTGGTCTAAACAATATTTTCAGATAGGTGGTATTTGGTCCAATCGTTTTAGACAAGTAAAGACTTATTCTTAGAATAGAACATCAATCTAAAAGCCTATAGTTACTTGAGAAAGTATTAAAATCAATATAACAAAAGCTATTAATGTGTTTATAGTGCGCAAACAACGCCAATCTATCTTTACGCGCAATAAATGTTACAATACAATAAAATATTTTACGGAACACATCGGCTATGGTAATGGACTTTTGATGGCATGTTAATGGAATAGATAGTAAGGTATTTAATTAACTCTCGCACAGAAATTCTGTTTCCTCTAAGAATAACCTGTATCTGCAAGCTGAAATGGCACTGATTGGAATGTCCCTAAGGATCCCTACTCATAGGAATATTCAAGCAAATTAATTCCTACGAATTGTGGAATGATCGGCCACGCGATCTTTCTACAGACGTCCATGGACTACAGTAGATAACTGAACAGCTTTCCTATAGGGAGGCTGTGAGCTGACATAGTTCACAGATTGACTACTACGAGTAATTAATAAGAATCAAGTTTTATACAATGTCGATGATGAAAAAGAGTTTTATATAATACCTACCATTGAAAATTTCTGCAAAATTTCTTCTACTAATCACTTTCCTGGCACTTAGAGGTGTCATCGTCTAGAATCCTTTCAATCCCTATATAATATCATTGAAAAGTGATGCATACTTTCTTCTACTAATCACTTTCTGAATCCTTCACGTCCAGAATCCTTTCAATCCTGCATCCAATGCCTTAGCCCTATAAACAATTATTTTCATTGTGAATTACCTGTGCCTATATTTAATACCTAGTTGAATGAGTTGTGTAAGTGCACGCTAGGGAGGCGGCGTTCGTATTTAAAACTCGTCCACTCTAGTTCATTGTTTCGCTGCGTTACTGCAGTTCAAGGACGTCTGGTTACGTTACTATTTACTTCGTTACGAATGCAAGGATTATTATGTATGTAGGTTAAGTTTTTATTGGCTTTGTTTTTTCCGCTTCGATTGGGCGTAGGCTTCGTACCGCAGTAATCGGCATTGAGGTTTTTTGTTTGTGTCTTATGTAATTTGGATGGATGTAACGGGATTTTGAAGCCGGAGTAAGTCGTGGTCTTTGCAGAATAATTCAGTCAGTCAGTCTCTATTATTTAGTCAGTCACAGTTGATATATGACTGGCCACAAGGTCATAATCATAATGTCTGGCAACGGGTCTAACGAAGAATGTCGAATCACTAATGACCCTTTAAGCGTGATGTAAACGGATGGTGCACAATTTTAAATACTTACAAGCAGCCCAATTGATGTCAGCGCAGACCCCGATCTAGTTGGGAAAGGCCAGGAAAAAGACCTGATCACACAGGCAATTACATAAAAGAACATGTTCCAAGAACAAAATTTCGCAATACATTCATGCACCCATTCGTCATCACATCATATCCTGATATTTAACAATCTAAAAAAAGAAATAAGTGTGTCGTTGCCGGTGCGTTCTCATTACAGAAAGGGTATCAAAATATCACTCAATCAAACTTGGTGACATAACCTTGTATCGCAATCTGTCCATGTTTCTGATATTAAGACTTCTAGAATAACGGACATGGAAGCCTAGATTTTTGTTCAATAAAAAAAAAAAATTTCACCACATATATTATGTACAAACATAATATATTTTCAATATTAATAAAATCCTTCAGTTAGCGTGTTCATAAGTTCTATATGTTCATGGCAACATTCAGGTGGTACTGCTATCAAACGGTCATTGCCCCGAAGGACATCTGCAGTGCCTATGGCATAATAACGATTATTGAAATCAAACAACTTGTTCAACCCTGAATACAGCCATACAGGGTGGGCAATTACTTTTTTATGAGAAGTTTTTTATTAATACTATAAAATGATCGGTTAAGAAGCTAGAAGCGAAACGCTTTGTGCGGTTGGGTGGAATTTCCACCATAAAGTGCTGTCTTTTTGCCGTTTGTCTTGTGGTGGTATGGTGACATAAACAGTTTATTTAGGGACTCTTTAACTACTACTTCTATTGTACTTTCAAGTATGCTTCTTTGACTGCTGAATCTCAGTTATAAAAGCAATATTTTCTTCGGCATTTTCCTTTTGGTATAGTTATCTTTCTCTATCCAACTCGTGTTCACTTAATACTAGAACAGCATGACTCGTAAGTTTACCATAAATCAGAAACTAGATCAAGCCTCTAGATAGTCTAACGACCTAATTTTCTGATGTTTGTTCATCATTTCTCATTATCTTTTTGTGTTAGCTCATGTCAAAGACTAGATTTATGACTACCATCCTACTATAGTTCGGTACAGGAATTTCATACGCTGATTGACGTGAGGGGACATCAATTTGATGAAGTTGTGTTCAGGTCGTTGCCTTTTGACCCGAATGTTAAAATAGACCAATAAATGTGTGCTAAGTTTTGAATAGTGTTATATTCTGCAAAAGGCTGGTAATGCACTTGTAACTGTTCTGGTGGTGTCCATTGCCGGCGCTGATTGTTTACCATCGGGTGATCCGTCCGCAATAATCTCAAGAGATTCTGCAAATGTTTTTTTCTAAATAGATATTTACCCTGACTTTGGTCTCACGTTGTTAATTCAAGCACAATAACAAATAATTAAACCTGCAAAGAAAATCTCAATCTAGAAAGCAATAAACAACATTTCATAATTAAACACACAACACCTGAAGTATCCTACCATAACTGTATTTTAAGCACACGTGCTGAGCGAAGCGTTCCAGGCATTCGGCCATGATCGATTTAATTAACTACTTGGCCCTACGCCTGCTCGCTTATAATAACAACTGTTACTATATTGATGGTCAGCCCTTCATCAATAACTTTAATTTGTAATATTTTATAAGTTATTTGTTGACTGTAGAAAACGCCATTGCTTTGAGTAAAATTCTGGGTTTAATTTGGTCAAGGTAATGTTTTGAGTTTGGAAATATTTCCATTTGTTAAATGTATCGCTAGTCATCCTGTGTTTTGGCTTATATTTCTAGGTTATTAAGCTAAGATGTCTCAGTATTTGTTATATTTGTGTGATTGTCATCATCTCCACTACTAGTATTAGCTATTTTATCTATCCGTTGACATTTTTCTACTCCTTCACATCTCCTTTCCCGTATTGCCCCTTTCTTTTCATATGCGATTCTAATTGTCTAATGTCCATTTCTTTTATTTCTTCACAGTATGCCTCTATTACTACTATAACGTCCGTCAAATACTCTCACTTACCGCTTTCTGCTTTAATAATTATGAAACGACGAATGTGCTTCACAATTAATGCCAATTTTATTCCAAAAAGAATTAAGTTAGCGTCTAAATTATAGTAACATTATAATGAATGAAGTTTCTATTTAGTCTGCCGTCTGTGTGTTGACTTAACGACGATTTCGTGAACATGACACACTTATGATAATGAAACATGATTACATTAAACTATTTTACTTAGAAAATGTAAGTGAAGTTCAAATTGAAAGATCATAATGTTACTTTCGTTCACCTGTTTCAAAGTATTACGATAAAATTATGAGAACGACGGAACTTTTACCAAAACAAGGTTGGTTTCGATTTCTTTGGCTCTTTGCCCTCATACATTTTCTCGTAAAGTTGGTCAAAGTATTCCGACTTCCGACCAAGTAAAATTATTTTAAAGTGTTGCGGCTTTAATCTTATATTTTCTTTTTCATTATATGCTTACTCTTTAATTTACCGGTCATCTACTGTAGCAGTAACGACCACCATATAAATTAATAACACACCTGACTGCGCTGCGAATGTTTAGAAATTGTTCTAAGAAAGGCTGTGTGGAATATGTATGACAATAAAATACCCATAACATCGTCTATACAATCTCAAAATATTTATAATACTTCGAAGACTCGGAGTCATGGCCTGCACTTGAATTGTGCGTGGGCTTGCATAAGGACGACTGCCAGTAACGGCCATTCTACGTGCCTTGAATGTATTTCCAAAGCGAATATTCAACATTTACATATGCAAATGACAAAGGTTTTACTTGGACAACTTTTGCAACACCTTCATCTATTATCTTCATTCTGTTCTGTGCTGAGATCAGGTTTAACTTGTATCTGGCGCAGGCTGTGGCGCAGGCGCTCTCCTATTGTGCGACAACGGATAGTCGGTGCAACGTTACGTGATGTCGTGTAGATAAGACACACCTAACAAGAAAAGAACGTTAACGGTTCATTGAAATCGAAAGAGTATACGAACTGAGTGAACGCCTGTACCTCGGCCCGAGAACAGGTTCCGAGTGGCGAGCGAGCAGCGAGTCAGCGACACATCCCGAGTGGTCCGCGAGGTTACCGCGCAGTGCTCCGCCGGCCGCTTATCTACGTGCGCGTGCACATCCGATACCTACCGAACGACCGACCGCGCTAACCAACCGCCGCGAACTTTACACCAAACTTGCGGCAGATAACGTTTACTTACAATAAACGACACCAGTGCTTTTATATTAAAATCAAAACTAACAAGGATTTTTATTGATATGAAAACTTAAATCAGGTGTTAAGTGTTTGTGCAGCCGGCATTTGAATAGCCGTTTGATAGTATGTTGCGGAGTGAACTGGCTTGATTAGTGGGTGTAACCATGGCGAGCTTCGAGGACCTTGCCTTCGACTGGGCGTCGCTTTGCCAGGATTGCCCGGAATGCTGGACCGAGTCAGGTAAATGAACTTTTTGTCAACCGTCTCTAATTCGTGACTTAGGTCTACATTTTTTACTCATACTTACAGTTTGTTTTCTGTTAGTCTGAGACGTGAATCAGTGTAACATTAACAGTAGAATTTGGGAATTATGAATCAGAAGCACAATGCTAATTTGTTTCTGAGACTACCGTCATTTTCGGAATAGTATCTAGGCATGTCTAATTACTGCTCTGAATTCTAACATTTTTGTCGGCGTGTGTAACGCATTGAGCGCTGTTTGGGTGAAGGTAATCCACCTGGTTGAGTTATGTTGAGCAAACCGAAATTGTAATAACGCATTCACATCATGATGTTTGTAAGCATGTAGGTAGACATACAAACAGTTTAATTAATGCGCGGTACAAAAGGGCACCGATCAAGTTACCAACGTTTCCAAATGACAATGCGTTTGGAACATTTGAAGTTCAATCACCTGCCCACATGTTTTTTCAATAAAACCAAGTTATTTACGATAATGTGACTGTACATATTGGCATAGTTTTTACATTTAACACGACTACAATAGAAAAACGTGATGAGAAATATTCGAGTGTGGGTAGAACAATAAAAGTATCATAAAAATAACGACAGTTGCAACTTGCAAGCTAATGTCTGTCTGTCTGTGTAAAAAGACAATTTCTTGCATTCTCCGAACTAATGTAATAATGTCTTATTTAGTTCTGTTGACATGTATTGTCGTTTTTGTCACGACCAAGTAATTGCAATGCACTTTCAAGTATTTGAGTCGGAGATTTTAATTGTACCCAATGATTTTTGTTGTGTTAGATAGTTAGAACTTTATAATTTTATATTTCTAAGTTGTGTCTATCTTTATAAGTCTGTCTAAAAAAATCAAACTACGTGGGTTCTTCTAATTCTAATTCTACAGTAATTAGTAGCATATTAAAACAAACATTTTCAAAATCTTTTATTTACAAATACATGTTTAAAACTAGAGGTATCGACATTGAAAGAAGAAGATCAAACAATATTATGCTACAATTAAGTTCTATAGTCTAACGTCTTATCTAAAGAAGACTTTATAATAACTGAAAATATAAGGAAAAACTTATTTTAATTATTTATTTAATCAAAGAATACAATCAAGATAAATATCTCTAAAATGCCAACGATAAAGATATCTAGATGTGCTATCGCTAACGATACACACTTAATGCGTGATGGACTGTTATTGGTTTTACGTCTCATTTAATATCAATTTATTTGCAATTTTTATTAATTATTGCACGTACAGATACGCTACTGTTACTGTTATCTTTATTTCCAATTACTTTTATTGCTGAGTAAGAAATGTCAGCTTACTCAGAATAGGGAAAATCTCCATAAACCGTTAGAATGTGCATCTCAAGGTGATAGAGGTTTCCTGGTGCTAATATCTTCATTGTAATACTTGATATTAGATCATGTGTAATGTGTATAAATAAATGGTTAGTTGAAGTTATAGTTCTTATACTTACATAGTGCTAAATAGATTATGGGATAAAATGTCAGTCAGATTAAACAGGGCATTACCTATACTGTAAAACGACGTGATGAATAGAATTTAAGGGGTGAATAGAAGACGAACAGAAGATGGGTGAATAAATGTTGGCAAAATCTATTCACCACTTTCCTGTATCTATTCACGCCGTTTTACTGTATCTTATGTTATACGATTAATTGAAAAAGGCCAATCGTAAAAAAACATCTATGCGTAACACCTACTGTAAACAAATTTGAATATAAGTGGTCATAGAGATAGATACAAACGAGACCAATTAAGAAACTCCATACTATACTATAAGTCTTCTTCTATTTTCTGAAACGCGTCGAAATGCGGAAAGACCATGCGTATATTTTGTTGCACTAAAGTTGAACCTGATTCAAACCGTGCACCAGCCAGTTCCGTCTTAGCTAAAAATGCTGGCTAAGGTAACCAACCAGATTTCAAATGATATGACTTAAACCAACGTTTTTCTTTGTAAACTCATTACTTCCTACGATATTATTGATTAGCAGCACGTACGTGGGTGCGGTTACCTTACGCGTACTAAATAAAACATTGGAATGTTGCTACTTGTTTCAACCAGACTTATTTTGACGTTGCTTTACTTGCTTTGATCTAGTTGTCGTGTGAGATCGACGTGCCAAGTTAGAAATTTCTCTGTTCAAATAAAATGTTGCTGGATATTAAATCTTTCGCAGTTTTACACCTGAAGATCTGCTGCTATTAATTGAACTGCTAATTTGATATCAAATACTTCCATAACTTTTCTTGCTTAAATTAAAGTGCCTTTACGCAGGGCTATAAACAGACTTTTGAAAATCGAACTCAAGAATATTTTACACGACCAACTCTGAGAAATCTTACTCGATAGACTTGCGGTCACTGGAATTCTAACGCAATATGTAAGTATATCATCAATTAAAATGAAATTGAAATAACATAGGTACCGTACCAAACTAGTTTGCTGTCATCTCAATCAAGCGTGAGGTGATTACAAACACTTTCTTGAAGAAGTCGGTTAAAAAACGTGTGATAATAGTACATCGACCTTGGTCGGTGGTTGCGTTTTGTTTCGTCTTGTGTGTTAAATGTTGCAGCGGTCACGCTTTCCGACATTTTATTTGGTAGGTGAATTGAATTAAATGCTCTTTTATTTAGCATTCATGCTAAATATGAAAGAGTTAAATACAGAATACGAAATGTTACTTTAAAATTAAATTTAGGAATTGATTTCTAAAATTTAAATGTGTAAAATTCCCGGAGGTCTCATCAGTGTAATTAGGGAGTGCCGTAAACTGGACACCATTTCATATTATGTTTGTTTAAAACTTTGAAAATTATTGGACATCTTTCAAATCCAGTTTACTTAACTACTAATTAACTGCCAACTTCTACGGACTTTTACCAGTTATACTATAAACCTGAGGAACATACCAGTATTGCATACAAGTTACTGTGGGAAGACTAAGTATTAGTAGAAAGATTAGAAAGGTTGTGGGCAGGCGACATGGTCGTCCTGTCGACCCATACTGCAAGTTTGTTAACTTTTAACCCTGTCATATTTATGTGAAACGTTGTTGCAAGACTGGACTTCGAAGTTTTAACTATGTAACTATTAAGTAAGTAATGATTCACATCTATGACTAAATAATAACTAATGATGCACATCGAAGAGTTTAAAATCTTACCTAACGATGAACAGAGGTAGTACAAGTTTGTTTTACGTTTAACGAGATGGAAACGGCAGCGCATTCGGCGCTCTGATTGGCTAGTTTATTCGCACCGGCCAATCAGTACCCTTAGTACGAGTTTGCTTTAGCTACGTTTAACGAAATCGAAACGATAACATAGTTTTGTATTAATTTATTCGTATTTTGCAAGGGACAGGGGTAGAAGGTTTAACCTCTCGACAGGTGGTGATGTATCAGGTGTCGTAGATGCCGGTGGTGTAGAGCCGTGTTTCACCTTCTGTCTGTATTACAATTAAACATATTTGCTTGTATTATTTTAAAGTGTACTGATTGATTAGTGGCTCAAGCCCTTTTTGTAAAGAGGGTAGAAAGTGGTTGGATTGCAATTTCCGCTGTGTATAAAGTTACAATCAAGACGGCTTCGGCATCGCATGTTAGTTTATTGATTAGTATGTATAAGTCTATAATATAGAGTAGTATTTTGACCTGAAAATAATAAAAAAATACAAATATTCTACAAATAAAACTGTTTGGAGTGAGTTTATAGGCTTGTTCCAAAGAAGTTATTTTTCACTTACTCAAATATCTTCAATGGCCAGGGTTCCGTAGAAATATGGTACCTATTACAGATCAGATTTTGGACTAGTAGGTACATTTTAGTAACGTTTCATGTACGCATCCTGATGCTTACTAAATACCAGTTAATAACATCGTAATCGAAATGTCTTGCTAAAAGCGATACTTAGGTACTTACCTTTTAGCTCAGTTGTACGATTGTATCAGAGATATTTCCGGCTATAATTCAGCGTCTAGATATAAAGATATCAGCTCGTGAGCCTAGTTCTTCATACAGTCGTTGCGGAACGCTTTCACGCGAGATAATATAAAAGAAAACCTAATTAATCATTACCCACCACACCACGAACTGAGTGAAACTAAAAACTGTTGAACGTGGTTAAACGGTGATCGGGTTTCCTTTAGAAAATTAATAGAAAAACAAATTAATATTGATCTTTATCACGTAATTAAATACGTAAAGTTAATGATTTGTCAATATTACGATTGTAAAGTAATCAAGCTTTGATCTGTGAAGTGGAAATCGATGTTATCAGTTAGACATGACATAGAATATTAGTTCTACGTGAAGTTCGGATAGGCTGATGATGTAGGAGAAAACGGAGAAGAAAGCTCCTCATACCAATATTTGCGTCCACCACTCCCTTGGAATATTCAAATTAGTTGCTAGAATGAGGCCACGCATTTGGTATAATTTTATCCCCTATCATAACGTAACTCTTCAATACTTAACATAACTAGCTAAACACAGGTATACCATAATAAACTACTGATAATTACCTAAAGGAAGACCAATAATCTTTATGTATGTCGCCGTTAAGCATCTCAGTCTATTAATCCCATGTAATAGTCCAGTATAATTATTGCTAAACATCGTTCATATTAAGACTGTCCATTTCTAAAACATTGCAGACATTTCTAAGCTGGTATTAATTGCTTGTCATACTAAATATAAATGGGTACAAGTATGTATCACGTAACATTTCGATATTAGGAATAAACTTCTCAGAGTTGCCGTAAAAGTCAAATCAACTTTGATTTTCCGCAGGAGTAATATCTAGTTGATACTTGAGTACTACCTCATAACTACTATTTACATTTTATTACTTAACATTACGCTTTTAATAATCTGAAGTTGATAATAAACTTTAGACGTACGTAATGGTTCTTTTTTCACAGCTTTATCATTAGTTTTATAGTAATGAAGCCAAATACCCTTCTAAACACCGTGTTACTACTCAAATAATTTTATCTATACCGTATTATTATATAATCATTCTGGTAACAATTCTTGGACCTTGTAGACATTATCATCATCTTTGTTCTAGGGATGCTGCTATCGTTGTATCGAAGTCAAAGACAAAGCATTTATTTCAATTAATCTTTAATTAGGTACTTTTTTAACGTCAAATCGAATTGTCTATCACCTGTCCGTCAGTGAAGCTAGGTGCTAGTTCCAAATTGTAACTTTGAATGGAGAAAAACGAGCAAGAAACTCCATGGACCTCTGTACATCTGCCTTACTTCTCATGTCGGCAACTCCCTCATAGATTTATAAATCACTCTGTCAACAAGGCAGTTTACTTTCTTATTTTTATTATAAATGCGACAAAGTTAACATTAATTATTAATTAAAACGTTTGTGTAATCAACTGGGAAACTACTTTCTATCTCTATATGAAGAAAACATGTCATGTTTAAGAAAACTATTAAGTAGCTACTTATCTAGTTTTTATTTCTTATTAGATGGTGTTAGCGTGATTGGAGGTAAATGATGTTCCGTATTCCGTATAAAGGTGTCAAAAGAAAAACCTCATTTAAGATCTTAATTGTGTAATTGTTCATTTTCTTTGATACTCGTAGAAGTGAAGATGAGACCAATTAGTTTATAACGTATTCAAATTACTTCGTCAATCAGGTTGTAGAAGTGTAGGTGCAGATGACAAACAATGAGAAGAGATTATCTAGTAAGAAAAAGTACCTATGACCGGAGATTTTCGATAGTCCAAATTCTCAGTTAACACATTTTTTTTTAAGGTGGAAAAATCATCTAAGGTTAGCTTCTCCCGCCTTGGGCGAGGCAAGAGGGAGGTGTCAGACTCTTACTAACTAAAACCCACCCTGTTCATACTCCAGCCTTTCGGGCCGAAGCTCCGGTAAGCTCGCTAGGCAATCCGCAGCTTCGAATCACAGTTATATCACATAGTTTGCAATTGTATTTATATTGATCAAGAAACAAGCAAAAAGTGAATGTTAAATATCAATAAGCAATATTATGTCCACGGTCCACCTACCATATTATAACATAGGTATTCACCAAATACATATCTATTCACCGAATAAAGGCGTGACCATTGACCAACTTTAACAAATTGTTCCTTCCAAATACAGAGTCAACTTTAGCTTATCTAGCAATTACATAAACTTAGACCTATAACTGCCGTATTCAGAGACATTTAATGATTATTTAAACTATTTCTTAGTAACGATTTTGTACCGAAAACAAATAGGTACTAAGTCTAACATTAGAACTCAAGTCGGGATATTTACCATGTTTATTTATGAGTGTCCGATATTTCGGCACTGTTGCAAGCGCCATGATCACAGATGAACTGCTAATCAACTGTTGCGCCATGATATCAGAAACTCATAGACATAAATAAACATGGTAAATATCCCGGTCTTAAGTTCTAATGTTAGTGTTAGAGACCATGTCCGTTTTTTTAACTTATATAACAATTATTACTAAGGACTGGGTTAAGTAATCATTAAATGACTCTGAACAGAGTGGTTAGCCTAACTTCAGCTAACTTATTAGATAATTCCCACAAAACAACGACAGCCGTCGACGAGCTAATTGAAGGGTATACAACTCTAATTGCTGGAGACCATTTCACTTTTCCTTCACACCTTGAAGCCAGTAATTTATATTCCACAGTAATTGTTTCTAACACCAATAAAGTGGGCGTCCATTCTTATTTAATTAAAGCTTAGTTCACACGGTTTCTGACTGACTGTGACTCAAGACCTTATATCAGATTGAATGCTACTTGCTGCTATTTTGTTACCGAATCAATTTCTAAGGGCATGCCGTGTAGGTTGGGTTGAGTTTTAGGTCGAAATCCTACGCAGACGGTCAATAAAATTGCGTTTTCAAGGTGTTTTTGTTAAGTAATGTTGTGATGGGTCAAATACGGTAAACCTTGTATCTTGTGGCTAATAGTGTACTTAATTAGGGTATGCAATTGATTGCACAGGGACGAATTCAAAATCAGGAAACCGGTGCTAAGAGAAACATTTTTTGTTAAAAATGATAAATTGATTATTATTTTAATAAATTATATTGTAAGTGAACTCTAACCACATTGTCGTATTGTTGGTAATCTTGACAAATACGTCTATCAATCTGTCCCTCTTCGTAAAATCAACCAAAAGGGATATTACGCTCATATCAATGGAATCCAAGAAACGATGAACGTTTAAATGCCTTTTTCGTTTGCTAAGAACTTGGATATTTACCAAACATAATCAGTATTGAGTAAAGTACGCCACAAGCCACAGTACCTTCAGTTATGGTATGGTGTGCAGGTAAACATGTGCCGCTATCTTTTCGGTCCAAGTAGAGTGAATGAACTTTTCGTGTGTTTACACATAGACACTATTAGGTAATCTTTGTTACTTACAACAGTCGTATAAACGTGTTAATACGACGATAAACAGGTGGCGAAAATATCTTTCTCTTGCCTTTATGTTTAATGCTTACACTTTCACTAAGTTTACCTCTTATTACGATTTTTAAACGTCCATATGTAGGTAAATATTTAAAAATCTAAAATTTTAATGTAGATTTTTGTAAGACATTCTCTTTCGGCGTCCATACAGGTCCAGATTATAGTTCTCACGATTGCTGGCGATCGGTATTGCTGTCATTGACCCAAGAATTAATGGAGTGGTTCCCATAACTTTGTATCGACGTGAATTTCAACTTTATATCGATATTGTTATTTGAAATTATTAAATTGATTCTAATAATTTGTTTGAAACGTTTGTTCTTCGCTTTGGCTTAGGATTTATTTTATGGTCGAAACACGTAAGAATTTGATGTTTATTTTAGCTTTTCGTCTATGGTTTTGCCTCTTAGAATAAGGAAGATTTCTCCCAAATAGGTTCGATTTTGTTGTAAAATCCTGAAGAATAGTAAGTATTCCACTTAGGAAAAAGTAAGAATGAAAGCTCTTTATAATATAATAGATCATTTCTACGATTTATTTTTCTACACACAAAGCAAGATAATAAATATTGTGAATACCGACATAACAAAGCTTATTGATAGGTCGATAGCTCACTTAAGTGTTTCTTTTGAAATTGACTTTACACACGTAATGTTTGGAGTCTGAATGAACAAATTGTGTTTACAAATAAATCAGCTAGACCAAAAGTTTAAATGTCAACATTTTGCAAAATCTCCGAACAATTTATTTGTATTAAGCTTCTTTCAATTACGAAAGAGTGAATTAAATTAAAGTTGAACATGTAATTTCGTTGTTCAGACGTTATTTTGTATGATTTGTCAATAGGACGAAAATTATTGTGTTATTTATAAAACATTACACTTAACTTGTAAATAAAAATAAATCTTTTATTATTTTGATTGTGTCTATGTGAGTATGTGTGTGTGTGAACTTTTGATATTTGCAGTTGACCCCATTAAATGCCACTACCTAACCAAAATAATGAAGACCAAATCACTATAAGTGCTGCTCACTTAAGAACATGATCAAATAGAATAAATCTTCATCAAAAACAGAACCTATTTCTTATAGCCATTAAGTAGGTAATCGTTCGGTCTACTTGCTTCTACGAAAAAGGGACAAAAACGTCACTGGAATGAGTAATTAGCAATTCGACTTGGTCAAACTACCGTTATAATGTAAGTGTATCCGAATTCTTTACTCATCGCTTCTGTGTATCACTATTGAATATAAATATTAGCATTTGAATGATAGTAAATCAATGGCGTCGCCTACTTAAGGGCCTCGGCACAGATACACTAAGTCTCCGCCTTGCATGACAACTTATTTGTGAAGTGGAACAAATGTTCAAGCTTTAGAATGTTTTAGTACAACGTTGTTTAAAGTTGAAAGTATTATGACAAGGTTTTTAAAAAATATTACAATGGTAACTGATTGGATATTTTTATAAATTGGTTGCAAGTACAGTTGCAGAATATTAGGTTATGAAAGTGTCGTTCGTTTCTCTGTACTTATATGTAGTCAATATTTCTCATTAGAAGAATGTCTCTGGTAGTTCAGTGTAAACTAACTCAAATTTACTTCTTACTACTCATGAGTATAAAAGATGAAATATTTTACGTTTAACGAGACCGCGTTCGGCGCTCTGATTGGTTGGTGCATTGCAGCTGGCCAATCACGGAGCCGATCGCGGTCTCATTTCGATCTCGTTAAACGTAAAGCAAACTTAAAGACCCAGGTCGGTTTTCTTAGATCGACAATATACTCTATAATCTAATCCCTTCCTTTAATAAATTCTGGTTAAGTACAAGGCACAATAAGTTTTATTGGAATTCTCTGTGAGTTAGTCGCCATACAGGGAAAGCTATTAAACTATCATTAAAACTGAGTACATTACGACTTCCTCCAGGGAGCTAAATGAGGTAACAGAACATCTGTTTTATTGAAATGGTTTATTTAAATGCATATGTAGGTAATAATATTCCATTCCTGTATATTGATAAGTCTTTTTGCATTAATTCCTCGATGTACATTTAAGTAAATGATGACTCCACATGCCGCAATCAGGTGATGGTAAAAAAAATATTATATTCCTTATTTCAATAAATTCAGGAATATAATGTTTACTTTATGTAATAATAGTTGTAATCAACTGCTTAAGTTTGATGTTGCATGAATAACAGGAAAACTAAAATTAAAAACAAAGAAATTATAGCGTTTTTCGGACGCGATCCGTTTACACACTGAACAGGTATTTTTTTACCTTTTACAATCTAATAGTAGATATATGTAGATAAACGTGGCGTGAAGTACATACTACATTTATCTATAATGTAGGTACCAACCCACCTACATAATTTCTTCACCGATTAAATTTTTCTTGACCGTCGCGTCGCGATGTAATTTACATGCGATCACCGTACCCATCATAAATGCAACGTTAATGTTTCTTTTTACGATTCTCTCTGGATAACTTTCAAAGTAATTTAGAGTCAATGCACTTGTTTTAATATTCTTCTTTTACTCCCATTATTATGGCTAGGCTTTCTTTTGAAGCGTCGTTGCTAAGCGCTGACCGAGTTCGATACAATTTATCACCTATTTATCAACATGATTGATTGGCTCATGGCTGTTGCTGTTTGCAGCGGGTAACGGAAAAGATGTATCTATTGTGTAAATGTGAGCAAAATATACCAATGGGAAAGATAGGACTTGTCTGTTGAAAATAAAGAAACAGGCATTCAGTAAAATCGAATGAAATTAGTTGTAATATTTTCTTAATTCTATGACAAAAAGCCTTTCCTCGTCAATGGAACTATTACAGGATTATGAAAAGAAAATAAAAGAGCGTACCTATTCCTTTTTAAAAGGCCGGCAACACACCTGTGACTCCTCTGGTGTTACGGGTGTCCATGGGCGGCGCTGATCGCTTACTATCAGTTGATCCGTCGGCTAGTTTGCTGCCTTTCCATAAAACAATTATAAGGTTTTGTTACTTTGAATTCCTGCCTTTAATATTTTGTTTAGTCATCAAGGATCCTTTTTTCTAAATATTTTTATTTGACCTAAATCATAGCATTATCATAGAATTCCGTTATTTTTCAAATTCTTACCGTCCCTCTTCATCTACCTATCAGTCATCATTCCCATCACTTACATTCTTTCTCATATTTCTTATAACTGTTACTTCATTATACTTATTTTTAAGCCGAAGGTATTTTAGTTCGTCAGATCATTATGCAGTCGTTACTTTAATGATCTGAACCACAAACACGATGTCAATGATCTCCCAGTACTTTTTGGGCTTCCGTTTCTTCTTGATATTTTTCACACTCTATAATTCTTGGCTTAACTTTGACATACTTTAAAGTTTTGTCACGCAACAGCTTCATGTGATAATAACCTCAAACATTCTTTTATAGTTTTATGCGTTCAGATGTTTTATCTTTTTTCTTTGTTGGTTTTTGTTTGATCAGCTGATAACGGGATCTTATTATAAGGGTCATGTTTGTTCAGCTATGGTTTTGGTTATGAAATGTGCCTATTTGAATTGTGACTTTTAATCGTCTCTCTAAGGAAGTATTGCAACATTCTGAGAGTATGTATTGCCTAGTTTAATAAAAATTACGGATAAGTTATCTTCCTAATCGGTTTCTGAAACTGTTTCCCAACTACAAGCATCAGCATTTAGCGAGCATCTTACCTACAATGCAGACTTCTAAAAACTAGGTAATGACACAAAACACAATGGAGTCAACTTCTTTCTTTTTGAGACAAAGTGATTAATATTGAGCAATAAAACAAAAAAACACATTATCCGGCCAGCTGTAAATATTCTAATAGACTGTTGCAACAGTAATATGAGATTCAATAAAAATCTGAATATACAATCTATTTGCTTATAAGAGTCCACGCTTCATCGAGTTTTGCTTTTTTCACGTCTGCCTCATTATAACGCTATAACGTTACATTTGCGGAATTATGTAAGTAATATTACAACGGCTATAGATAGTAAATTGGTCAACAAATATTATAGTTTATAATTAATTTTGAGTTACTCAACTTTTGGTCGAATTTTTGATCAGAATTGGCGAAAGAAATTCTGCAGTCATCGCGGTTTTTGTAAATGATAGTTGGATGTGATATACCTGTTAAGTTTGTTCAATAAAGCTTAGAACAGACAAATGATGAAGTTCCGATGATTAAGTTTCATATTCTGAATCTAGAATTCTTCGATAAACTTGGCTGTAACCGTATAAACGTCACAGGCTGTTGATGTTGTTGTTAATGAGGCACGTAGCAATACTTCATGAATTTGTTTTTGAGGGGGGAAAATCACCCAACGACTTCTCCCGCCTTGGGAGAGGAAGTGTCAGCCTCTTACTGACTAAAAACCACCCCGTTCCTACACCTGCTTTTCGAACCCCGCTAGGAGCCCCGGTAACCCGCTAGGCAGTCCGCAGCTCCGTGTACAATTATACGTTACCAATTAGTTTTTAAAAGTTACACGTGGCAAGTATACATTTCTATTTTCGATATTTTCCACTATAACTAGAACTGACTATAGTTACACTTTCAATACAGTAAAATGTCAGTTTATACTGGACAATTATCCCCTAAAGAGCGCCGTTTCTCTACGTTCCAAGTAATTAAATTAATAATCTTAAAATCATATAAAAACTATTATATCCGTAGTGTGCGGTTCAGTGAACGTTTTAATGTTCGTTTCAGAACATTTTAATTATTCATGAAATATCCTCAGCGTTGGTTAGTTTGCGTTTGCGAGACTTTAATAAAAAAGAAAATATTTGTTTGTAGTAATTAGTGAAGATGTATTTAAGTCTTGTAGAATTGTCATAAATAAGTTTAATTGACTGTTGTTAGTTGATCTAATTAATCCGTGAACCAATTTAATATAATTATCATCATTACAATTATGTGAATGGACACTTATTAAGCATTTAGAAGTAGTACTGAAGGCTAAATATTGTTGTCTAGTAACTATTACAAATAAAATAAATAAAACATGGCGCTCATTATCATGGTGAAAATTGTAACCTTTCGTAATCACACACAAATTGGTTCTAATGAATTTCGATGAGAAAATGTGGCCAAGTCCTAATCACGTGACGATCTCTAATGCTTAAGAAACTTTTAATAAGTCATTAAATTCCTTATTTCCTCCTTATGATAGCTTAGTCCTAGAATCGACTCGTTTTGCAATATGATTAGTTAACTTCGAAATTCCATGGAATTACAACAAATAGGCTCGCTCCTTTCTATATGGCACTCTAACATAATTAGTAAAAAATTGATGTTATAATAATATTGAATACGGATTTTTAATCTCCCTTCTTCTTTGAGATTAAAGGTGTGCCTGATGTTGTTTGATAACAACCTTGTTTGTTAAAAAGGGATTACTTAACGTATTGACTACAGACAGAAAACTGTTGCATATCTACTAGCGCCAGTTACTATGTTTCCCCCATGGATTTTAACGTGTGTTTTTTTTAAAGAAAATCCCCACTTGTATTTTATCCTGTATCATGGTTGCAGTTACAAACATAAAAGTTCACACACACATGACACCCAGACCAGAAACAACAATTTGTGGGTCACGTAATGAGTTGCTCCGTGCGGGTATCGAACCCGCTACATGTTGCACGGCAGACCAGGCACCGCGCTAAAACCGTGCCACACGTGTTAAACTTTATTGCCACCTTATAGATTATTTTTTATGACTTCATGTTATTTATTACAACACGGATTTGACATATCTATTTAATTTTATAATTATGTGTACAGTTGTATCCTTATCCATATTTACTCAATATCTCACAGCTACTTGTAAACTGCGTAACCACGCATTTACATTTCGTTTTGTCAACAATTTACTCAATTTAGCTAATCTATTGGACATTTACGATAGTTTGTCATCAAAGTAAATGTTGGTAATGTCATAACGTAAAGTTCAAGACCAAATTGCTGCAAGTAATAAAATGTTTAATAACACAACAATTAACATCGCCTTGTTTAAACTCCAAAGTGATAGTTGAGACTTCAAGACCATCTTTTTAAGATTAGTCTTTAGCATTAATATTGGTTTTTCTCCAAGGGAACATTAGCATGTAACAAAAACTAAATCGACTTCTATCGTCTCGTTTGCAAATCTCATCAAAATTACCACAGCTGTTTTGCAGTTCATAAAAAATATACACACTCAACTTTTTATATAACCACATTTATAAATACATCGTTTAGGTGTTTTAACTTTAGTTCATATAACAAACGAAGTCAACTTTTAATCAGAATAACATTCGCACCTTCTATAACCTTCAGACGGGCACACAAAAACCAGTAACAATATACCTTTGAAAAAAAACTTCACACATTAATCTCATCACACGTCACGGCTACCAAGTGTAACATAGACCTATCACCTATCAGCTATACAATGCATAACCTCCTCTTTTTTGAAGTCGGTTAAATAAATGGGTGCTATTGTCTACAAGTGGCCACAAAAAGTTGCAGGTCATTCTTTGTCTACGCTACTATTGTTTTACTTTTTAAATGTCCCATCTCCTATGGAATTTGCGTAACTTGAACCCTTTTAGTCCTATACTCGTGAGAGTCCCAGGGTTCGTGTGCCGCCATCCGAAGCTGGGATACTGCGAACTGTGAATGAGATGTCAATGGCCAAGCAATGTTACCCCTACTATGTGACGTGATACTTGTCTGGACCCAGTTTTTATTGCGCTCTTTTTATTTTAGTGGATTTTATGAATGGGTGTCTAATTTGTCTCAGAATTCACAGGAATTTGTAACATAATGTTTTTGGCATTCTATAATGAAGGTGGAATGGAACGAATCATGATCTCTTAGTATGATGTTGGTTTTTGTACCTGTCCATAAGAATGTTCTCTTATAAATAGTCTACTTATTATGAGAAGCTTGACACTAAAAGTTTACGTGAGAAAACAAGTCGAAGCAAAGAGGCCAATTCAATACTAAATTATATGGAAAATGGTGATGTTTGAAATTAATACACACATAAAACTAGTTGAACTTAATGCACCCATAGTAGTACTACTGGGGAGCCAGACAGGATGTAGAGTGGTGTATCAAACAGGTCGCTGCGCCGGCGCAAGTAAGTGACATCTTGCTAATCGCAAACCGCATTCCGGTCTATTGCAGATTGCAGTCCACCTTGCAGATTACTACAAACTGACATTTTGTTAGTTAGTGGTTTGTCTTAAAACGAATAAAATTTATTGATACCTTATTTCTTGTCTGTCAAACTTTGATTCATACTTTCTTTCTAGTACTTAAATTAGTTGGGGCATGTTTTTGTTACGATCTATGGGTCTGTCTTTGAAAACTCCACATTCCCGAACATACCTAACTTTTTGGGAATTAATTCCAAAATTCGATTCTTAATAAGACTAAACATGGCCAAAGTTCAGCAGCATGGTCTATATTCAACAGTGGCCGTCTAGTGGCTTCCTCCAATGACTTTCAGAACACTTATATGTGTTTAGTAGCAAAATTCCCCAGTTTACAGATTACAGAACACATAGGACATCCCGGATCTTGACTAAAACTTACAACTTAGGCAATAAGGTTACAAGTTACAGCCTGATTACCTAACGCGTATCACGTTAAACGTTACATCTTCCAGGAGCAAAGTTCATCTGTAATTTTATTAGCTACATCTAATCGTGAAAGATGTTTATCTCCGGCTTAATGTGCTGTGGGAATGCGCATATGTTTAGTTATCACGACATCTTCTCTCTGTGTCATAAAGATATGTATGTGTGTCATATTTTTGGATACAATCACAGAGTTGTGTGTCATTAAGTAAAACTGTAAATGTTTTTGATTTTGATATGTGTTTTTGGTCGAAGTTAATTACTTATCTCAATTAAAGATATGTGTATTACGATCGATTTTTAGCAAAAAAATGGCCTTTAGTGGTTTAAAGATAGGTTGAAAAAATAAAGAGTTTTTCAACATTTACTTAAAGGGTATCACAACAACCCCTTGACATGTAGGTATGTCATAAAACTGACACTGACATTCGGCATAGTATGTGAAGTTAAAAATTGACTTACTATTAACAGGGCTGACATGTTCCTAAAAAATATCTATTACTTATTCGACTCTTTTGTCAAGACAAGGAAGCAGGTTTGTATATAAACACATCTAAACTTTTATATAAAATAGTAGCCACAGACAGACAGTAAAATACTTACCCACTTCTCTATATCTACTTAGATACCGAGTCAAATCTTATAGGTAGCTCGAATGAGCACAGCGGGAGAAAATGGATTAGCATTGACCTTTAGCCTCGAAGACGAAACTGGGTACCTACCTACCTACCTACCTACCTACTTATGTTCATGCATATTCTCACAAACAACGGTGTCAGCATGATCATGCATGCGTTTGCCGTTTTTTTAACACTTGCATGCCATTCGATAATTAATTAATTCACACCTACTTACTCATTCATTGCTGGCATCACGCAAATATTGTTAAAACAAACAAGTTTTAAAAATATCATTTTTATACAATACTAGCTGATGCCCGCGGGTTTGCTCGCATGGATTGTGGACTTAGTGACTAATAAAGTAACCTAAGTTACTTCTTAGTACATCAGCTACTTGACAGTAAAAGTCCCGTCACAATCGGTCAGCCATTTCAGAGATTAGCCAGAACAAACAGACACAGAACGCTTTAAAGAATCTGAGGGCTTAGTACAAGTTTATTTTACGTTAGCCAAGACCAAAACGAGACTGTAACCGCCACCTCAATACTCAGATGAGATTTAAAAAAAAACTTTTATAAAAAGGTAAACAGTAATTGTGTTTAGCTTGTTGTATTTAATTACATCAAGAAATCGATTAAAATTGTACATGACTTATTTATTAATTTTGCGATAAAAAGAAATGCTTGTGAAATTATTTCTAGTTTATTAATTCTTATAGTTTGTTTTAAGTAAAGTTCTTTTTTTTATCTGATTAACGCAATGACACCACTTTCGTTTGTGGGTTACAAGAACCGACAACAAAAAATAAACTGATGATAAAAAATGTGAATATGATATAGTAGTCCCTTACCTACATAGTACATACATATTATAACCTAAAAAAAAAACTAAAAATAGAAAGTAGAAACATTTATTTTATTCATTTAAAAATTGGCCTCTCCAATTCTACCCAGTAAAATTAAATACTCTCTGTTTTTTTGATCTTTTGCGTATACTTTGATCATCTAAGATGTCAAATAAAGCTAATTTCATAGGGCGTTGCGCATACCCATGGATATGGGCCACTGGGCGTTTGTAAATTATGTTATCATTATTTCCTCTTGTATTCGTGAAACCTGTCCGATATCGGAGCTTGGTACATCTAGAATATACCGTCTGAATTACAATGGCAGCTGAAAAATAAAGAAGAACACCAGTGAAACAAATGACAAATAAAAATATTTTATATCTTATACGGTTTTAATGAGCTCTAATCAAGCCTTTAATTTTAATATCTACGAAAAGTAAAGTAAGTTTGTACACGCATCAAGATTATGATTTTGACCAAATATTATTTAATAAACATTCAATTTCACATCAAAAAACATACAATTTCACATGCACATGACACCCAGACCAGGGGCCTTAGTCTGCTATTCCAATTGTGTCAGAATGGTCGATTATTGAGCAGTGCAAGAGGGACGGAGCTACGTAGGTTGTATCATCGTCCATTTTGACACAATTGTAATAGCAGACTAAGGCCCCAGAACCAACAATTTGTGGATCACACAAACAGTTGCTCCGTGCCGAAGATAGGTTACCGAAATTTACCATTAGTTATTGAAGAAATAAAGTTATACAATTTGCACTTATTCACCTGTTATCAAGACCCACAGCCAGTGTATGCTCTTCATAGCGCAGTTTTATAAATAAACAATGGGATTAAAAACCCGACTAGGTAAAACGACGCGAAAAAATTAATCACAAAAGATTAATTAAGTTATGTTTTTAATTATTATGGATTTCGCAATAGGATTATACACTAATCCATTCGATAAGCTGCGCTGAGGTATAAAGGGTAATCCCTTTATGGACTTGACGTCTTTTTGAATAAGTAAATGTATTTTCTTCCATCTTTAAAAAAACATCATTTGTCGATATAGTAGATAACTTACCAAGTAATGGGGTTTGACCCGCTAAGCCATGGGTCTCAGTTGTCATAAACAATTAAGACAATTGTTATAGTTAGTTAGATTATATTGTGTATAGTCTTGTGATGTTTTTCGATGAAACCTATTTCCTCATTAAATAAAAGCAAACTACTATTTAAATATTATTTATTTATTTTTATTATATTCAATTTTATTATAGTACAATAAACTAAAATATTCAACTAAAAATCACGGTTTACTCACGTACATTAATAGAGAAAAGCTCTACTAGTTTCGAGTCAAAGAGGGACTCTTCATCATGAGCAGCGTAGCCTACTGACGTAGTGGGCGCACGTTGCAATTTACGTGTGTAAACCGTGATTTTAAATTAATTCAGGATGTCTCATCATAGTTTTATTAAAAAAATATATATTAGGCCTTGAATATTTTTCTATAATTAAACCTGTCACCCAGAAATGTTCTTTCCCGTAAATTGACGGGATGCGGTCCATAGCCTAGCAGTGGTCGGTTCATACGTCTCATGTCAACTCGGGCTTTCTTTTGTATATTTTCAAACTTCTTGTTATTCATTGGGTTATTATCCGCTTCTTCGAAATTAACCGATTGATTCAGTGCAATTAGGGATGCTGAAAACATTAATTTTATTAATAAACTAGCTCATACCCGCGGCTTCGCTGGATTACGGATTTTGTGACTAATAAAAGTGGCCTAAGTTATTTCTTTTTTCTGACAGTAAAAGTTCCATAAAAATCGTTCCAGCCATTTCAGAGATTAGCCAGAACGAACATTAAAAAAAAACATTGTTTTGGTGTATATATTATACGTATGTAGTAAAAAGCGGTTATTTCAATATTACAAACAGGCACTCCAATTTTATTTATTAGTGTAGAATACATAGTCTAGGCACTTTCTAAGGTTATAATGATACCCCAGACGCACTGTTCAAGAAAAACTCTGTCACTTTACCATACGTACCTATAATTAAGTTGATATCATGGCGCCACTATCGCTTAAGGCACATTAAATGTCTAAATCAGTTTAAGAGATATAATTTTGATGAATAAATTCTATCGCTTCTAGATTATCTTACATTCGCATCTATCGAAAGACAGGCTACTGAAGCTATGTCTAAGTGTAATAAATACAATAAGTAGGTAAATACTTACCGAAAAACATAAAAAATAACCAAATGATACCACGCATAACTAGCCTTTTAGCAAATGAACCAGCTAACTCTGCTAAGACCTCATTATATTTGAAGGAAATGCACTTAAGTATTACAAAATTTAATCAACATTTACTGCTTTATTTTATAGGCTTGGATTTATCGATCGTATTAGTTAATTAGGTTTCTTAAGGATAAGGCCTACACGTAATGTAATTGTATAATAGCAGGTAATTTTCTTATAGTTTTCAAGCGAATCCGACGCGGTTTCCACTGCTCTGCTCTGCTCCTATTGATGGTAGCGTGATGTCTTATATCTTCCTCGATAAATGGAATATCCAAAAGAATTATCCAATTCGGATTAGTAGTTTCGGAGATTAGCGCGTTCAAACAAACGAACAAAATCTTCAGCTTTATATGTTAGTATGAGATATAGGTAAGATTGTTTTCAGCTTACCGCTAATCATGTAACTGTTAATTAAAATGTTTTCATAAAACAAAACGTGTGTGTGCGTCAAATGTTTCTTTAAAAAATGTTTGTTACGAGAGTTTGGTCAAAGGTAAGACGTCTGTATAAATAAATGATGTGTCTTTATTGTTTGCCTTTATTATAAATGGATGCCAGAGTATTTTTATATTAAATAAAAAAAGTAATTTAAAAAACTAAAAAACCCGACTGCGTTTCTTTATAATATGAAAATGAAAAAAAAAATCCTAAAATTTAAGCAGTCGGGACCCATTCTAAATATAAAGACTTTGTGAGGGCACATACGGCTTGCTTTCTAGAATGGGTCCCGACTGCTTAAATTTTACGATTACTTTCTTGTTTTAGGGTTTTTTCATTTTAATATTATAAAGAAACGCAGTCGGGTTTTTTAGTTTTTTAAATTACTTTTTTTATTTATTTATTTTTAGTTTTATTATTTTTTCATTTTGATATATCTAGTGTCACTCTGACAGTAAATACGAATCAAACGACCCCTATAAAGCGGAAATCCATCGAGTCGTTCAGGCTAGAGAGTGAGCAATATTCGAATTTGGCGCCAAAAATCCGCCATTTTGTTTTTTTATTATTTTTATATATCCAGTGTCACTCTCACAGTAAATACGAATCTAACGACACTTCTCAAGTCAAAATCCGTCAAGCCGTTTAGGCTAGAGAGTGAGAAATATTCGAATTTGGCGCCAAAAATCCGCCATTTTGTTTTTTTTTTAATTTTGATATATCCAGTGTCACTTTCACAGTAAATACGAATCTAACGACACCTCTCAAGTCAAAATCCATCAAGCCGTTTAGGCTGCAGAGCGTGCCAAACAATTATACATACATACATACATACATACATACATACATACATACACTCGAAAAACATAACCCTCCTTCTGGCGCAGTCGGGTAAAAAAGGAATAAGGGAAGTAGACTTAAAGAAGGGCAACACTACTAATTTGATAAATAAAATCTTGTATCATTTAACACATTGAACGCCGTGGTGGTCACCGGTGACCGACGT
The DNA here is from genome assembly GCF_023101765.2 of Spodoptera frugiperda. Classification (NCBI taxonomy): domain Eukaryota; kingdom Metazoa; phylum Arthropoda; class Insecta; order Lepidoptera; family Noctuidae; genus Spodoptera; species Spodoptera frugiperda. The sequence continues at coordinate 10,785,331 of NC_064234.1, read as the reverse complement.
TAGCGGAGGATTTGACAGTTTTCTATTGGCAGTCAAAGACTTAAAGCTAGACTTCATAACATGTCTTTATTTTTTCATCATTTTAGTTCTTTTTCTTCTCTACATGTGATTCCAATGGGCCTAAAGGGGGCCATCCAGGAGGTATTAAGTTCTTGGTCTTCTGGTGCGCTTGTTTCGGTTTGTTTCCTGGGTTGTGAGTTTTTAACACTGAAAGCAAATTTACTTTTGAGCCGACGAAAGGCAAAAATAAAACTAAAACATTTACACAGTAACAATTTATTTCACGAAATATTGTCACAACTACAAAGCGAAAAACAAGACCGCCATTTAGGCCTTTGTTGACAATGAAGGTGAAGTAGTCGTGAGTACTACAGCATAAAGCTACCCAACCAATGAAAACTAAAATAACAACCAATTTAAAGTATAAGGAAGACATGTAAAACCCTATTTGTAAGTCAACGTTAACAGAAACTTAACAAGAGATGAATAAACAGCGCCTAAAAACTCTTAAACATACGTACGGTCGATAGTTATGAAGACCAGGTGATTTACGCAAAACTTCACTTAATTTTTATTCTTATGAAGTTATGCGTGTATTTATTTGGATATATTTGATTCAAGAAACCCATGAGACTCGTATGAATGAGGTTACCTAAGCCCCCTAAAGGTAGGCAACGCACTTTTCCTCGGTCGTTGCGGATATCCATGAGCGGTCCTGATTGGCTGATTGGCTACTATACAATCAGGTGATTCATCTGCTCGTTTTCTCCCCTATCCCATAAAAATATGTTAAGTGTCGTTAAGGTAACATTCATTAATAATCTTATATACCGGTTAATACATTGACATAATCAAACATTGTTTCACGTCGGGATTCTGTGAGGCCGTGGTATCACTCCTCGTGAAGAAACATGGCTCTCACACACTTAGACATAAAATACTTTATTAAAAAAATTCATATACGCATTTGCAATTACCTACGTAAGGAAATAAAAATGTCCTCAAAGCGTCCTATCGACCGATGAGTTTGGTGAGAAAACTATTTAAACGTTATTTTTCTTACCAAACAAAAGAAGAAGGACTACCTAATTCCATACTGTTATAAGCTTTGTAATTATTATTGTTATAATAATCCATGTCACCTTCGTTCGGGGATAGTTCGCCCTTGTATGCATGGCCGGTGCAGGTACCATCATGCAGTACTTGAAGGTCTGGGTCGTAAATTCTTCCCCATATAAGCTTACACATGGTAGCGTAAGTCTTCCCATCATTACCACAGAAAGGACCTTTGTTTTCACAACTCGTCTGGTGGGCGGACACCCATGTTACTTGCATTATAAGTAAAATACTTGCTGAAATTTAAATATAAGTTGAGTAAATTATGAACCACTGCCTCGTTAATAGGGTGGTCGCAAGTTCGAGTGCGACTGCTGGACAAAGGTTCTCAGGTTCGATTTCCGGGTCGGGCAAAGTATTACTGGACTATTTCGGTTTTTTGAAAATTTCTCAGTTGTAACATGGAGTCTGGAATTGTGTCCAGTATATGGCAATAGGCTCACCCCCTATTACATGGGACTTATAACACAAATGGCGAAAAGTAGATGTACATTGTACAGTGGCATTAAGTGTCGTAATCTGCTAGTGCATTTCTGCCACCCGTTCGGGAATAAAAGGCGTGTCGTTGCGTAAATTATGAACCACAATAATTTCCTTCGTTTAAATGATTAACGCGTTCGCGTTGCGTTCAGGACACAACAACGAACATTTTCTGGTCCTTTTCTGCTCCTGATTAAGCCAAGTCTTTAAAAAAAAAAAGAAATAAAGAAAAACAATTCACTTACCAACGATTAACATTGTACCGGAGTGAACCGCAGCAATGGTACGATTAAAAATAATCATTACAATAAAAATAAAGATCTTTGTGAAAGTAATTATTCACAGTGTGTAGCAAATAAATCAATTTCTTTGGCTATTAGTTGCAATTGTATATTAATTAACGAAGCGCTACATTGTTCATTACCGCACTTACTTGGGTAATAAATCGACTGAGAACCTCCTAATTGATATTGTTTACAAACTATGGTATAATGTGTTTATAATTCTATGGAATGTTATATAAACCTAACCTAATACCGTCGATAGATTTGCCTACTAGAGTCAATTTCTAACTGTAGTCTCCCTGATTTTCCTGAGCTGCGGACAAGCAGGAGAAGGAACGGGGTGGTTTTTACTCAGTAAGAGTCTGACACTCCCTCTCGTCTCGTCCAAGGCGGGAGAAGTCATTGGATGATTTTCCCCCTTCAAAAAAATAAAACAAAAAAGTCTCCCTGATTTGTAACAACTATAAATAGGTAATTCATCCCTAAGTAACTCGTAATGCACTTTATAATAAATACGGATTATTTTTTATCGGTATCTAACTAATAGCTAGTTTGTACACGAATATAAAGAGAATGCAATATAACTATAGGTAGAGAGATAATAGCTGTTCTTCATACAAGTCTCAATAAATCATTTAAATGTACCGTTGAATGATCTGGCAAATCAATGAAAGCAATAATGTTCGATCTCAAGTTTGGTCTTGGCCAAGAGCATTGTAATGCCAATATAATCAATATTGATTTAACACTTTAAATTGGCGTGGTAATATTCTAATGATTGTGAATTGTGATGATTTCGCAGTCAAATAAGAATTGGTGGCTACTATTGACTTGAAGTTATTTGTACGAAATGGTATAAAAACATTGTGATATTTTTGATTAAAATTCAAACTCATTCAGCAATTCCCTGTCGGTTGGTCGAATGAACCCAACTCCTAAGCTTGACTGTAAAATGATATGTCTCTGGTTCGATACCCTAGCGGGAAAGAGTATTATTGGATTATCATTTGATGCTTAGCTCGACTGCAATTATATATATAAGGACTTATAACATAACAAAAAGACGTCCCAAATATAAAATTTCAAACAAAAACTAGTATAACACCAAATGGCTCAAATAAAAGTAATACGATACTATTATTTACCGTCAAAATATTAGGTGGCAGCCGACAGGTTAATCCTTAAACAACAGGCGGCGTCATGTGGCAACGTATAGTATTCCTTTAAACGGAACGAAGCCGTACGTATAACCCTCGCGTGCGCACGTCGGGTATATAAACGCCCAGCCGCTGTCGCAACTTGACTCTGTTTGTTCGTATGTTCCCATCTTACTCAATCACGACTTAGGAGGGCACGGTTGGTAAAATTTGCACAACAGAAGCCGATCACATAAACGATTCATCATGATCATGACTTGATGAATCGCTAGCCAATGTAAAGTGAAATATTGCATGTCTTACTCAATCACCCATCAATGTTGTTCAAATTTCAACGCCCTTTATTTCCGGGCTCATCACAATTATTCATTAGAAATGTTTATATGTTAATGTTCAGTAATATCATTTTTGTTAACATGTTAATAATCGTGTCATTCAATTTTGATCTTTATTATAATAGAGGTCTTGAGATATTGAATTCACTAACTAATGATTGAAGATACGTTTACATAATATAGTCGAGCTACAATTATGTGAAATAACACCTGTATCTGTACATTAACATAAACTAAATGATAATAATTATAAGCAAAATAAAAAGAAAGTATATTATCAAATAATGTTTTATTAACAAAATAATTGTACAAAAAATTACTTGAGCAATGTAATCGTGGTGCCGGGTGCATTTCCTTGATTCAAGGAATCCTTTTCAATTTGATCATGGTCGTGATACCTTGAAGAGAAATGGACATTATATAAAATCAGTTACTCATGTACCTTCAAGTTTCATGAAACACAGATCAAAGTTTATATTAATCTTAAATTTTAAGATTAATATTCTTAGTTTGTCAATTAGATATGTATATAGATACCTACGTAGGTCACTTTTAACCTACCAAATAGGTACCTTCTACTTATTAACAAAATAATTTTATAAGGCACACATTTTATTAGGTAGTTTGAAGACAACTTATCATGTTTAAATGATAAAGAATAAAATTTTATTTTACACATTAATACATGGTTTATTAATTAGCTTAACAGATTTTATAAATTTTATTTGTTTTTATATATCATGATATTAGTGCGAAAAAATATGGAAGCAAAATATTAGGTAACAAGGTAGCACGTACCTTTACTTACGCATTATACATGATTGTAATAATTATTGTTGAATGTATTAACTCTTTTCTCTCTTTTATCAACATCATCTTCGTACGGTAACATACATTGACCAACATGAAGCACTTTGAGATTAGTATTAGCCTTCTGCCCGTGTTCAAACAAACAAAAGTTGGTGTATGTCACCATATCTGTACCACATATCGGTTCCCATTGCTCGTTGCAGTAATTATTACAAGGTTTTAGAAGGGCGACGTCCAGTCTGTTGTTTAGTAGTCTTGCGGATTCTAGATCACACATCGACGGATAAGTGACACCATCTGTGCCACATACTGGTCCAATTATTTGATAACTGACTGGGCAGAATGAGGCAGAAACGTACTTGCTCATCGTGAGTATGCACGCGATCGAAACTGGAAAAGAAAATGTTTGTTTAAACAGACCATGGGCAGCAAACGCAGGGTTAATATTTGACGAACGATGATTTTGCTGACGAAATACATGTCGCGGTATCACGCAATCGATTATATCAGGGTCAACTATCGCTTCGATAATCGCATGACTACGCGGTCTACACTATAAATAAAGTATTAGTATAAAGAAAAAAAAAGCACTCACTTATATTACGAAAAATACGCGGGACTGGTCCAAATGTCATGATGAAATTCATGACAGAAATACAACCGATTTGCAAAATTTTGTTGCTTTTATAGATTTTCTATGAATGGATGTTTGTTTTCGTAGTCAATAATTTGATTTCACATTTGTGAAAAGAAACAATACCTACAATTGTAAAAGATTATGACATAATTACTTGTATTCACTATTCTTCCAAAAATTCAATAGATTATTTTTCTGTTATACACATTATATCAAAAGTGAATTTTCAATCAAAACAAAACAAAATTTCAGTTCAGTATCAATCGATAATATACGTAGCATCACATCGTACCTATATTGAAATATTTAAGTAAAAAATAATTTCATGTCTTATTTTAAGTTAACAAAATTTAAGGATATTTATCAAACATAAATGTAAAAAATAAAGATATTATCTCATTTAAAAAATGTTTTAAAATATAAAAAGTCATATAACCGAAAAAAATAATTGTTTGAAGTGTGTTTTGAACTGTCACCGTAATTAATAGATGGCGGTGTAATACAAATACCAGCCAATAGGCCGGTTCAATGGCGCTATGATTTCGAAAACAAAGCATAAGGACAATCCAGGTATTATTATTTCCGTTTATCAACTAACACTCATTTTTGACAATGAAACAAAACCCTACTAATTTACAATACAAGTAAAATCTTTGCATAGCACTAACTAAATTATCGGTATCATTATGGTAGACAATAATCTTTAGCGCAAATATTTATTCATTTTCTAAAGAAAAAAAAATTGTGTTCTATTTTCAAAATTATATTGCATGCATCAACGACTCTTCGGTTCAAAATTTAAACGTTTGCAAAAAAGAATAATTAGAGTGCTATAAGTGTTAGCCAACGCGTAAGAAAAATGATACCTATATTGATATATACCATTCGTACCATTTTAATATCTCATGTTGTGTAAACTTTATTAAACACACACACACTGACACAATATTATATTTTGAAGGATAGTTTGATCAGTCGGCTTCTGTTTGTAATATCCGATACTTCCTCGTCAAATATCGTATAAATATTTCTACGATTGTTTTACTCGAAAATGCCAATATCAGTATCATTAGATTACACATTTGTTTCCTTATTTGTATTTACTGAGATAATATAATATCGATATAATAAGACTGAACTGTTCTTCTGATGGATGTAAATATGTTCTTATTAAATCGCTGAAAAAAAAAATTTTTAGCTTTTATCCCAATTTCAACGTTATGATAGACTATTTAAGATCACAATTAGATAGACATGCATAAAATCGTTTTTAAACTGACATGGTCACTAACACTATCATCAGAACTTGAGACGGGATATTTACCATGTTTATTTATGTCGATGAGTTTCAATATTTCGGCACTGTTGCAAGTGCCATGATCACGGATGAACGAATGCACCAACATACGAACCACATATGCAAAACATTCGCCACTAACAATATTCTTTCAAAAATCAAACGCCTAACTCAAGTCTAAAAACAATAATCTTCTATAACAATCTGTTCACAACGTTTTCACCTCGTAAACAGATAAAGTAGACAAGCAAAACAATTCATAAATTTAATATGTCCCTACTATTTATTTACCAGTTCACCTATCACGATCGTTCGGGTTTTCTAACGGGGTACGCTCAGTCGGAGGCAAAGTACTCTTAATATTATTACGATCATTTATAACACTGGGTGTAAAATGTCCGATTACGATTTGTGGACTGTCAAACATTATGATTTAGATAATTAAGTTCTTGATAAGATACGACTTTGACTTATAATCTGGTTTTATTTAAAAAAAAACATTAAAACGGACATGTTGTCATGTTGTAGACGTGTGTCCATTAAGTTTTTAAACTAACTTTAGAACTTAAGACAGTTCATCCGTGATCATGGCGCTTGCAACAGTGCCGAAATATCGGAAACTCATAGACATTAATATCCCGTCTAAAGTTAAATCGTTCTAAAGTTAAGTTTTCGATTGTTTCCTATTCACTTGATATGGTCTATCGGACAACAGATGGGTCTCTTACACAACATCGTAAATTCCAATTAATGACTAGTAGGCTTCGGCTCATCTCATATCTATTTAAAGAAGCGCTTCATTAACTTGGCCTTATAATGTATGATTACGCGACCATAGGCTCGTACACAATTTTATCATAATACATTTTAATATTATACAACTGCCTGTCCACAGCCTTTAAAGGCCATGCTTTTGAAAGATTTATTACAAAATAAAGTTGTGATCACGACCTGTCGATTCAGTTTCCTTCTATAGGTTAGTAATGACGGATGTCGGACTTCGTTAAGATGTTTCAAAGTTTACTCTTTGCCAGCTTAGTAAGGATTAAATACCGTCTTTAGGGTACAGTATAGAAATATTCTAAATTCTTTCATCAAATATATTTTTGTAATAACTATCGTGATACTAAATTAACTAAAAATCGATTTACTCAGAGCAGGCTACGCGATATCGCACCGTCGTGCGTCAGCGCACACTGCTCATCATGAAGAGTCCCTCTTTGACTCGAAACTAGTAGAGCTTTTCTGTATGTGTTCTGTACGTGAGTAAACCGTGATTTTTACTTAACCATCAAATATCTAAGAAAATCCATAAAATATCCATCAATTTAACACACCACTCAACACTCATGTGTTCGAGTGAAACACTGCAATTTCCAATAGAAAGTAATAGTCGACTTCCAACTCCTAAAATCCAAGTACACGTCTAGCGAAAATTAATCCCCATTGCTTTCCGTGGGAAATTATTACGTGAACACGCTAGGGTTTGCACTGATTTAATTTTAAAAGGCTCAAAGGTTGCTATCATTGTTCTCGTGACGGACGAAAGGGAGCGAGCTCTTGTTCGGTCACGATTCGCGTTCGATTTTACGAAAATGTTAACGAGCTGCGCAGACGCAAACGAAAGTGAACGAACGCCATTGTTCATGAAACAGGTGCTATCGATAGATATCATCACAAAACACCTACGTCTTACTTATGCAACTGTTATAATAAACGGTTACTTAAACGATTTCAATTTTTGACTATTGAAAGTTGTTGAGGAAAATGCGGATTCGAAGTTTCAACTAAAGGTTAGCGTAGAAATTGTTAATTGATGATGTGACCTTTGTCAACCACTAGTAGCAAATGTTTGTTTCTATCAACAATTTTGTCATTTCGGTATTTTTCCGGTTTTCGCTTCCGTCCAGTAACTTATGCGGTTAAGTCATCGGATTGATGATGTTTACAAAAACGCGTAATGCGTTTGGTATACTCCGCGTGCAGAGATTAGGCGTTAATGGTAATGAAAGTATGTAACAAACAGAGAAGTAATATAAGACAAAACTTCTTATAAAAACGATATAAATTTGTTTCGTTATGACTTACATACGTTTCCAACACAATTATTTCAAACCAGTCAACATTTCTTCAACTTGATAAGTATCAAATGGAATTCATCCAATATGAAACCTAGCTTTACGATTCCATCCATTATCGACATTCCGTCCTGTCATAGAAAGCTGCAACTATAATACTGATCTACGATTCGCGTTAACATTCCAGACCAACCCGTTTCTTGACTGGGTTCATTCCCCGACAGGCAACAGCAGTAATAGCTAACAAAGACTAGTATTGCAGAATCATTAGCGTATATGAATATTCATATGATGACAAGGTCGCTTATGACTGTCCATTGTTACACACAAATTCATATAATATTTACTTAGATACAATTTCACCAATTTGCATGAGCATTTCACTTTCTTTATGCAGCTGTATTAACACATTTTATTACGCTATAGACGAGAAGTGTAGTCGGTACATTGTTAGTTCTGTCTCATTATTTATTCTGATATGTTTCTATAGTGATTATTCGGATTATTCGAGCTCTCATAACGTCCGATGATATGTTATTACGCCTAGTTGAGTCATCTTTTAATACATTAAAAAAAACTCTTGCTTTTAGTACCTACACGCCTTTAACGAAAGCCGGAACATGTTCACCGTTTTCTCTCCATTGTGTCGATTTTAGGCGTATTTGGTGCGGTCATGTTTCTAAAAGATTTCGAATAGTTTAAACATGTCTGGAACAAAGTTAATTGTTTTAAAAAGAACAAACAGTTCAGTACAGAAAACTGTTTGCAACAATTTTGTAACCAGCATAGGTAACACGGTTTTGGAATGCGTTTGTGAAAGGACACGAGGAAGCCTTCGACCAGCAGTGACAAAGTGTGACAGTAGACTTAAGAAATAATAGAATAACTTGAGTTCTCATAATTGAAGTTAAAAAATAACGAAACACTTACAGAAGTATGAATTCATTATTATTCATAACACTTGCAGGTGATTTCATGCGACATTTTTGAAAGACCATCTCACAACCGTCCTAATTCACAATTCTACAATTCAAAACACCATTAAATGTTGCGCAAACAGACTCATTCTAAGCTAATACCCACATCCTACGCATGTGCAAATAACCACCATTCACAATCGTTTGTTTATTTGCTCATGGTACAATTGTACCCAATGTTTTAGTATAACGACAGCTCTTTAAGTGTCACTAAAAGCTTATGGTCAAGCAATGGTCGTTTCGAATCCATTTAGTGTTGGGCACCTGTTGTACAACGCATTGTTTAGTGAAAGAGGAGTGTCGTTTAAGGTGATATTGTTAAGCACACACTACATTGTGCTGTGTCCGTGTTTTACTGTATTCGAGAAATAGACGAAAGGAGAGACTTAAGATTTAGAAAGAAAGTACTCGTCTTTACTTAAGTTAATCTCTTCCATAAGTCTATCTGGGGGCACGGTAGTGCCCCCGCCAAGACGAGCCAAGCGAAGCGCAAGGGCACTACCTACCTTTTCTCGAAGCGCTTCGTCGTATTTTTGAACCTTCATAACTTGAGTTTGGGTTATACCAGATAAACAAAATTTTCAGGATATAATGTCAGTGGTAGACTTAATAAACCTCTAAAGTTTCAATTGCATAGCTCTTATACTTTAGATTTTATTGATATCTAAAATACCCCGATTTCGTCACTCACTCACTCACTGATGATCAACAAAATTCTTAAGGTACTTCCTGAAGTCCTAGAAAACTGAAATTTGGTATGTAAGCTAGTATTAGTACCCAAACAACAAAAAAATCCTAAAACTTGGAACTTTTACCCCCAACCCCTTAAACTAGGGGGTGAATGTAAATGATGTTAAGTCTTCTTAAGATTTTATATAATACATTTTTCATCAAATCAAAACATTATCCTACCCATAAGACTTAGATATGAATAATATTACTACATTCAAAGTGTTTATTAATCATATTACGTAGAACATAGACACAAAATAAAAATAAACATTCGAGCAAGACTCAGTTGAACCGAATTAGTTTTTTTTGTACTACTCATAAGAATGTACACTGATAATTTAATTTATCAATGATTGATGACCAAGTTTATGAGGAAACTCCTTTCTCTTCATCACTTCGTAGTTCGACACGGTATAACCAGCATAATTAAATCAAACAACCCAGAAAGGCACTAGAATTTCATCGAACTAAGAAATATATTCTAATAGCAACAACAAATATTACCGTTGCAATACCAATCAAATGGCAATTCGAAAACCGTTTAGTAAACAAACCAACTCGCGATGATTTGGCAATGACACATAGGTAACCAAAGATAACGAAACTTTTGCACATAATACATGTGAAACTAACGCTACACACTTGACATTATTACCACCGATTTATCAACCGTTATCCTTAACACAACCTTGACTTGTAAAATAGTAAAAGACTACCATTTTCAAATGCAAATTAAAATTCATCTCCATAATTTTTTAACCTCAAACATGACCATCCTATTTTGGACTTTCATTGTTTTTAAAGAAGGTTGTATTTGCAATAAATTATGATGATGATGTTAAGGTCTTTTCCTGAGTTGTATAGAAAGGCGATGGTTTTTAAAAGTAAGATCTTGCTACAAATATATCAAGACGGAGTCACGACATTATCGCGGCTAAATCTTTGAACACAAAGGTTCCGTTGCAGGTGCGGGTGCCATTAAATAACAAAAACGTTTCGCTGTACACTTCTTTATAGGTTAGATATGCCATAACATCTTGCTTTGAACATTTTGTCTTAGAATAACATTATTTCTTTCGTCGTTGATTGCCTTTTCAGTGAAGTGATGATTTAGTGCGTCATGAAGACACGAAACAATAGGATCAGGAATTGTGTCTGGGTGTGACAATAGGATATAAAGTCTCCATCGATGAGGTAGTTATTCAGTTCAGTTTCATCGAAGAATACTGTGAATCAGTAGGTAATAAAACTGCTGACACTCCTCTTAATCCCGATAAAGATAAGTCAAATACAATAGCAACGGTTTTAACAACGTAATCCGCTAATATGGAAACAAAGAGTTTTAGTAGCACAACGATCACAATAAGTAATAAGTAGGTACCTAATAGGAAGTAAATAAATGTCTACTTAATTCTAAACACTGCGATAATAGTCGATTGTGGTCAGACGGGCCCCCATAGCCCGTATCCAATTCCTAAAATGGAGATGAAAGTTCTAAGGAACAGAACGGAGATAGGGTCGTAATTCATATAGATCGAGAATCGACAAGTAAAAGATTTACTGCAAGCGCAGACGCAGTAAAAGGGTTAGCGCTTTGAATTTGTATTGTGTTCCCTTTTGTTGTTTTACTAATTAATTTTTGTTTTGTTGTTACAGGTACGTTAAATGTCAACGTTGTTTATTTATCATCTTCGAATGTACGAAACCTTACTACTGAAATAGTAAGTTAAACATATGTACTATGTCGCATTTGGTAAGAATGACAGATTTGACAGATAATTTTAGTTAACAGTGAATGCTTCTCTTGTGTGACAATGAACCAAATGATGTGACTTTCCACCAGATACATACAAAGAAGAGAAACACCTTGAGAAAAGCTGGACTTACAATAAAAATATGAATAAATCATTGATTCGTCTTGACCATGGTCATCAGTGATCAATCTTTCTTGGGAATAACAGAAGCCTTTTGTCCAGCCTGCGGGAAAGCTACCTACCCTTAATACGAGTTTACTTTAAAGTAATCACAACAAGAGCAAATTCGGCACTCTGATTGGCTCAACCAAATCTACCAATCAAAGCGCCGAATTTAAACGTAAAGCAAATTCGTATTAAGGGTACAGTACGATTTTATTTAGATCTAAACACTAACCTATCTTCTAACGTTCTGATAGTTACTAATCTAATAAATTCAAAGTCTAGTATCCAATGGCGCTTTAATTAACCTCCAGAGATCCTTGTGAAACAATTTATCATAATAATAGCGTAAATAATTATGATTCAACTAGCTGCTACAACTGTTTGCGCGAACGTATGATAAATGGACGCAAACCTCTGTTCCTACGGCGCACAGCGTCCATTGTTTCAAGTGAGCTATAGCCCATTGTAAGCCAAATAATTAATTACATAATCTAATAAAATTATATTTTATTACGGTCTTTAATTAGAATTCTAATTAAAAATGGGAAATAAAGACAATGTCATGTCGTGTGTCAACGTTTTGTTTCCTGATTAGAAGTCGCAAAGAATTTTTTATGTGTAGTCGTAAAGCAGGGCTTGATGATTTTCGTGTGAGTTTGATGATAATATAAAAAAGTAAGCTGTTAAATTAAGCTTATATAAATGTATGTATGTATGTATGTATTGTATACTCATGGACTAATAGACGTATACGAAATGATATACAAAGGGTTAGCAAAAATATATCGATATTCCTCTAACTCAATTACCAACACTTTCCACAGAAATTCACAAAAATACTGGTCTTGCTAATCCAGTTCGTTAAGCGTCATAAACGCAAACAGTTCCAACTTTTATTTCCTTTAAACCACTCCCTACAAATATTTTCGTCGTGAGAAAAATCGCTTAACAAACGTTACGTCACGGTAGGTCATTATCCCCGAAGTAAACTATACAACATACTGACAGCATGTCAAATCACACATTTCAATATACGTGAGATATGGTTTAAAAGTAAAAAGTACCATAGAAAGGTAACTTTCACATTTATTGAGGTAATAATCGAAATTGGAAATTATATGTATTTTATTAGAGTGACCGATGTTTCCATGTCAGTGAATGTCATGTGTTGTGCTTCGTATGACTGTTTTGACTACGATCTGACATTTCATTCCATAGTTGAAGACGTCACTTTGACAGATAGTGTTTGATTGTCTGCATTGGCGAAGAAAGCCGGCTCTTACGAGCGCGCGTCTTTTTATATTTTACACATCCTGTATCTGTCATTTAGAATAAGTTATTACAATCAATATTTAAAAAGTAAAGTGCAAACAACTCATCGTGAGCCATTAAAAATAGAGAGTGTTCATAATTTTGTTTAATTAGTTATGTAACGTCTATACAGACTTATGAATTAGTATTCAAAATATAAGAACCTAGTAATAAATAAGCTCAAAGATTTATTTACATAATACATGTATTTTCAAAGAAAAGCCAATGTTCCCAGTTATTGGAGAAAGGATTACCTAACAAAGTAATCGTATTGTTTTAGTTACTAGACGTTAATTAACGAATAGTTCCGATTCATATCGAAGTTGCGATCAATTAAACCAGAATTGTATGGGCGGGCAATCAATTAAACAATCAGTCTTAACGTCTGTTTAGTGAGTATAAAATGGAATGACAAATTATTGAGATTTACTAATTACATGCTCCTTTTATTAGACTCGTGCTTTGGTCGTGTTATGTAATGTCTGCCTGTACATTATAGTTTAGGTCACGCTTTAAGAATAAATAATGAGTGTGAATGAGTGATAGATTTTAAAAGACCGTGTTATACTTATAGTGATTTATTATGAGAGATTTGATTGAACAGGGTTTCAATGAAGAAATCTAGACATTGTATGGTTATAAAACGTGTATTTTTTATTAATAAGACTAATTCTAAGAAGGATCAAAATATCTTGTTGATTTAGATTTTTAATAACATAATGATCTTAATCTATAGAATACTTGACTAAAAACGACACTAGCGCCGCCACCGCTAATAGTCATCACAACAACTCAATTACATCAACAAAAACAATTCAATCTGCACTTGATTCCGGATTTCACAACGAGGACGATGTAAACAAGCACATCTGTTGTTTTTAAAACTTTAAAACTAAAGTAGCGCACAGCAAGTTAGCATTCCAAGTAAGCAAGTGCTAGGTCTCAGCGCCCGCGCATTCCATTGGCCAGGGAAAGTCTAATATACGAGTACATCATTTAACCTCTTTACAAACAATTTAGTACTTACTGACATTTATACTGAGGTTATAGTAAAATTAAATCTTATAATATTACGTCACATTGATCAGTAATTGAGCCGTTACAAACTCACTGACAGCCATCAACAACGTTATTAAGTAAGAAACAGACTGTAGATTAAACTATTTTTTCTAAACAACTCATTTCATCGTTGGTCGGCAAAAAGGCGCAAACTTTTTAAAGATTATCATCTCTGTCTAAACAAAATGTATCAATCATGAATGACATTAATCATTAAGTTTAAACGTTGTGTCGACACTCGAGACTGTTACATAAAGGGTGTAATGCACGCACACACTGATCCGTATCACCTATGTAAGTGCACATTCACTGCACTACGATTAGCCCGCTGTCTTATAAATATACAGACATTAAGGCTAAGTTCAGATGGATAGGATATTACGTTATGTTAGGCTATTAACACGACTTACTAAACGAGGCACAGAGGTTCACACCAACACAATTGTGCGAGAGCCATGCTTCGGCACGAATAGGTCGGCTCGACCATGGCCACGGTCTGACAGAAAACCGATGTAAAACAACGCTTCGTTGTGTGAATGAGGTTACCGGGGGCCCAATTACCCCCCTTCCCAATCCCCGATTCCCCGACAACCTTTAAATTCCTAACCCCCGAAAAGGCAGACAACGCACTTGTAACGCCTCTGGTGTTTCGGGTATCCAAGGGCGGCGGCGATTGCTTACCATCAGGTGATCCGTGTGCTAGTTTACCGGCTGATAACATAAAAAAACAAGCTAGAATGTATATCGAGATTAGATTGTAAAATACCCGTACCAAGACCACCGGTACTGACCGAATACTTTTGTCGGAAGCAAAGATAACAGATCTAATTGTCCATCTTAACGGTCCTTGTACCCACGTATCGAACTAATTAATCGGACCTATTTGTACGTTACTAAAGTCGTTTAGTAGACTTTCAATAGTAAACAACGCGCGAAAGTTTCCCACGGCCGTTTGCCACAAGCAAATATTCTGCTTTATCTAACAACATTATCTAACATGTTCTTACATTATATCAATTAGGTACAATAACAATAAAACATAATTATAAAGATAACAAAGAAAATGTTGCTTTCATTGGAAACAACAATATAACTGGAGGAAGGCCACACATTGAAAGGCTCAAGCTTTATATGGAAATGTTCTATCAAAGCCTCTGTACAAACAAATTGATTTTCGATTATTGCAAAACAATAATAATTCGTTTTTCGATTACAATAATACGAATAACGATTGACTGCAAATGTTTAATGCCCTCAGTAACGTCAGACCAGTCAAGGTAATAAGGTAATTCCTAAGCCGATCAGGTTAGGAGCGTTGCCCTGATTATCTCGCAACGAAAGCTGTAATAATTTTCAAGGCCCCGTCTCGCATACCATGCACGCTCGCTATAATGGCATATTTCTGCATCAAATGCCTCCACAGGTACTTAAAGTCCTAATGGCATCATAGACATTCACGTTTGAAGATCAAAAGCTAGAGCCGAGCCTGAAATTATCCCGAGTGTATCGAATCGATTATCACTCGATTCCCGTCGTGGAGGCATCTCTATGGCCACTCGCTCGTGACGATCCCTGGCCGAGGCTCTCGATTGTTAACAACTCCGCCACAGTGGGGAAAGTTAGAAGGATCATGAAATTAAATCACGTTAGAAACGAGTATTTAAATTCAAATCCGTGCGTCGTAAAATAAGATTTAAGGCTCACGCCTTCAAAGTTAAAATTACAACGTTCATTAAGACCAAACAAATGAATAATTACATTTTGGTATTACGCTTTCACTGCAAAGGTTTATTATTTAGAGAGAAATAACGTCATTTGGAAATTGTTAATGGCGACCTGTAAAACTGAGTCCCATTATTACATTAGACGTTAAATTTTACAACACAAAGTTAGTGCGTCTAAACGCTTGGCTTGCGTAATAGAAGACCTATTATTTGGTAAAGTTATGGCTAAGTAAAATATTGTAGACGTACATTTTGCATAAATGTCAAGCATTGTAGAGGACCAACTCTCTAATAATTTGTATCTAAAGATTTTATGTGACAATAAAGTACATGAGGCCAGTCGCCACCCACACTTAGTACCTGAATGTCCGTTGAATCGGTAGCCAGCGGAACATTTACTTCATTTTACGTCCTACCCACATTATATATGGACGATCAACAACTGATTTCGCTTTCACGCTAGAGACAACTATACAAATTGCTTACCTTTCAAATGTAAGTCGATTTATCTTGTTATGTCTAGAGGGACAGATATCTGAGGAGAGGGACGTGGAAAGCTGCGCGCGCGCCGATCGGGCCCTTCATCGCTGTTTCTGCACTGAAACATTACAACGCTGTCGACTGTCTCATGTTTGAGATCTTGGCTTTCAAATCAGAGTTCAGAAATAGAAATTATTATTTAGCACGGAAGAGGAAATTCTGATATTATGTTCCAGATTATGCACGGAGTTGGAAGACCGAGGCAAATCTTTGAGTCTATCGGAATATTAAATGCTATCTGATGACTGGGTTCGCCGATTTATTATTATGCATCTACTTGGTTGAGAAAGAGCACACTTGAGACTTCTACAAAAAGACTAGTACTGGTCTTATCTAGTCATGCTTAACGATAAAAACGATCTACATTTCTGATCTTTAGCCCTTTTTCGGCTTAAAACTCATGGACTATCATCCTCATTATCAAAACCTTCTTTTCCTTGCTTGCATAAGCTTTATCTCCTCAGTCCCACAACAAACTAAAATCACGGTATAATCACGAATTATATTATTCATGGAGAAAAGCTCTACTAGTTTCGTGTCACAGAGGGCCTCTGTGAGTAAAGTGATTTTTAGTTAATTTAGTATATCTCACGGTAGATATTATAAAAGACTAACTAACAGCTATTTATTTAAATAAAATAGCGAGCTCCATTAACGTGCGGTTATTAAACTCCTTATCAGTAGGGTTCAAGCGCGGTGCCCTCAGTCCGATTCATTGCACGATCGCGATTCAATTTCCTAGTTTTTACATTGCCTACTTTCCTTCCTGGGCTCCAGGTGATCACGTACAGCTTATCACTGTTCTAACTGCAAGACTTGCAACACCTTCCGTCTTGTTTCGTTGCTACAAATGTTTGAAGTGTCTTAGTCTGAACTTTGACCTCTTAGGGCCAGCAAATGGTGTAGCGGTAGTTTGTTGCGTGTTTGTAACCTCATCTGCATTTAAAGTTGTCATTGGCTATGATATTGTATTATATTCTAGACATCTTACATGGTAATAATCACCCTTTTGTTAGGTGCTTTATTCATGGACTTTTTTTCTGTTCGAGCAGTGGCGTAGCGTGACAGGCGTGGGCCAGTTTAAAAATTGTTTGGTCCCGTTTAAAAAATTGGAATGTGTTTATTTTTTGGTTACGGAGCTAGCTACGCCCCTGCTTTTCATACCCCATTGTCTAAGTTATGCCTCCGATTCAATGTGCCGTCTCTTTTATTATCATTCTTCACAATCTACATAAATATTTTTCTAAACAAATTAATACAAAACACATGCTTTCGAAACTATACAATTCAGATTTTCTTCACATAATTACCACAATCTACCTTACCTATATAGATACAATCGTCAAAGTTGATTGCACAGACTCACACGATCATATGTGGACACGATATTTTCCTATCCTCAGACTTTCGATTTTAATTCTAGAACTTGTTTTGCTCTTAATATACTTTCAGTTTCTTTAATAAAATGTACATTACCTTGATGATGAATGCCGTATTCGAGCATTTAGATACAAAAAAATATAGGACGAAAAACTGTACCGTGAAACTGCCGTGAAAGCAGTTCATATGGACATTTTTGAGTTATCATCTGCAGAGAGTAAAAAGTCACGTGATTTTTGAAGATAGTAATTGAAACTAAAATCTGGGTCAGAAAGTGCACAGGCCTAAAATTTCGAATGTGGTCAGATTCTAGGTAACAGGAAAACGTTGTTCGAAAGAAAGCCAAATGCATTAAGCAGGTAAATAGTTTACTGGTCTAAAACCATTATACGGTGACCAATTTCCCCTGATTCGATTGCCAGGAAATATCCGCGTAACAAACTTCCTACACGTTTCATATTCTGTTCTCAGCTCATTACAAAAGTTAATTTCAAATATAATGATTATTTGCCGGATAATGTAAAATTACAGAGAATGGTGTCGGACAATCGTTAAATGAAGTGAATGAAACTTAAGGGTTTTTAAGTACATATACATAAGTGAAGCGGTAAATATTTTCCGTTTGCCTTTTGGTTATGCAAAAGTTCCACTGCCATACAAGGGCCTGACCAAGTGTAGTTATGAGAATTTTTTGGCATAAACAAGGTACCTTGTATGTGTAAAAAAATTCCTCACACATCAAGCTCTAAAAAAACCAGTTAATGATAGTCTCGCTTTGTATGATCTTTCCGCACATTTGACATTCAGATTATAGTGGTTTTTATAGCTTGACATGTAGGTACATTATATCCTCCATCCTCAAAGCAGTTCGTGTGAAAAAGTATTACGAAACACAATTCTTCCTTCGATTTTTGCTAGTTACATCATTTATGGCACCTTCACAAAAGATGCATGCAAAACTGAAGTATCGGTTAAATACTCTCGACATAATATTTTGGTCTATAATTTTGAAACATTTACGCAATAGATTTTTATTAGCTTAATGCAATCAAGTGCTATAAAAATAATAGATGTTTATTTCTAAACATTAACGAATTTAAATCGAAAATAAAGTTTCTTATGACATGAAGTTTTGAACCAGAATTAAGTCTTTTAATATGACAACTACTAGATATTAAACTAATTGAATATTAGTCAGATCTTTGTAGCAAAAAACATACATATTAATTTACACAATACAATTTAATTTTTGTCTATATGCATATTGATTAAATCATCTAGGTATTATTTTAATGCACGCGCATAGTTATTAAATCCTCCATCATTCGAAAGAGTCCATAAACTTCTATCTACGTAGCGATAAGTGGACGAACTATCTACCAAAGATTAAAGTTCTCCCACTTATCACCACTTATATTCGGAATATTGGCTGTCCACTGAACATTTTAAAATCGATAAATTACAACACGCTTTACACGACTTAAACATAAGACCTTATGCTTAGAAACGTGCACCATTGAACTTTAGACTAAAAATAGATGAAGATTATTTTATTTTAAACTCAGACCCCTGACTTCAAACATCATTCTTAATGTCAAGTTTCCCCAAGAGGTCGTGTTAACTGAGCTGTCTCTAAATTGGGGTCGCAGGCCACAACGTCACAGTCTCAAAGCCAATTAGTCTCACATTTAAAGCGCAGCATATTAAAAGTCTAGAATCTAGACTCTAGATAAAAGTAAATAGAAAGGGGAAACTTTGACACTGGAAACTAACCATATCCATCATTTGGTTTTCCCTGTACGAAATATGTGAATTTTTCCTGATAATCAAATAATATTTCTTCGCGTTTTTCATTTTCTTTTTTAATGTTATTATTTTTTTTATTTTTTCCTGTGTCGACTTTGAAACTCGAGTATGAAATTTAGTTTAAAAAAAAATATCGCGGTCACAATAGGAAAGGCGTTTCGTCAGTATCGTGAGTGTATTTACAAACACTTGCACATACACATACACATTACTGTTAGACCTAGACAAATAATTTGATAGATCATACAACGAATTGTACCGTACGCGAATTGCAGGTTCAACACGTTGCACCAAGACACCAATAATGCATCTAATCATAATTATGAAGGGAACATTTCTCTTCATATTATTCTTTTCCCATATTTATTTCATAATGCACAACCTAGTTTGAGTAAACTATACACATTGTATGAGCTTTCATCTCTCCATTGAAGAGACTTGACGCCATTGTCAATGGATTATTCTCTGGCCATATTGAAATGCCTAGGCTCTAGCCATTCTAGGTAACATTAGGTAAACGACCAATACTAGAGTTTCTATGAACACTAAACTATGAAAGTGTAAACCTTCTTGTCATCAAGGATATTGTAATGTTCTGTGTGAATGTAAATTAAATGGACGAAACTAGGAAGTACTTCGTTTTGAGCATTTTAAGATAGAATGGTGTAGATAGTGAACAATTTATTGTATAAACAGTACATTGAGTAAATAAAATCATGCATGTTTTATATCTGGGTAACAGATAAAGGTTTCCACATAACATAATATGTTCAACGTAATTTTATTCAAAAGTTGCATACACTTTTTCACTTTGGCCACTTACCAAAATCAGAATCCTCATAACAGTCATACGAAAACAATTTGACATTTATTTGTCATACAGAAAAAAAAGAAATTCGGCGCTAATCCATTCAACCTTGCTAAAAGAATGATTCATGAAACATAATACCTATTGTGTCGGCTATCGAAATATTATATGCAAATGTATAGATAATACAGTATAGGAACAGTTACCTATGATTACAAATCGACACGTGCAACTTCCGCACAACTATAATATGATATTTAATACGGCAAATGAAACCAGGCTAATTACATAAGCCCAATACACTTGCAAAAAGTCCTGCACTTTACCACCAAGGAATTCGGCAGTGAACCTTAAGACCACCAGCAATTAAGGTCTCTTTTTGCTTAAAGAAAGTGTCCTGAAATCACCGTTTATGTATTTAACTGCTGCAATGTTAAATTGATGATCTGACCCTAATGGAAACTGCATTCAGGGTTCATTGTTCGAAGTCGAAATCTAGGTTTATAGGTAAAATTGATTCTCCATAAATGCCCATCGTAATGACTTTTTGGAACTTTGACACCCATTACAAAACCTTTAGAAGTTGAGACATTCTGTGCTAACGAATTAATCGGCATTACTTGAAAGTGCAACTCTAAATGCAATCATTTGTCGATCGTCACTAATTACTCGATGCAAAACGATTATTTATTGAAATTAAAATTATTCGGACGAAGACTGCACTTTCTCTTTTGCATATTATGCAGATGTGAAGACGTTCCGTAATTATGTCCAATTTTAATTTAAAGCAATCTGAGATAACAATTTCCGTGCTTGTATATATATTTATGATAATTGTATAATTGTTTTAGGTCAATCAACAATTTTATCAATCAATCAATCAACTATTTAAATCCGGATCAATTTTGCAAGCTTTTTATCTGAAGTTGTAAAACAAATTACACTAAGTTTTAAAACAACAAACAGACAGACAGACATACAAACATACAAAGATTTCTCATTTCACATGAAATATCTGGGCAGATGTGTTACAGCGACAGCATTTAAAATTTTAAACCGCATGCCTATATCCAATTACGTTTCCTGTTAAATTAACTGCCAGTTACTTTTCATGGGTAGTCCGTTATATCATAGTGAGGTCGCTACACGACAGGTGACACAGTTTACGTAATCGATTATTTATTGCATACGAGTACGATCGATATTCATATTTAATCGACGTCCGCCTTAATAGATGCAACCTGATTAATCGATGCCATTTATATCGATTTAGCTCGTGCGGCCATTGTGTTGAGCTTATTGTACATTTAATTCTAACAGTTTATCAAAGTGTTACGTTTTAAATAATATTATAGTTTTTATTATTTCAATTATATAAGTAATTGGTTTGCGATTGATGTAATAAATAACATGGCAGGTGTCTTTTCAGCTGGTTTCAGGGAAGTGAAATAATAAGTCTGTTATACACGTAACCGTCTGCGGATGTCATATACCTACTTACTTGTACCACTTAGGTACACATAATTGAAAATATTTGATGATACAAAATAGCGCTTTTACTGAAGAAACATTGCAATAAACTTACATCAGAGCTCAGACTATAACACAATTTAATAAAAAACTCGTTAAAGAGTTTTACCTGTCTGTTTAATTTTTGTCTTCTATTTAACATGGACAAACACAAGAACATATACACACACAAACTCAAGTTTATATTATAGGTAGATATTTGTATATTTACATTAAAATCAAAGAATAGATGACTTATGACTCATCATGTCTGCCAATTATCAAGAAAATATTCACAGAAGACTGTCAAGAATTCCGTTAAGTTATGCAGACTTTTTGTTCAAACCTTTTTTGTTTAATGTTATATTTTGAGGTATTTGCATTATAAATAAACGCAATCATTGTGAAAAAGCTAAAAGTTATTTCCCAATCGTATAGAAAGTCCATTTATATTAGAACACCAGTAATCGAGACATCGTATGCGAGAACTCACGAAACCATTTGCACAAGTCCAAATAACCGTAACACCACTATGAAATAACATACATAATTTATGTAATTTGCTTAACGACAATCGATTCAACTGAGTGACGCTAACGTCTTAAATAAACAAAAGTAATCGAGTCACGAAGAATCGATTTAGTTACGTATGAACTACATAATCGATTGTAGGTGTATCGATATAATGGTAATAATCGCAATGCCTCCTGGTGGTATTCATCCTTCTTTGAAGATGTGGGTTGTCGATAGTGTAGACAAAGACCGAATTTAATCGCCATAGCCTCTGGTAGGCGTCTCCATATTCGGATTTAATCACCAACTTTCTTCAGCCAACCTGTTCGAGTTTTGTAATACAATGATTTAATATCCTTTTGTAATGTAGAGAAAGAACTTCATTGTACTATAAAGTAGATAAGTATCTTAATAACTTATATCGGTGGACCGGTAGTAGTTAATCTTGTTAAATTCGATGATTAATTGATTTGGAGTGGTTAATCGGTTTGAACTCTGTTGAACAACTTTTGGCATGGCCAATAACGAAGAAGAATTTAAGGAAACTGGGGATAACTAACCGCATAAGATTGACGCAACATCAAAGGAAAAGAATCGAGATGATTATTTACCTTCTGATGAGTCACGAGTCGAATCCTCTCAAGTAGAACAAAACTATGCAGCTTACCTACACTACATACTTGACTGACTGAACTATCGAAAAAAAAACCCTGCACTAACGCCAGTCCCCAATAATCGACGCACCGCTCATTAACATATGTATTAAACGAGACACTCATTGACAAACACGGAAACGTAGCCTAACAGTCTAATACACAAAGCAGTAACAACAATGAGAATTGCCATAATTACCTCAGCTCCATATCGATTACGAGGCCTATTACTGCAGTGAGGTGCTAGGCAGCCTATCAATGTATGCGCATAGTTGCATCACTGAACACTTTGTGTGTGAGTCGTGCCCATACATTTAGATTCTAGTGTTAACAATATTTACTGTTCTATTCATAGTTTGCGCCAGTTCTGTAAGGAAATGGAAATACAATACAAAGCTAGAGATCTTAAAATATCGTTGAATGGTTTTTACTTTCTGAAAACGTAAGATGTTGTGTATGCTATTTTATTTATAATTATTAACTTCATGGCTTCGTCTGGTACCTACTCATTGTAGTAGATCTATATTCAGAAGTGAACTGTCTGTGGTGTGGCCTGTGAACAGCCTTCAAAGTCAAAGTCAAAGCTTAATCTTAATCCTTAATTAGGCACTTTTAAAACGTCAAATTGAATTGTCTGTCAGTGAAGTTGCTCTGCTCGAAGTGCTCATTCCAAAGTGTAGCTTCGAATAGAGAAGAACGAGAAACTAACTCCATCGTAACTCCTTCAAAAAAAGAAATGTTTTTTTTATAATCCCACTGATACATTATTTGATCCTTTACCTATAGTATATGTATATGAGAACAATGTATCGGCAATAAAGCGTTAAAATTAATGGGACTAAATTTGTGAAGAGAACAGCAAATCTAAAGATGGTTGTTTCAAACATTTCTACATTTCTGTACTATGTATCTTGTAGTTGATATTATGATCATCATAATGGAGCTACACATCACACCTCTTTAGAACTTTCTACTTAGGTTTATGCCATACGGCACATGTCTACTAAACCGAAACGGAATGCCATCAAACATTAAAGGTACTTAGGTACCATTAGTTTCTTCACATCTCAGTTTTCCTAGCAGTTCTAGGAAATATGGCGGTGAACACAAACCCGTCGGTGTCTTCTAAGTAACAACGTTACTATATAACGGCAAGTACATTATATAACGTGTTAGACAAACGGACATATTCACGGACCGTCGTAGTTTTCTCAAAATTTTGTGATTTGAAGCCAAATGTACTAAAATATATAATACTTACTTAAACTCTTTTGATGTTGCTAAGATTACTTGGCGCCGTACTCAGTTATTTAATGGTGATTCAACTCATTTCTAATGTTAAACAATTGCTAAATTGTTTCGGAACTAAATCATTACTTACTAAGGAATAGTTTAGTAATCATTAAAGGTCTCTGAGTTATTATCTAACAAAATATTCCTTCGATCCGGTCCGATTCAGAGATTGACCATGAAAAATCCTGTTTGTGATTGCTTTTTAAGTATCTACCATTAATTTAGTATGTCTCACGATATTTACTATAAAAATATGTACTTACTTATTATTATATAAAAATGCAACCTGTCAAATCACAACTTGTTTATAAGAATTCAACATCCGCTTTGGCAAATAACTTTGACAAATTCCTCAGTAAACCGGCCGTACATGGGCCGTACCTAATATTACTTATATACAGTCGATTATGATTAATGTGTATGCAAATAATTTCCTGCAATTTGGTTGCAAAGTATTACAACTAGGCACTCTTATGTAAACCCTACTTAACTTGTAGCTTGACCTTATTCTACGTTGATTGATGAACGGAGTAAAAACAGTAGTTGTAGTGTCTTCAAAATACTGTAATTTGTCGTAATGTATCTACTTTAAATTAACCATGGAACACATGCTGACTAAAATTCTCCATATAGTAATATTATAGTAATTTTCAAAATTTTAGAGGCTTTGATTTTTGATTGCTTACTCAAGTTTTTGTCTTCAAACACACTAAATATTTAAAAGTACAACTTAATGCAGCTATTACGAAGTAATGCGTACTTTGCAAACATTTGGGTAATCATTTTTTAAATATTTCAAAATATACTACAAATACTTAATCATTCCCTTTCTGACTCTATCAGTTGAGTTTACGAATATCGAACCAATAAGCTATACAAGTTATTAAACAGACACCCAAACAAAAACCTCAATAAACAACAGATGACGTAATTAAAGCTAACGTAATGCTTACAAAGTTTCTCCGGAAATAACTAAATAACTAACCAGGTGACAAGTTTCCAGGTATCCTAAGAACTAAGAACAAAACCTAGGAAATATATAATGTGCGTGACTTTATCTCATTGTTTTAACTGGGATAATAAATTATTAGAACGAATGGTCGCTGATAGCAAAGAAAGTCCAATTAAATGCCGAGAACCAGCTATGGGTAGCACTCGTAATATTTGACAATAAACTGCCAATGGGTTTATTGTATTATCGTCTATCCTGTACAGTTTTACACTACCTAGTACCTATTCTCAGTTCCTTGTTCCTTGAAGCGTGGAGTTAGGTAATGTAGGACTTGGCATAACAAATAGGTGAATCAAACGGTTTTTTTTTACAATGACTAAATATATCAAGTTTGCCACAGCACAAAATGGGACAGCCCGCCATCACCTCCCAAAACCGCTGCAACTCCTATAAGCCAGGACCTACAGTAAACATGAAAACACCGGAATACTGTGTCAGTGTTCAGTGTTGGACATGAATAATTGTCTTGAATCCCGCAACGAAATACCTAGCTACCATCAGAAGATATTATTGCAGAAGAAAAAAAAATTATTAATTATAAGTTTTTAATAATTTTATGTGCTGCTCAAAGCTAACCTTCATTATATTATAGCAAT
The DNA here is from genome assembly GCF_023101765.2 of Spodoptera frugiperda. Taxonomy (NCBI): domain Eukaryota; kingdom Metazoa; phylum Arthropoda; class Insecta; order Lepidoptera; family Noctuidae; genus Spodoptera; species Spodoptera frugiperda. The sequence goes on along the minus strand of NC_064234.1, from coordinate 10,759,305 downwards.
TATAGTAAAAAAAAAGAGAACCCACATCACACAACTGTCCTTTTCACACACGTGAACCGCGATAACATGATTTCATGTATTAATCACATCAGATCCACCTATCATACACAATATGATCTCACGATTATTTATATCTCAAGACACGGTGTTGTTAATTCTAAGAAAAAAACCATAAGCCGCAAAAAAATAAGAAAACATCGACTAACGATGTTGGAAAATAATTGTAGCTAATCAATTCCCATGACATTGTACAAGGATGGATTATTAAATCGATAATTTATAATAAATAACACGTTTAGTCGTTTACCTTAATAATATATCGTGCCTTAGGAAAATTAAATAAGTATTGAATATAACAATTTTATGTAGCACGCTATGCTGAGAGAAAAGTAGTAAGTACCACGTATTTATTGAATATACTAGTATAGACGACGTCAAAATTAAGTAATCGACTAATTTCTTACATTTTTGCCAAAACTACTGAACTGATTATGATGAAATAAAGTAAAGTAAGTTGAGGTCTACACCCTGAACTTTTTTTCCCTTTAAGTAGCAGAGCAAGCAAGATTATTGAGGGGGAAAGTCATCCGATGGTTTCTCCCGCCTTGGGCGAGACGAGAGGGTGTGTCGGATTTTTACTGACTATAAACCTCTCCTACTCCTACTCCTGCTTTTCAAGCCGGAGCCCCGGTAAAGCTGCGGGTGTCGGTGAGTAGCATTGCTAGAAGATCATTGAATGACGTACTAACAATAGTAAGCTTACTTTTAAGATTGATTGACTGACGGACTGACTACTTTACGCTCCAATTTAGTCACATTTATATTGTTTTACACAAATTGCAATTCATTGCAATGGTAACTACCTACATTTTGTCGTCGCCTGTACCAGCCAGTACATAACAATCAGCAACCGCAACTGATCAGTGATCATAATCAGATTCTGTTGAATCATGCTGAGACGTGAGCCAGGTTTTCATGTCACGAAACAGAGGTATGCGATAGAATAAAAAGTAGTGCAATTGGTAATTGATTGAGTGGTTTTGCACTCTAGTTTTCTATTGTAAGTATGTATTTTGTATTGCTGTAGTTTCTTTCATATATATCAATTTAGATAATGGGAGGTAATGGTATAAATACGTAACGTAATCATGTAATAAATGTTTTAAAGCAAAATTTTAGTGTAATAAGTTGTTGTTTTAGTTGTCTCAAGTAGACACTTAAATCAAACTCGGATACTTGTAGGCTTAAATTATGGTATACAAAATTTTTCAAAAGCGTATACCGATAAAATAGTCTATTGTACGATTAGTAACGATACACACAATAGAAAAGACTTTTTATGTAAACTTCGTCTGTGGGTCTGCGGAAGGCGAGCAAGGGTAGCTCACGGCCCGACAGTTGGGTTGATGCCTGATCCGGAGCTGCAGAATACCTAGCGGGTTTACCAGGGCTCCGGTGCGAAAGGTAGGAGTAGGAACGGGATGGTTTTAAGTAAGAGTCTGACACTCCCTCTCACCTCGCCCAAGATGGGAGAAACCACTGGATGATTTTTCCTCCTAAAAATGTAACCTTCAAACAATATCCTAATAAGAGAAACAAATACAACTGAATTACTGAACCATCCATTCCAAAACCTCGGTAACACGATTCCATAGACACACATACCTAAACAAAATTACATCAGCCTTACCAAAGGTGTTAATTACGAAGCTAAAAATGAATGGATGTGTATAGGAACCGTCGCCATGTTGTGTATTGTTATCTAACATTGCATACCCACTTATTATTCAGATCTGCAGATAACTATGTTGCAGGCCGCTGTACGGAGTACTGTGCCTTGCAAAATTGATTCGTTAGTTTGAATATTTTGCAAGAATATGTGTGTGAGTAAACCGTAGAGCCATTATTAAAGAATAATGGCTCTAAAGTTTGCTCCTCAAATAGGCTCTACTTATTTCTATTATTCAGTACCCTTATGTCAAGTTTGCTTTACGTTTAAAGAAATCGAAACGAGAGCGCGTTCGGCGCTCTGATTGGCCAGCTCGAATAAACCAATCAAACCAGTAAAGCAAACGTACTAATGGTACAAGACGTATCTTTAAAATAAAACCCTCTTTTAAAGATTGTATTAATTAAATTTTCCTGTATCTTTAAGTGATCCAGGATAAGTACCCACCTCGTAAGAACTCGGAACGTTGTAAGATATAACTTTAAGTACTACTCTTCTTAAGGTAATGCGACAAAACAACCTACAGCACTTTTATCGAAATTTGTAATACAATACCCACACAATCAAATCACACAAGAAACATTCACATTAGAACAATAAAGGCAAAAATCTAAATACAGTTATTAAACCAGTAGTGATAGTAAGTAAACAAAGAATTTGACATGTCAAAAGACACTCACTTTACACACACCGTACTGATATCACATGTTAGTGCTTACACACACGCAATTACTGCAATTAAAACAATATTGCTGAATGAACTATTTCTCAAGGTCAGTCCTTACTACGTTTTACGCATAGTTAGACTGTTAGACTATATTACTTCATTGCACGCAATGCCTTTTAATTACGTTTTAGAAATGGGTAATTAGAACTGTGGTATAAATCACTAATACTTAGGATTAAAAGGAGCGATTCCCGAATCGAGTTAAGAATTATCGAGATTTTGGAAATTTTATTATAACTTTCGTGAGACATACTAAATTAATTATTATGTTATCGGCTTACTCACGTAAATGTTTGACGAGGAAGTCGACTAGTTTCAAGCCATGCTAGAGGCTCATATTCATGAGCAGCATTTCGTGTTAGAATTCGTATGCCGAAATTACTGGAGTTCCTCGTCAAACACGATCCGATTACGAACGACGTTCCTGTTTAAACTAGTACGGATCCTAAAATTTTAAAAAATTTTAAAAGCTACAAGCTAATTCTAGTTGACCTTATAAGGGCTCCTGATGTATATGACTATAGATTCGAACAACTTTTGAACTTAAAATGGTAAAAACGTGCATTAGCAAGTATTAAATAAAGAACCTAAGTCTTCGGGGTGTAAGTAATAAGTCGTGATTTTCCATTTCTAAAACGACTAATGTGTACTAACAACTATAAAAATAAATCACTCCTGTTTCTCCCGGGGGTTAAGCAGAGCTCTTAAGTGTTATTAGTCCCTGTAATGGCTTCTAACAAGAAATAATGAGGCAATTATAATAACGACTATACGCTAAAACGGTGAAGAACACTTATCCTGTCTCACGATTTGAATACTTGATCCCGTCCTTAGGAATCTTTGCTGGTACTATGCCCGACAAGTAATTTTCAATCAATGTAACGCATGAAGTTAGAATCTACAATGATAATCGACCTGCCACACTAGCCTATCACTACAAATGACAGAAAAGCTAATTGAGTGAATAGAAGAGTGACAAGAGTGAGTAGTAAGCTGACAGTATATCAAGCTACACTGATTTTACTTTCAAACTGAACTTGAACTTTATTACAAAGCGCATAACTTAGGTACTAAAGCTAATCGCTCTATTCACATATGTATGTTGGAGGTAGGTTTTTATTTTCACATAGACACTTGAGTGAGTGATTATACCTCTGTTCTGTACACCGTGCGAATAGCAGTCTTGCACAAAACACCATCAGCACCATTAAGTCAGATCCCATCTTGAGGCTCTCCGCCATAATGTAATGGTATGCAAAGTTTGCAATCGCATTGATTAGGTACTGTTTTGCTTTCTTAAGCACTAACTATAGTGCTTAACGTGGCCAATGTACCTTAATGTGATTTGATTATTATCATACTCAACAATAACTTACTACTCACTAGATAAATGGCATTTAAATTAATTTCAGTATCTATTTCATTATGACTAGCTTTTTAATATTATGTCTATCAAATTGGGCTGTACATAATCAGTCTTATTTTTCATCAAACCTCTTTAAATACGAGTACATAGTTATGTATACAAATATCACATCTTTAAATACATGTTTATTTATATGCAAAGTTTGCATTTCGATAGAATATTTACTATATGCGACCAAAAAAACAAGCAATTCGTAAACTAATTTTGTTGTCTACGGGACGTCTACGGGAACGCCTACGCGCTACGACTTAGCACTACAATAAGGCTACTAATCATTTTTATCCTATTTACTATTTTATTACAACTAAACACTGTGCTGGCCTAATTAGGAATATATGGGTCCTTTACCAAGTTTCCCTAAATAGAAAAACTAGGAACAACTCTTCTGATATCATACTTTTAGTTTACCTACAAAAGTTTACTTTGAAATCAAAGAATATCGAGAAGCATCAATTGATCATTATCATTATATTAATGAGATCATCTAACTAGTATTATGAAGGCTGATCAAAGGGGACACTGTGATGTAAGTCATTAGGTTGAACCATTAATTACTTTAATCGTCGTTTACATGGTCTTGCGCAAGTACTTTCGCTAACCCGTAAAATAATGTGACCATTGTAGTGTGTGTGAATGAAGGCTTTGTTAAAACTTCTGAATGGTTCTGAACACTTTCGGTCCATTAATTTTATTGTCGTGTACTATCAAATCGGTTACACAACTGTTATCTTGTATTTTTTACCCGACTGCGCCAGAAGGAGGGTTATGTTTTTCGAGAGTATGTATGTATGTATGTATGTATGTATGTATGTATAATTGTTTGGCACGCTCTGCAGCCTAAACGGCTTGATGGATTTTGACTTGAGAGGTGTCGTTAGATTCGTATTAACTGTGAGAGTGACACTGGATATATTAAAATGTTTAAAAAAACAAAATGGCGGATTTTTGGCGCCAAATTCGAATATTGCTCACTCTCTAGCCTGAACGACTCGATGGATTTTGGCTTGAGAGGTGGTTTCATTCGTATTTACTGTGAAAGTGACACTAGATATAACAAAATATAATAAATAATAAAACTAAAAGAAAATAAAATAAAAAAGGTAATTTAAAAAACTAAAAAACCCGACTGCGTTTCTTTATAACATGAAAATGAAAAAACCCTAAAACAAGAATACAAGAAAAATTTAAGCAGTCGGGACCCATTCTAGAAAGCCATAATTCTAGAAAACATAATATTTAGAATGGGTCCCGACTGCTTACATTTTTCTTGTATTCTTGTTTTAGGGTTTTTTCATTTTCATGTTATTGTGCGCCTCGTTTATTGCATTGGCACGAAGTTCAGTAGTAATTGGATGATTTGGTTGCAATTGATTTATGCATATGTCTATTTACCTACTTAATTATGAATGTTATCTTCCGCCTTTTGTCATTAAGTTTTAGATAACTATAAAACACTAAGGCTAGGTTCTATTCTTGTCTTTTCTTCCAATGACATCTTACGAATGGTTTCGTTGCGAGTATAAAAGTATTATGTAGTACAATAAAATGTAAACTGTGAATGTCTCTGTGACACGTCGAATAATTTCTTTATGTTTTTTTGTTACAGGTACGTTTTGACTTAAATGAGTATCAGTGGCTGGGTAAGTGTGGGACGACTTTTCCGACGTAAGAGGAACTAATGAACTATACATAAAACCGCGTCTCCAATAACTACAATTTCTATGACATAATTAATTAAGGTTTTTCTTTATTTAATTTCTTTCGTACATTTGTTATTAACCCGTGATGGGCTGGAACGCTCTATACAAGACACAATTTATTTTCTTTTACCTATATCTTATATACTGGCATTCTAATAAGTCACATCATGCATATATACGCGATCCTTAGTTTAAATTAAAAGAACATTAGGACACGTACACATCCGTTTAACGGTTAACTATGAATATTTGTATCTACGATACTATAACTATGAATATTGACATATACATAGGTAGATACTATTTATGATCAATTTAGGTACTTATAGTTATTGAATAGGTATCTCGTTACTAGGTACGTCGTTAACTGCAAAATAGATGCACAACTATTAAGGTAATAAACTGCCTGTAATGATCACAATCATTTGATATCAATTGTCCCATTTGTTCCTTAACAGTTCTGTATCGTCGATTTCAACACAAAAGCTATTTATTCTTTACACCTACACATATTCCAGCTTGGAAGTTGTGATAAAATGTATGCCATGAAAATGTGAAATCTTGGTTGTATTTTCGGTCTACTACCTACTTTGTTTTGGCAACGTGCCCAATATACGTAAGAAGGGCAAGATAATTTGTTATAATGTCTGCTCAAAGAGGGTGAAACGAAAGTTAAATCTATGTACTTATAGTACATAACCACAGATTGAATATAACCTACGTAGTTATTATGTTTTATCAGTTTTAGAGTCGTCACGTGGGTTAGTTTCAATTTTTTTTTTTTTTATAACTAGGTATTAATTTCCGCCTATCCGTTTATTCGTCAAAAATGTTGGTAATGATCTGTTATAACCCCATACATGATTGTGCTCTAATAACAAATCACCCTATAGCTATGTGTATACAAGTCTTCTTTTAGGTAATTTTGAGGAATTCATTATAATGTTTCCGTAGTCATATTAAAAAAAATATGAAACGGAACTAAACTTTACTATCTTTCTTTATTACATGTCTCTGTTGCAACAAGCCCCTGTTTTAAATTTGCGAGCAATACGCTTTGACGCGTAACTTTACTTCAAACACAAAAGAGGTGCGATGATTGCGTGCGTAGAATAATGTCAACGTATTATAGTTGCTTGCATCATTGATAATTTTTGCGATGATGCGACTTACCAACCGGATAGATCAATGAACCTAAGCTGGTCCCAAAATGATGTCATCCATAACTTGTTCATGATTTGTTATTTTGACCGTTCAACCTGTTTTTACAATGTCAATATCATAAGTCACACTGCTAGTTTCAACGTTTTTTTTCTACAAAACGGTTGAAATCTAAAATATGAAGATACAGGAAATATTTGTCCTTGATGTCTGGTTTGAGCTTCATTGTAGGTAATTTACTTGGTCAAGTATATTTTGTGAATTAAATCTTTGGTGTATATTGCGCCTGGCAAGTTTTGTAGAGCAACGCAAAACTTACTGTTACATTGCTTTACGTTCATTAAGTACGTGGATTGCAATGCGTTTTCGTACAAGCAATTTATTTATTTGCTTTTGTTGATAATTTATTTATAGTTAATAATATTTATTGATACAATAGATGTAAAGATATACAGGCGTATAATTAATTCAACTTTTATATATACATGCTGTCACATTTACTTTGTTTAAATAAAAATATCTAATTTTGTGACATTAAAATTAATGGCAGGTGATAATATTTTCCTGTGTTTTGGTTATAAAACAACTTCCGTCAAAGCGATACAAAGTTCAATACCAAATGAGCCAACATTTTAGCTTTAATTGAGACTTGCAGAACCGCAACATAATAAAATAAGTGGAAGGCCTTGAGTGCGTTCGCATTGATGCTGCAAGCAAATAGCTTAATTAAATTCCATTTGAGAGGGAGCGTTGCGCGCCGGTCAGTCGCGGGCATGGCGTCCCGCCGTCGCCATAGCCCTCAGTTGCCATAGCTCGTCGATACATGACTCCCGGCCACGCATGCGCCCTCTGTCGAACCCCCGCACTACGCATGTGCGGCAGTATACCAGACAACGAGGCAGCCAAGTTGCGACACACGACTCCTCTTTACGCGACACCGTCGCATAATTGATTGTCCATTTGATACTGACATTGAACGGCCGATGTACGGCGGTCGCCTGCTCGATTATAACCAGTTATTTGCTTACGGCTACCGAGATAAGGCGCTTCCACGCGAGTCCACGCGACGTCTAACATCCCCGCGATCAGCTGGTTATAACTCGCGAATTCGGTATGGCATCGTACTGTGATAAATATTGTGCATCTAAGGTTTGCGTGATGTAAACAGTGTTGAGAGTGCAAGTGAGTGATTAAACATGGAAGTTGCTAAGGAAAAGAGCGCAGTGATGGAGGAGTTTGACGAGGACGATGTCGCGTCCCGCCGCTGCATGCTAGACGGTGAGTCCAATCGATACAATGCATTGAATAATGCGTCATCTAACTGTATGGATCTAAAGAATGCATCTTTCATTGATATAAGTATTGTAAGTGATGACATCAAAGACAAAGAAAGATCATATCCGCGGTGACGTGACGTCTCTAGTGATGGAAGTGCATACTTATTGATTTTCTCCACGAGCTCCGGAGACAGAGGACGGGGACGGAGAGACGGGGCTTGTTTACACAACTCGTGTCTTTAGCAAATGTTTGCTAATATATTAATGGCATTTGAAAAACCCAAGCCCATGTTGAAACTAGCTATATCTAATTATTAAATTTTGAAATTATTCAGAATTTAATTAAATGTACAAAATGATTGGTCGTAAAACGCAAATTAGATAAAATAAGATTTAGATAAAATAAATCCTATTAATACCTTTAAATATGACTAATGACCTCAAAAAAAAAACAGTCGTCAATCAGGTTGCGAAATTGACATAATCCAAACAAAATAATCAAGTTAGTAACAATTTGATAACGCGGATAACAGTCCGAATGTCGTTTAATTACAACACCAGCTTACTAAACCATTGCGAGGTCGGCCATTAACATGGATACATACAGCAATCAGTTTTTAAATTAGGGCGACATTACCACCATTGCTGCCACGTGACAAAGACACACTGCAGTTTCGAAACTATCTAGCAACGTCTTACAATATGAAGAAAGAGAAAGAAAGTATTTAAACAAAACATTAGAAATGATGAACACATTAACAACTGACCTCTATTTCAAGATCTATTGTCCCATGCATTCCAGTGACATGACTCTCTGACCTCGTAAGGTTGGTGTATGTATGACTCATACTCAAGGAAGCTAACAAAATGACATTGAAAACTGGAGTTGTCAGCGCGGCGGTGGCCGGACGCCCCGTTTTGGCAAACTTTTGCATTGTGCCGCGTCGCAAAGGGCGTTGACCGGTTCCCCTCAGTAACTTTTATAAGGTTTTAAAATCGATATGTTTAAAGGGTTTTGATGACGATGTAACCCCTGTTTAACGTTAATTGGGGTGGGTTATAAAACATGTGATTGTGTTCTTTGGATTGGAATTAAATTCTTGATACATTATATTAGATATCGAGCTAGGTATTTCTTTTTGTCTCACAATTGTTTGCTGCAGCTTTGTTAAATAAATAAGGACACGGTAGCAGTATAAGAGAATATTAAGTATTCAAAGTTGACACTAAGTTAATTTAATTTACAAAATGAAGTAAAACCAACTTGTAAGACATCAAATATTGGATACATGTTCACGTTCCCAAAGTGTCGCGTTACCTGTGGTTTACTTAGCTAGTACTTATTTAACTAAGTAAGGACCTAATGCAATATAATGCATGACACCTTCTGACTTTAATAATCTGTTTAAGTTATAAAGAAAAAATAAGGTTGTCTATCCCTTTCAAAATTTAAAAAAGGAAAAAGGAATGCGGATAAATAAACGATATTTTATTTCAAACCAGGAATTTATTATTGTCTAAGTATAGCTATAAATTATTCAGATATCCATTTATGTAGTTGCAAAACTGACACCTCGGAATTAAACCGTTTTAAAATTGCAGTTCGAATTTCAAACAAAAAATACCGACTCGACGCCATATTTTTTATCGTTGCATTTGATTAGTTTCTTGATATGCTTGTGTAGAAACTAATTCTAAATTAATATTTTAATGAGATACTATTTTGCTGTCTTGTTGACCGGTGAACTTTCTATATGTGCTGCCTACTTTCTACGCCTAGTCTAGTACTTGCATACATTTGGTGCGCAAAAACATCGGTAAGAACGCGTTACTTTGACCAATAGGAATCCAGAACAAAGCGTATATTCGTTTTTTATTGGTTCTAAAAGTTTGGGTCAAAGTTACCCCCTAGGATCAAACAAACCTGGTCTTATAGCATGTCTTGTTTTATTATTTCGTACCTGCGTTGTAGAGGGCAAATCCAGCAATGTAAATGTCAACTAGTGTTGACCTCTTTGTAATTGTGTTGCATTAAGATAAAACATATTTATGTATGTCACTATTTCCTTACATCTGCCTCGTTGGTTAAGCTCGCAATTACAATTGCCGAGCAGGGATCGGGCAAAATATTATTGATTTTGATTTTATCGAGAATTTCTCAAGAATAGCACAGAGTCTTGAAGTCTGCTCGAAGCAAAGGCCTTATCTCCTATTATATGGGAATTATAACAAATCTGGTGAACAATGGGTGTTACATTGTATATCAATACACTCCCCTGTACCCCTTTGGGAGTTAAAATACAAGATATTATATTATACTGGAAACAACTACTTAAGTTCAAGTGCATTCACAACTCGAAATTCTCAAGAGCTAATTATAGAATTAAAATATCCGCTTAAACATTACTATTTATGGATGCGTTTGCCCTTGAACCGAGCTTGAACACCTGGGACCTGATGGCTGAACCGGTTCGAGAATTTACCGGATTGTCACTTAAAATTGTATACAAAGCTCAGGAAGTCGGAAAAGTCGAATATTTTATTGCTGACATTAAAAAAGTGAATATTTAATGTTGCGTTTTGTACAAAAGGCAAGATTATAAACATTGTTCTTTTTTTAATAATGAAAGACTTACTACCGTACTCAGAGTCATTTAATGATTACTTAAACCAGTACTTAGCAATTGTTTTCGGAACAAAATCGTTACTAAGGAATAGTTTAAGTGATCATTAAATGTCTCTGAGTATGGCAGTTAAAGACTGGTTATGAGTTGACCATTATCAAAATAAGGAGTAAAGGAGCAAAATCATTCGATTTTGCTTCCATAAACAAGGGAATCTGAGGGTAATGGCTTGTGGAAATGTATTGTGACACTAACTTTTTCAAGGAAGGCTAATATTACATAACTAACGTAATACAAACCATATTATTGTTTACAAAAATCAAACCGATACGAAGAAGGAACACTAAACATTCCTTAACAATGACATGCTGGCTCCTATTACGGCGCCGGCGCAAGTTGACGCAAGTGTACATTTCAAGGCGCCTCTAATACCTACTGGGCGCCATGTGCAAAAAAATCTATGAATTTAGAAGCAGATTAAATCTCAGTTATTTGATTCACACATAAGTACCTAGTACTTTATTATTATTAAGAACCTCTATGCTTAAAATAATAGTACCTACAATAAATAATATAGTACAATAAACAATAAATAATAGTACAATTCTTAAAAAATATAATACGTATTGTTTGGGTTTAGGACATAGGTAAGTGTTATTGTCTTTTATCAATCAAAATGTTTAGTTGTGCTAATTAGCTATCAGAAATTGTGAATGATGTTTGGTGATAAACTACTTCATTCACATTAACAGCCTATAACTATGGCCACTGTAGACCAAAAGCCTTTCTCACACGAAGAAGGTTTGAGCATTATTTACCACTCTTGCTCAACGCGGATTAGCGATTATAAATTTATAATCAGAAATTATTAGACCCGTCACGATGTTTTCCTTAACCGTTAGTCAGTGATGTTTAAAAAAAAATTTAAAGACCTTAAAGTTTGAGGTTGGATTGAGGAACGGGAAATATTCAAGTGACGATTAAATCCTTTTAAAAAGAATCTCATGTAGTATCTACAAGCTACTTCCCATGTTGACTCATCAATATCACCACAACATGAACAGCAGCTGTAAGTAATTATCTAATAATGGCTCTGGGAAGATTGTTCAATAGCGTGTCTCGAAATATTGCTTCATAACTAATGATTGAAGGCAATAATGCTTAATTGGTTGTTTCTTCTTATACCTATATAGGTATAAAGTGGACCTATTTATATAGAGGAGGAATAGTTGCTTGAAGTTATATGGTAGGAAGATATAGTATCACATTAATAATAATATTATAAACGCTAAAGTTTGTTTGTTTGGATGTTTGAATTTTTGTCCATCAATCACGCTGAAACTACTAAACGGATTTTGATAAAATTTGGTATACAGAGAGGGTATGAGCTAGCTAGGTAATAGGAAACTTTTTATCCCACGGGAATGCGGATAAAGCCGCTGGCAGAAGCTAGTATTGTATAATTCTGGGATTACGATCTGGTAACACACGTTTTCTTCTTTGGAGCAGCCAGAAGTATACCTACATATGATAGTGTACCCATTATCATCAGTCTGTTTTCGTACACGGATACGCTGCGTCAGGCAATTTTTAGTTTTTACGTAATTAGGTATGTAGTCAACCTCACGGAAAGCACATCTGTTCTCGTGCACCTGCTACAATTTCCAACTGCATATGTTTAATGAGAACTTTGTAAACAAAAACTGCAGCAAAACTATACCTGGAAAAGGGGACCGACACCTTTGTATAAAGGTAAATATGCATATCAAAGTTATATTTATCCTTTTTTTAGTGAGCTGTAGTTGCAGTTTCTTAGTACAAACCGGAATTTAGATTTGAATTAATCATCTCAAAGTCCATATTAACGATTAACTAAGATAACATAAGCCACTCCTGAGAACAAAAGTAAATGTATGCAGATAAACTTTTCCATAATACCACAAGCTGCGATAATTGCAGATAAACATGCAAATTAAATGATAAGAATTCTTAACAAAAGATAAAATTAATCGAGACATCGATAAATGGCGTTGCAGACGTATGAATGTCAACCAGATTACCGAATATGCTTTTGTTTATATTTTTTAGTATGCTAGCTGTTTTGACATAAGTGCGGACTACCTAACGGGTTTACCGGGGCTCCGGCTCGAAAAGCAGGAGTAGGAACGGGGTGGTTTTTAGTCAGTAAAATTGTGACGCTGCCTCTCGCCTCGCCCAAGGCAGGAGAAGGCATAGGATGATTTCCCCCCCTTAAAAAAAGGTGCTTAGACATCTATAGAGTGTAAATACATACAGATAGATTAAAGCGCCAATCACCTCATTTATACCTATTACATACGAGTCCTACGGTAAATAACACGTCTCTTCTAGATTGATAAGTAAACTAAAGTACACAACATACATAGTTGTTAATTATAAAAGATAACACTTACGGAGACAAAACATACTTGTATGTGTATACTATCACTAACTATAACTGTCTACAATAATTAACTTATGAGTTAAACATATTAATTTTAACGAATTGTAACCCACCAGTATCATGTTACAATTAAGATAAGCGAAAAATATACTTATCTCTTTAAACTTTATATCTACGAAAGGTCAAAATACATTTTTTTTTATAAGCAACCACTATTTTATTCCTGATACGTATCTATCTCTTTTCATTAAGTATATTGTTTATCTATTGTTACTAAGTGGGGGCTTAGAAATTGTATTAATAATACATTGACTTGTAGATAAAGAACATTAAATTAATTTAGTTAAATAGAAATACCACAACACCTAATATGAGCTAAGCATAAGACTAGCGGACTGGTATGAAGATTATCTTCGTGCGAGACATGACAATATCCCCAATAATTGAATATCTCGAGATGTAATAAGCAATATATAAAATCTATAATTAGTCTCGCTAAAACTGGAGAACGGCTGGACCGATTTGGCTAATATTGGGGAAGGTCTAAAAGGTTAAAAAAAATGAGTGAGGCGATACGAAGTGTGCCGGGTCTTTAGTACTCATGTACCAAATGTTACAATTTACAGTTCAATTACAATTTCTTTTGTTACAAAAGAAATCAGACAAAGGTGGGAATCATAAAGTACAGTTACGATTTATTTCCTCTGAAATATCTCAGTATTACATAATCTACGGTTACAGATATCTAACTGTTCTAGGTTCACAGTTAACAAACCAATATTTTATACATTTAGGTACTCACTCCTCTGTCCCTTTTTTTTTGAGGGGCGAAAATCATCCAATGACTTTTCTCGCCTTGGGCGAACTCCTCTGTCCCTTGGGGTAGACAAAAGCTATAGATCACGACAAATAAGATTACATACTTTTTTGCCTCCAATCCATCACATTTATACAACAACGCTTAGAAAGAAAAACACTTCCAATACATCGATAAACCGTCAATTAACGTTTAAAAATAACACGTAACTTGACAAGCTATCCAGAAATGTATCCGATTATTACATAACTCATGTAAGTGCCACCTTATCATGGACAGTTGACAGTTCAGATAACACAAAGTGCCACTTATTAGTTCCTTTAACTTGGGTCCAAGATTTATCTTCATAAAGACAGCTGCGTGACAAGTGAACCGATATTGTGTAGTTCTTACCTTAACTACGTACTTAGAAGCCCTTCATTAAGTTACTCCTAATAGTTTAATTTTACGTAACAATTTGTGAATGATATAATTATCATTGAACAACTTTGCTGGTGTAGGTATGGGCCTTCTCTACACAATCATCTCCTCGCTTTGCAAATAGGTTGGATATCATTTATTAAAATGGGATAGGTTTATCATAGAATGCTGCTTCCCAAATGTGTAATTAAATAAAGGAGTCCCTCATATTAGGTCTTGTGGAATTTCTACTTAACTAAATTAATTTAATGTTATTTATCTACAAGCTAATGTGTAGATACCTAATAGATTTTTATTAAACACAATTCCTAGGTCCCCCTTAGTAACAATAGATAAATAAATATATCAATGAAAAGATATACGTATCAGGAAAAAAAAATATTAATGACAAATGTATTTCACACTGCCGTCTCTACTGGGCGTTGTTTATAATCTTCCCAATAAGATATACCTATGTACAATGTCTTGTGCACTGCATCTTCATATCACGACCAATTAAACATTTTCTTCCCTCCTACTACTAATAAAGTGCACGTTACTCCTACATGGAGATCCACGTATAATGTTGCAGCTGTCATCGACCGTTGTATTCTATTTAATGAACGTTAATTCCTCTTCACACGCATACTGTCCTAGTTAGCTAATAAGGATGCAAGGGATAGGGCTGGGCTTTTAGCCAGGAATGTATGCCAGAATATGGGTGGTAGTTTTGGTGATATAAGAATAAATCATACTTAAAATCCATGCATGAGAATGTAAATGCTTGCAACATTTTGTCTCTTGGTCATAACATCACAAAATAATGGTATTATCTTTGTTTATTCCTTTTTTTGTTGAGGCTGTTATTGTCTGAAAAAGGTTCCAACGACAAAATATAATTAAAAAACAATAACCGGGTCCTGAGCCGAACCCTAATCAAAGCTTCATCAGAAATGTTACCGCTATTCTATTCTATTATTCAACAAATACATGAGAATATTCAACTTAATTTTATCTTAATTTCCCATTAAATGAACATTAGTTTCCAAATGTTCATTTTATCTAAAAATCTTAATCGCCACTTCATATTATCAGCTTACGTAATTTATATTTCATTTAAAATTTATTATTTCATCAGTTAAGATAAAATTAATCTATTTTATTTATTGATTCGTTAACAAAACGTAATAAAGTTGCTATTCTCGAAAGATCTTTCAAATAAATTCATTAACCTTCAAAGGATTAAAAAGATTAAAAATCTGCACATATGTATAAATAGAAAAAGACTATATATTGTTTTAGTTTATTTACAAACACTTTATATAAGTGTCTCCGTCCTCTATGTAATCCTGTTAGGTATCTATGTAGACTTATGTACTTAGGACTTCGGTACAACAAGATTTATTTATTGTTGCACCTTGGTATCTGGTGTAGTGTACATACTAATATTATTATAAAGAGGAATCACTTTTTATGTTTATTTCCACCAAAAAGATTTCAAGATTACCGGACTGTTTTTGCAATATCGAGATTTTTTGTAGTTTTTCTTGTGTGTTCGATACCGAAAACCTGAGTTATAATCGTTACCGCTAATTGCAGTCTCTACAAGGGTTTTTATTTTTTTACCATTAGTAATCCTAATTTTCAGAGTCTCTGAATACAGCAGTACCTAAGTACTTTTTAATCCTCATATTCCTAGATTTTTCGATTAACTACAAAACACGACCGAAGCCGCAGGCGCAAAGCTAGTCATAATTTATGATATGGTAGTCAAATCAAGACAAATCTTGCATACTAAGTAATGAACTGGTACTTTTCTATGACGTGCAGATTTTATTTGTGTACTGTGTATGAGTATGGCTCTAGTAGTTAGTGTTAGGCCAAGGATGAAACAATTAAGCGATAAAACAACTGTCTGTAGGGACATATAAATAGTATGCCAATAAACGTACAACGTGTATAAAACCTCATTGCTGTAGCTGTAATTATAGTTTATGAGGCAACATCACTAGAGAATTGGTTGATGAATTTATCCTCAATCAAAAATAAATTGTTATAATAGTATAATAGTAGTAAAATTTATTATTTCATCAGTTAAGATAAAATTAATCTATTTTATTTATTGATTCGTTAACAAAACGTAATAAAGTTGCTATTCTCGAAAGATCTTTCAAATAAATTCATTAACCTTCAAAGGATTAAAAAGATTAAAAATCTGCACATATGTATAAATAGAAAAAGACTATATATTGTTTTAGTTTATTTACAAACACTTTATATAAGTGTCTCCGTCCTCTATGTAATCCTGTTAGGTATCTATGTAGACTTATGTACTTAGGACTTCGGTACAACAAGATTTATTTATTGTTGCACCTTGGTATCTGGTGTAGTGTACATACTAATATTATTATAAAGAGGAATCACTTTTTATGTTTATTTCCACCAAAAAGATTTCAAGATTACCGGACTGTTTTTGCAATATCGAGATTTTTTGTAGTTTTTCTTGTGTGTTCGATACCGAAAACCTGAGTTATAATCGTTACCGCTAATTGCAGTCTCTACAAGGGTTTTTTTTTTTTACCATTAGTAATCCTAATTTTCAGAGTCTCTGAATACAGCAGTACCTAAGTACTTTTTAATCCTCATATTCCTAGATTTTTCGATTAACTACAAAACACGACCGAAGCCGCAGGCGCAAAGCTAGTCATAATTTATGATATGGTAGTCAAATCAAGACAAATCTTGCATACTAAGTAATGAACTGGTACTTTTCTATGACGTGCAGATTTTATTTGTGTACTGTGTATGAGTATGGCTCTAGTAGTTAGTGTTAGGCCAAGGATGAAACAATTAAGCGATAAAACAACTGTCTGTAGGGACATATAAATAGTATGCCAATAAACGTACAACGTGTATAAAACCTCATTGCTGTAGCTGTAATTATAGTTTATGAGGCAACATCACTAGAGAATTGGTTGATGAATTTATCCTCAATCAAAAATAAATTGTTATAATAGTACCTAATCTAAAAATACCGAATGATTATCTCATTTTCAGTAATTTATTGTTAATTTTGATATGATACAGAAATTGTTATTCCGGGTCTGAATCTCTAATTATATTATTTGTTTGAATGACACAATACAGGAGAAAATCCTCGTTGAGAGCAACATTTAAAAAAAAACTTTTATAAAAACAGGCTCCTTCAATAGTTAATTTGTAAACCTCCATTTTTTAAGTCGGGTAATATACCCAAAACCGTCTCCTAAGTCTGGAAAATACTATGATGAAAACCGCTTCAAAATCGGTTCAGCCAAACGTGACACAATCGCGCACAATCCTTTTTTTTAAGTCGGTTATTAAAGATACGTATGTATATTCCTTAACATTCATGCAAACTCAATCTGCTAGCCAGTTCTTCATTACAATGTCTTTCATCACCTACTAGCTAAAATAACAAACTACAGTCCCTAATACGTAAGTAACATCACTAACAAATTGTATTCCACGTGATCACATAGATGACCTCATATTCTCATACATATGTGTGAGAGTAAACAAACATTTATTAACTCGTAACATGATCATGATGCAATTAGGTACCTACTGGAATAGTCGCGATACAAATCTGCTACTTCATCGTGCTTGTTAATTCTTCCAAGGGATAGGTAGAGATTTTTATGAGGGGAGAAAATCATCCAATGACTTCTCCTGCCTTGTGCGACGCTAAAGGGAGTATCAGAGTCTTGCTGACTAATAACCACCCCGTTCTTATTCCTGTTTTTCGAGCAGGAGCCCCAGTAAGCCTGCTAGGTAGTCCGCAGCTCCAGAATATAGTAGTAGGAGGGAGACATTTTACTTTGTAGCAGGACGGTCATGGTTGAAAAAAAATGTTTCATCAATATTATTTTCCGTTTAGAACTTTTAGCAAAAATCTAAAATATTTTGAGAATGCTCAATTTTAAGGACAAATCGAAACGGGAACTCTCAGTAATGCTATAGCCATACTCGACCTAAGAGTATAATCCTCATGCTCAGCAGTTAAACTAGCGCTCAATCACCAAGGCCATTTGTTATGATACTCAAATCTAAATCACATACTTGACAGTCGCAATGACTACCCATTTAACATACAAGATAGTCTACGATGATGTAAGTATTACTACAAATGTTCACACGATACATATCTACATATTAAACTCAGTACATAAATAAATAGCATAACAATTTTGATTTGTACATAATGTAAATTAGTATGTAACAATGTCACCGATAAGCCGACATGTGCAAGAAGATTATTAGATAAATGTAACACGACTCCATGCTTCCTTTGTTCTGTTATATTCATAAGGTCTTTGAATAATGTAGTAGAGCGCTTGAACAGCTTTGAAGGCAGCTCCATGCCTTTGGAAACTTGCCAGAAGATAGGAACAATGATTGATTGGAATATAATTGGGTCACTGTTCAAGGTCCTTACGAGCTTAAGAGAGTTGAAGTTATATAGCCTTCGGAAGTACGAAAGATAAAAGGTTTTTGAAGGCTTGCCAAGTTTTAATGATATCTTAGAAATGGATTGAATACATAAGTCTATATACATGTTATGAGTTATATAATACAGCCATTAATATTTGGACGTTTCATTATTCCACCACGGCATCTAAGTAACATTTAGCTTCGAAATGATAGTAGATAAAGCTGAAATTTGAACTGATGATCCTGGTGATCTGTAGTACAGGTTTCACTTACAATAGACACCAGTCTCAAGTTTGTTGTATCTAATTGTATGCTGTACATTATACACAAGTGATAATGAGAGAAATAAATGAATATTATTATTATTTAGATTGGAAATGAGTAAATAAAGTTGAACACACTTATTATCTAAAGAAACACACTATTATCTTAAGATATACATCTCTTTAATACTATATTGATTGATCTTACATACCCTGCAACAAAACATCAAAAGCAAAATACTCAACCAAGAACCTTTTAGTAGATCATCCCATACGGATACTTAAGCCCTCGACAACGTACCTACCTTAAGTAACACTCAATCTACACAAGAAAGAACTCGAGCATTCGTATCTCTTCACATCTCTCAATCCCGTTTGATTGATCAGAAATTAATTGGGTCAGCCATTCGGATCCACCCACTTGAGACTGGGATCACTGAGGCATTGAGATCAAATCAAAGAAGAATCTATTCATGGGTAGAGGTAATGTATTCTTTTGATCCAGAGATGTTGTTTGAGATTCTTTTGAGTACAAAAGAATCTCCTCTTCAGTAGAAGAGGAGTATACCTAAGTATTGATATGCTTCACATGTTATAGATTCTTGGAAGGAATAAAATTAATTTAATAATCATGAAGGTTTTACATGTGGGTGGTCGATATCAGTCTGTTTTTGGTAAGGCTATTTTGCACTGATGTAGGATTTGGGTATTTATACAAACAATTATTTGGTTTTTAACCGACGGAAAAAATTGGTTCTCAGTTTGACCTGCATGTATGTATGTTTGTGCGCGATCATTTTGCATTTGGCTGAATCGATTTTCATGCCGTTTTCAGCATAGTATTTTTACAGACTGAGAAGATTTAAAGTATATTATTAACCAACTTAAAAAATGCAGGTTCGCAATTTAACTTTAGAAGGCGGAACGAACCCTTTTGTAGAAACAACATCTTTGAACTTTGACTTATTTTCTCTGGCTCCGCAACACAACAAAAATTTTCGCAACCCAAAAATCCAACTTGTCATTAAAACTCGCACCTGAGACATTCAACTTACCAGTTGCTAACCGCTAATCCCAAAAACCAGTCTCAATAATAAAAGTCGATTTAAAACAAAAAGTATACCAATAAAAGTTTTGTAAGTGACTGCATGAGTCACTCTGTGCCAATGTGCCAACTACCGACGCGTTGCGTTCTGTCGCCCGTCAGTTTCGTCACAAGTTGTTGTTACGTAGTTCTGTGCGTGCATACCGTAAAATTCCATCCTACTATCGCTCCTAACTCTTTTACTATTCACTTTTTATTAAAAAAAAACTGTTTAACTGACGTTGGTAAATATTCCAAGGTCGCAACGCAAGTTGCGTTTATTGTTTTTTTATTGCGTCTATTCTAGGTGTCTACTTAGGAATTCTTTCGTCTATAAATATTCAGGTAGTAACATTCTTACTAAAATGTCTGACTATTTATGAGAGGTAATCATATCACATTCATTTTTATCACATAGTCGAAGAAACTATTATGTAAAAAACACATTTTTAACCACTATTAATGGATCTGATCTCAAACCTGATTACTCACAAGGTTTTAAGATCATATCTAATCAAAAGTCGGAAACACAACCAATTAAAAGATAAATCATTCGGAAGAAATAAACTCTCATGGTCATGGTCGTAATGGTGGCAATCAATTAAATAATTAGCATAAGTTGAGCTTGAATGTTTCTATAAGAACCAGAAAGTAACTTAGTATAAGTAAACATGTCAGAGGCTGCGGACAACCTTGTGGGTCACGGTTCGAAACAGAAATAGGAACGGGGTTAGTTTTTAGTCAATAAGAGTCTGACATTCCCGCTCGCCTCACAATACAGATGACATTGGATGATTTTCCCCTTTTAAAAAAATGTAAGTATGAGTATTTACAGTTAGAATTGCTCATATTGTTTGAAGGCAATAGTTTCTCTCTAATAAGGAAACAGTTTCAGAGCTAGAAGGCTAGAACCTTCATTTCGTTACATCAAAAGTTTAAAAATAATTCGCAAAGCATTCGCAAAAGGCGAGGCGAACAATCTACTTTCTAAAACAAATTGATTCTACTTTCAACAGATTGCGGCATGCGCTGGCGCAGCCATGGGAACGATGAGCTGACATTTGTGGCGAGCGTGCCCTTCCTGTTTCTTATCCAGACTGGAACACTTTCTCTGTGCTACAGATTGCTATTAAATATTTATTCTGAAGTTTTCATCTGTAACATTTGCCTGTATTGAATACGCAAGATTCAATACAGGTTGCCTGTTGCTGTACATACAGCAACAAGCTACAAGGATCAAGAATGCTATCGGTACTACCTAAACAACCTTGTTTAGGAAGTATATTATTACTAGTTTCTGCCAGCGGATTCGCCCGCATTCCCATGTGTTATTCCAGACCATAATCTACCCCTGTTCCAAATTTCATCTCGATCTCTTCAGCCGTTTTGTTGTGTTTGTGTAACAAACATACACACAAACTCACAAACTTTCGCATATAATATAGTATAGATAGTATAACAGAAGCCTATATTACACAGCGAATACAGCGAAAGTATTTTCCTAATCATCCTTATCAGTGCTACCAAAATTATTCCTCTTTATAATATTAGTAGGTATAGATATAGAAATAGGGCAAACAGATTCTATGATCTAGAACGTAAGGTCTATTATAGAACATCCAAACAAGGTATGAAACTCTAAGGTCATTATTCAAATTCTATTGTTGGAACGTTGTCTCTTTTTTAGGCGCTAACAAAAGACTAAGTTTTACTTATTGCCTAAAATGTTCATTAAAACTTTCAAATTGTGTGTGTCACAATAATAAATTAATGCGGCACATTAGAACTTCTGTACTATTGTTAGTAAATGACCTTCTTTATGATTACTTCTTATTTCTGTTATTTAAATGTTTTCCTCTTTCTATTCAAGGATTTCGTGTTGTAAAGATGAATAAATCTCAGAAAAGGAACAGCCTGTAGATAATAGGAATTCTAATTATCTGAAAACTAAATTACTTATAATGACATAGCGGGCAAATGTTTAGAGTACATATTTAGTTTTAGATAAAAACAATGTAGTCTTTCACTTGTACTTGCAAATGCGTGCTATCGATGCGTGCTACAAATGCGTGCGACGGATATGTGCTATGGATGGTTTTCCTACTATCGATACATCGTATACTCGAGCTGCGCATCTTCCATTTCATCATACCACATCTTACTCGCACCGCTACATAGCTTAGTATCAGTGGAAACATAGTTTTACTCCTATTCTGAAACACTGAAGGTTTAATGACATTGCAAATGTTTTATTTTGTAACGAGATGTCTGAATAAGAAAAACACGGAACTGATTGACAAAAACTCCACGTGTGCATATAGTAAAAAACTTAGCTAAAATTTAATCATGTGTTAAAAATGAAAAGGAATTGAATTTCATTCGAGATGATAAATCATATAAAGCTTTTTGCTGACCAAGTGAATATATTTAGTAATTAACTAAATGTTTGTGTTTATTTTTCTCGTGTTATGATGGTAATGTTATCGCGACGATTACGATTATGATTTTTTACAGGTAGGATTTAACAATTGTGATGTATAATTAGGTAATTTTACTATCCCCTGAAGGTTAGTAAGGATGCTTTTGCACCAGATATATGCTATGAATGCGATTGGCTTCCGTCTAATCTTATTCATTGGTGGACATAGCAAAGCACTGGTGGAAACGGACCTCGCTAAGCTATGTTTTTAGATGGAAATCAGAGTTTTTAAGTAATGAAATGGACTTACTTAATTTTATTGTATGCCACTATGACTGTGATTTATTTCTATCCGATTTTTTAAAACTCTCACGTCATTGTGTTTTCCTGACCCATCGATCATTTCAAAACAAGTATCCCAGGTAGCCACAAAACCACTTAATACCAATAAACAATTCGGTAAAACAAAGTTAAAAAATCAAGTTTATGTAAAAAAAAAAAACAAATATTTTTGTCACAACTATGAAACTGGGCAATTGTACTAATTTCACAATGTACCCACTGATTATAGTTCCCACTGCACTGATACGTGCGTTAAGCAAAATATTTTGTAACAATATTTATGTAACATTCGGCTACTGACTGACTGATGAGACTGAGATTTGTAACTTGTAACTAACACCGCTGTGTGGCTGCGCAAACGCAATGCGCTCGGACTACCTAATTTTAATTTTCTATTGTCTTGTTATGCCTCCTTTGGTTAACCTTGTATATGCAAATCTACAGTCTGTGTTGTTGATAATAGATGAAAAATATACGAAAACAAAAACATGTTTCTTACTTTTTATTTCAATGTCTGAAATTCTGAAGAATGGCATTTAAATGAATTTAGGTTTCCCGGTTCTCTCGCCTCGCCTTAGCAGAAGCGAGGCGAGGCGAGAGGGAGAGTCAGACTGTTACTGACTAAAAACCATCCCCTTCTTACTCCTGCTTTTCTAGCCGGAACCCTGGAAACTCGCTAAGCAGTCCGCAGCTCCGGACAAGTAAAGGCTTAAATTACACTTACCACCGTACTCAGAGACATTTAATGATTACTTAAACGATTCCTTAGTAACGATTTTGTTAACCCCCGACGCAAAAAGAGGGGTGTTATAAGTTTGACGTGTCTGTCTGTCTGTCTGTGGCATCATAACTCCCGAACGGATGCAGTGATTTCAATTTAGTTTTTTCGTATTAAAGGGGACTTATGTGCGAGTGTTCTTAGACATGTTTCATGAAAATCGGTTGAGCCGTTTTAAAGTTACCGGTGAAAGTGGGGAGATTAGCCGAAGGTCTGCAAATATACTGGGATGGGGTCTCAAATTAAACCGCACTAAAAGAAGATATTGAAAGATATTATTTTTTCGTATTAACAAAAATAAAAAATTAAATAAAAAATTAATAACAAAAATATAAAAATTTTAATTTAACGTTTTATTATAAACAAAAAATCTTGCATCAATGTAATCTTTAGCCTACTTATAGAAACAAAAACTAGTAATTAATAAGTCAAAAAAATAAATAAAAGCGAACGAGCTGGACCTTAGATGTAATCTTTACCTTAACAAGAATCGAAATTATAGTAAGTATATATAATATAGGTACTAAGCCTAACTTATTACATAAAAAGTATAAAATAAAAATTAAATTAAAAATTTAAAAAACCCCCGACATAAAAACTTAATTGCCCTTTAAAAAGTAAAAAATAATAAAAGAAACTTAATCTTAAAGTACCTAAGAATGTACTAATAATGCTAAAAAAAAAATACGTCTCGTTGGGGGACCGCATGAATACGGACTGCACACCGCCGCCCGCGCCGCTATATTTCTATTTTCTGTGTTATAGTTAAGTACCGTACTTAAACATCAATTTACTTTAATGTTAACACCAAGCATGTGATACTTACGTAGATAAGTAAGGAATAATTAGAAGCGGTCCCCCAACGTGACGTATTTTTTTTTTGCATTATTAGTACATTCTTAGGTACTTTAAGATTAAGTTTCTTTTATTATTTTTTACTTTTTAAAGGGAAATTAAGTTTTTATGTCGGGGGTTTTTTAAATTTTTAATTTATTCCGAAAACAATTGCCAAGGACGGGGTTAAGTAACCATTAAATGACTCTGAGTAAGGCGGTTAGTAACAAGATACTATGTACCATAGTGACAATTATCTAACACACTTTTGTGGCACAAGTTCGAGTAACCTAAAAACTTAAAATTTTTCACTTTACCGTGAATTAGCATCGCGAATCAATTTGTACTCTTGCTTGGCTAGACGCAGATAGACGTTTAAAAAAGAAAAATAAAATAATAATGACATTATTCATCGGAAATGTCACAAAAAGTAGGTACCAAAATATATATTCAATCACGTTTTCTTTAACCTTTGATTCTTTTTTATCAGATTTGTGTTTATAAATTTTTGGTGACTAAGAATTATTGGATTATAAGTGATGAATAAGTTTCCTATTTTAATATAACGGGCTGTAATTAATCGTGGTTCAATATCCACATAAATAACCTAATCAGGTACTTATCTGCTCCATCTAATATGGCTGATTGCACGCAACTTCAGCATAGAAAGGCATCCATTAAAATAAAATAAATTAATTTTAATTACTGTTCCGTGACGAGTTTCTGTATAGATATAAATTTTAAGGGTTGATTACCATCTTGGTCTTCCACTATTATATTTTAAGTAAAACATTATTATTAACTCAAGAGTTTACATTACATTAGTTACAATGCGATAAATAGTACTATTAGTAGAATAATATTTTTTGTTGGCATATCTACCGCATTGAGCAAGCGTGCTGATTAATTTTTAAACCTTTTCCATGTGAGAAGAAGCGTTTGGTCAGCAGTGGCCACTTACAGGTTGGTTGTTTACATCTACCTCTAGCAAATTATTATCATTTTCATTTTTATCATTAAAGTAGATCTATAGCTATTGAAATGGCCCCTTTAAATAACTTACAACTCTGATAAATCAATGAAGTTATATAATTTTGCAATTAATACAAAATTTACGTGACCATGAATGATTGGAACATTATAACCATTTGCCTCTGTATTACACAAATGGGCTATCTGCCGTACTCTGAGTCATTTAATGGTTACTTAAACTATTCCTTACTAACAATTTTGGTTGAAGACAATTGCTAAGGAGTGGATTAAGTGTTCATTAAATGACTCTGAGTGCGGCGGTATGAGATATAAATAGAACACTATAAATGAAATAAAAAGTCCATAATCTGCTAAAATATTTTAAACTAAAATTAATTTCTGTACGAGAATTAACTAGCGCATAGTGTTCATCTCACCAGAAACTAGGTTCTATTCAATTTTATACGCACGAATAGAACACGAAATGCTAGCAGCCTTTACTTACCTAGTACCTAAATTTTAAATTTTAATACAGTACCTAAGCTACTATTAAAACTGTTAATGTTTAATCGACTTTCTGCTTTAATACATAGCCATAAAGTCTATCAAAGAAATTTAAATTTTTCTGAAGATTTACAGGTTTTCTACAAAGACAAGACTAATGATCTTAACGGGAGAATCGTGTAAATTGTTATTTATGCGAATGTAGATTTTTTTATACACATGTATAAACAATCTACATTCGCATAAATAACATACATATAGTGAGATGACATCCCATGACCATTAATAATATCATCAGATACACTCTCTTATATATTCTTTTACTTTTATGAAAGTTATATTTTCTATTTATTTTCTAACTTAAATTGACGATCTTAAACACACCTTCTCACAGTAGAAAACCTACTGTGCCTTACACTATAAGATCTTAAATTATAAGGAATCAATGTAGATAATAGGGATAAAGCAATTAAAGACTTTACCACTTTCAATACACGTTACAGATTTGCATGCATCGTGTATGAGATAGACGATTAATAAACAAGTGAACGTAATATCAGTACTAATGATGAAGTAACATATCTCTGTATTTATTAAAAGGAGGCCAGAACACAAAACAAACATAGAATTCGACTTACAAACATATACAAAGGCGGAGTAGATGATGTAAATCCTAATGCCAGTAGCTAGCGTGACTGTCATTACACTTACTTCTGGTAGCAAATGATAATTGAGATGAATTACTCGTGGCTTGCAGTGTCAACGAACCTGAACATTCGTGCGTGATGCACTGACAAACAACTGAAGTTGGTCAATATTTTGAGGATATTTTATTCCCTGAAGATATGGGACGAGTTGCACATAATATAAAACTGAGTTGTACTAATGTACAAAATGGAATAGGTTTTTTTTCTAAGGGGCAGAAAATTATCCAATTACTTCTCCTGCTTTGGGCGAAGCGACAGAGAGTATCAGGCTCTTACTGACTAAAAACCACCCTGTTTGTTCCTTCTCGTGCTCTTTGAGCTCAAGCTCCGCTAGGTAGTCCGGACCTCGGGGTCGGACATCAGCCTTACTAGGCCGCATCTGCGATGATCCAATGGCTCTTTTTACCCTTGCTTGCCGTCCGCAAACCCGCACTTACAATGGCCGGAGTGTCTCTCGCGATAGAAAATGGGATACTTACCATGATATTACAAAAGAGTGTGAGAAAGAGACCTTGCATGATGAATTGACGTTTCAAAAATATTTTAACTTTGACTCTGATAATATATGTAAGAGGACGTAAGTCCATTCATTGGCAGCCTCAACGGCAGAATGTGTGTTAACTGAAAACATTTAAAAGAAGAGAACAATTAATGAGCTAAACTCAATTCACTAATAACGTCATATTCAGAAACCATTTTATTCACACATCCATTCTTGCGTTTGTGCAATTTCCCACGAAATAGATTCTGGTCAAAGACTTAAAATGTTACTTCCCAATTAACATAGCAACTGCTAAATTATATTACATTGTTATACTACTTAAATCTTCCATCTACTATGTACCATTGTTTTGTGAGTAATTTTAGACAGACAAGACAAGGAAGTAGGATGAAACTAAGATTGTTTATAGTGTATATTTATTGTCGCCGTAGTGCAAATTCCGTCGTCAGAACCGGTCTGTTCGCGATAAACGCAAAAACTGCTGAACGGATTTTCATGCTACTTTTATCAGTTGATGGAATCATTCTAGAGGAAGGATTAGTGAAAGATGTAAGAAATGTAGGAGTAGCTGTGGATAGAAAGTTGGTAAGAATGAGCCATAACATGATATAAACTTAGACACAAGAAAGAAAGATAGGTTTAAGAAATATGCACGGAGCAATCTATCAATGGCATTTTTGTAATTATAAACCTATTTCAATTAACTAGGATTTCTCTTTGTTTATCTCATTCCACAATAGAAATGTAAACATAACTTAGGGACATGACTCAAGACATCCTAACAATGCATGTTATGATAAATCCAAATATTTATCTTTTATTTCAATAGGAGATCGATGCGATGAATTCAATAAAGATATGTATACTGAAATTATTAAAACCTCCCAAGATCTAAAATATAGCTGGCGAAAAGTCGCAATTATAACCGAAAAAAGGCGTGTTATTTTACCTTATGTTTATCTATTCGAAAACTAATAATTACAGTATTTTGTACACACTTTCTATTTTCGACTTCACAATAATATCGCTTGAAGGAACAATTTTATCTGACCCGTAACGATTTGATGACCCTAGCTCGAGGACAAACCAATCAAAAGATACACACAGACCATGGTAACGAACTTTAATTAGTTTCCACTGATAACACTGAAGCGGTTAGATATGAAATAAATAAACTGATTGTGAAGATAAACCAGTTAGCGAATTATTAACCCGGATCTACGGCTCAATAAATAGAGCAAAACGAAATCGCTTTGTTAGTTTACTCCAATGCATTTTTTGTATAGACTAAATCGTGTTTATACTTGTACCTTAATGCAGAATAGTTTTGTGTTTATTTATAACCGAATAACAAATTACATGGTAACAAGATATCGGTGTCGTGGGATTATGACCAATTGCGTAACGAAATGTCCTATTTATTCGATATGACAGTCGCTGCGTTGTTCCGGTCTGGTGGACGCATTCGATCAGCCGAGGGCCGGCCAGACTTCGCGGGTATTGCACCTGCTGCTTCAAACCTTTGTAGTAGCTATTTTGAACAGTGGATTTTAATGATCACAAGTTCCTGTGTCAGACAATAACAGACATATAAAACTAGACAGAACGTCACAAAAATATTCACATCCCAACTACCGCGTAATTGCACCAAACATGCTACTGCCATAATAGATGGTAATCTATAATGATGTTAAGAAATGTAAAGTGTGCGAAAGCATTGTGTACAGACCAAACACTTTCTAGCTCATCACTTCGTACAGGTACATTTCCATACCGATACCTCCTTGATTGATCACAAGTAGCACGCAGCCAGTACTAGCACTTTCTCCGGTGATTAGTTCAAACTTTTTGTTCAATTATGAATTACGTCGGTTGTACGACAACATTTGTTAATTTCTTCTTCTGGACGACTAATCGAAAGAAATGAGATCGAAATGTGATTGGGGCGGACGGGCGATGGCGCGCGGTAATTGCACCGTGCTGCGAGCTGCGGTCGCCGAGTGCCGGCACAGCGGCCTCGCCTCAGTCCGTTCTGCGCCGTCGCTCCGGCCGCGTCTCTTAACACTACCAACACCGAGCATTACAATGAATTAGTTAAATTATGGCCGTTAGCGCCGACACTTAATCTTCGTGAGTGACCTCTAACAAGTGAGTGGAAGATGAGCGAGGAGCAGGAACAATGTGACTCGTTCAACTCGTGGGAGCTGAACGGGCTGAACTCCTTGGACCTATGGGACTACACAGTCGAGCTGGAGTGCCTGCAAGGAACCGAAGGTTAGTTTCGCAAGGCTGTGTGAGCGGTTCTCGCCGTGGCCGTCGCCCTAGACGTTGCGCTCACCAGCCAATTCGCAACGCAGAGAACAAAACTAAATAGAATTGAAGCATGGAATTGTCTGAACGTCTGTTACGCTAACGTTTACGGTACCGCTTTCTATAGGTCCTCCTTTCTAGTTAGATTTAGATTATCTTCGTCGATTAACGTCATGGTTTATTTTGTAAAGGATATTTATGGTCACAAGCATTGAACAGGAAAGTTGTGATGTGTTGCGTGTTGTGTATTGTTACTTTTATTTGTTGGTGTTTGCTGATGGGCTGAGTCGTGATTCGTAAAGGCCGTTACAGAACAATGGTCAAAACAAAATGCAATCATGATTGTATCATTTGTTTCGGTGTATGGAGAGGTTACATGATATTACTGATGCGTTTAGCTTCGCATACGTTCGTCTAGCCGTCTTCAGTAATAACGGTACTCAAGTGTATCGTGCCCGTCACGCTATTGCATCTGAGAAACAATCATCCAAATTATTTTGACACGGTTTTGGTTTTATTTTAGTTTAACAATTGCACAATTTGCACTTGGCTAGGTAGTCAGGCGTTTGTTATCTCTCTGATATTGATTTAATTATCACCTGACATATAACGTAGGATATCAGGTCCGATAAGAAGTGAAAAATTGGTAAAATTATGTACTGCAGCTGATTTATGTGGCTGGAAAACGTCATAGCTTTGCATGTAAATTGTCTCCTTGAATATTAAAATTGTTGCCAAGTTGCATACGCTACTTATTTTTAAAATTCTTACAAGTTGTTTTGAAAATGTTACTGCGCATTACTCATACTCTTTCTACAATTTATGTTTTGTGAGTACTATTAAGATTATTACGTTAATTAGGTAATCACGACATTCTATAAATACGATTGTCTATGAAAAACAATGGAACTTGAAATAAACCAGTTCTGTATAATTGTTTCAAGTTAATGTCTTAATTAATTGTGCTGAAGAAAACAATACATTGGTTGACATCGTATTTTTAGAGACAATTCATGATGACTGCAATGCATGTCTACTAAGCATTGAATGTCTAAGTAGTATAGACTACTAAAGCTAGTTTCTTAAAAAAAAAGGGTCCTTTAGTCGTTTCCAGTGGCCAATCAATATCTACTTACGTACATCGTAATTCAAGTAGGTAGCTGTCACGAATCCATGATCGTTTCAGTCTAAAGAATAACAGCTGACGGACCACATCTTCTTCTTTATCTACCTATGTCCATCCACTGCTGAATTTAAGCCTCCTTCAGATTGTGTCATCTTTGCCATTCTTCAGTCTTTACTGCCTGCATTTGTTTTCGAAACAAAATCGTTACTAAGGAATAGTTTAAGTAATCATTAAATGTCTCTGAGTATGGCAGTTAGTCTTTGCCGGCTGCAAACGAATCTCCTGCAAAGACGCTTCTTTTCGGACCTATCACATTTCAGTATGACGGTGAGGTTTTATACCTCTTATCTGTTTAATCTCACTTTATTTACAGTGGAAACTTTGGTCGTAACTTATTATTGAAATCAATAGCGCCATAGAACATTCCGTGTCTTTTTCTTTTTCTTGATTCTCCTAACTTGCAATAAGCAATCTTAACACGATTTTCATAATGCTCAATTTTACAAACATCTAAGTACATAACTTAAACGCCTCTTAAGTTACTGACGTAAGTCAGCCTGCAAGAAAAACATGGACCTTTGCTCCTTGGCTCTTGACGACGTCGCATGACTGGTTTGAAAATACTTAGTTGATTATAGACTTAATATTCATTCTTTATTATTCAAATTAATTAATAATTTATCCACAGTAACAGGAAGTATTATGATTTATGAGTATGTTAGGTTGCTACTTCTAATCCGTGCAAGACGCATGGTAATCAAAGTACACAGAAATAGCTTATGTGTAACGAAAAAAGTCACTCGTTCGTTACCATTTATAAAAAATTTTTAGTAAACGAAAAGGATGATCAGGTTTGAAAATTCCAACGATAATGACAGCAAGGAAGGCTTTCTTACTCTCTTCCCAAGAGATGACCCTTTCATTGTCTCGTCTAAAATGCATGTAACTCCGTAATTTCGTGTGACTAGTAACATTTACTAGCAAATTACTCATGCATCGCGGTGAATGTAGCGTACCGACCTGTACGACGCAAGCGCAACGAACATTTGTTTTTCCTTAATTTGTACAGTCATCTCTCAAATTAGTTTTTTATGCAATTAGATATAAGATATGTGTTTGAAATTGCACCTTTTACTACTTGCTTGAAATGGCTTTTCGTCAGAAATTCTTATTTTCGAAACCAAGTCAATCTTCTTCTAGGCTATAGGCCTCCTCTATAAAAGACAATTTTCTATAATCAATTGGAAATCGTAATTTTAATGGTTCAAGATTATCAAAATTACTCAGTCTCTGTAGGAAGCCGTCAGTTCGCACCATTTCGAAATTGTCATTAAATTAAATTGTTATTAAGTTTAAGCTAGCTCAAAATATTTATTTTGCACTTTAATGCGACTTTAAATGACATTATTTATAGATTTGAAAGTGGTACAGTCAAGCTCACTGAGATAAGTGTCACAATAATATTGGAGATTGGTAATTAAATATTTGATCCGACGGACGTTCCAAATTATTTGGACATAATACTTGAATTCTTGACATAACAACAGCAACAGTTATTCAAACATTTCATTCATTGAATGTCATTAAAGTAGGTATTGTTTCTGCGTGTTAACATGACCAGACGACAGGTCATTGTGGCATAATGACGATTGACGTTCATATATTATAAAAAAAAATGTGGCTAGAATGTCATGTCAGTCAGCCAACATGACTCATTACTTACGTAAAAGCATACCTAACATTACTATAATTAATTATATTTTTCCCTTATTTTCAGTGTTAAATCATTCTGAATTGACGCAAAAGAAGGGCCATGAATTTCCTGTGGACAAAGGTATTTAAGTGCCTTGTAAAATATCAGTGACTAATGTGCACAGACAAGAATGTATGCAATACTATTCCTGTGTTTTACAGGTCTTCTTTCAGTCCTTATCTAAGTATTTACCTATATGGGGCTCGTACAATATCTATTATTTTCCATTCTCCCCTATTAGATGTCATTCTAATCACACACTCCATTTTCTTTCATATCATTCTTCATAAGGTATTCATAGAATCTTTCCATCTTTGGTCATCCTCTTTCTTTCTATCTTCACCATATAAATACAGCACTCGCTTCATCACATACTCTGTAAAATCAATGTACCATAAAACGGGGTGAATAGATATTAAAACATTTCCCCCACATTTATTCACCCCTCGAATTCTATTCACGCCGTTTTACTGTGTGTAATTTGTCGAATGTCAGTGTCAATTCCATACATTGACTTTTCGATTAGCTCATTCGACTAGCGTCTAAATGTCATATGTCTAGGGAGCCAGGTTTTAAAGGTAAAAATTGATATGCCTAATAAAATAAAATCTACCGTGACCGACATAAAAGTTATAGGCGATTAACTACGGAGAAACAAATTCGATATGATGGACAATCACCTTCCTATAGTCTTATAGGGAAACCAATCTTTGAACGACGGTCAGTAACCTATACGACTGGGTGTTATCACGGAGAGGGCATCTACTATTTTTTGGAGAAGTCTATTTTGCATCTAATAATGACCTTTAAATGTATATACTTACTTAGCTAATGAACTATTAAAAGGTAATTTAGAATGTTTTCTTTACACGTATTTAAGTATGTAGTTTGGTCCCAAAAATAACATCGTTATTAACAGTTAACCACAATTGGTTGGAAAATGTCAGAAATGTAGATTTGATGATTTGCTTGCGGTAGATATTGAAAGTAGGTACCTAAATTATGGAATATTTCCAAGGTTATCTCATTGTTATTATAACAAACTTTGATATAATTTCGTTACGGATACCGG
Source organism: Spodoptera frugiperda (assembly GCF_023101765.2). NCBI lineage: Eukaryota > Metazoa > Arthropoda > Insecta > Lepidoptera > Noctuidae > Spodoptera > Spodoptera frugiperda. Next base: position 10,725,884 of record NC_064234.1, on the reverse strand, counting down.
CTAGTACCATGCACTATAGTTTATATAAAGAAATGTCTGCACTGCACCAGTTAGGTAGGTAGTAATAAATTATAATAGGTACCTAATACCAATAATACGAGTAGTATCGTAAAGGTCAATTCAAAAGAAATGCACGAATCCAATAAATCTAAGTACCTATTGAGATTTACACGAAACAATGTCCGTTAAGTTCAAACAAACAAATAAATAAAACGTAATAATTGATCGATGTTTCTCAATAAGATAAACAATAACTAAGTACCCAAAGCTAGCATAACAGTACAAATAAGTTGCACTGAAACCATGAAATATTCTTATAATCTTTCTCAATCGAATATTTCTTAACTCTTTAGCTAAATAAAAGAACGAAAAATCCGTAACGTGTAGTTGCTCAAGTCATAAGTCAAGGGTCGTCCATTGTGCCTGTGTGAGTCACTGCCATCCATCCGCCATATTGATAAATGTGACAGTTCGCTCGATAGGCATGCGACAACGCCAAGACAATACGTTTCGGATGAACAATAGCAGTTTTTATAGCATTTACTTGGTAAATTATAGTGCCGTCATCATTTTGCATTGAAACGTTAAACGTCTACGGGGTTATGGCTTCAAGCCATGAAATAGGCAAATCTAAATCTATTACTAGGTATTTTGTTATGCCTATTGGGCTGATGTTTAAATTGATTATGGTAATATTATTAAAGTACCCAACTATTCATAGAGTATTAGCATGCTAATCAGTAATTTGTATTTACTGGAAATTAATCTCCGGTCTGCCGATGGTAATGATGGTAGGGACCGTGAAGCAATTAAATATGGATTTTCATTCTCCATAAATCAAGTATCCTGTTATATCACGTATACCTGTAGCAATAGCTTTAACGAAGTCCTTAGCCTTAGATATTCTCAGATCTTTCGAAGGCTTTGGCAAAGCAAAAATCTCATCTCTCTATACTTCCATTCTTTTCAACAACATGAGAATAAAAGAACAAACGTCTTTTGAAGTTCCCTTTAAATATCCGGCGGTTCATTCAGCTCCTATTGTTCCACTGTTTATAAAACAGTTTCTTCGTACGTACTCATAATTTTCTCTTCGAAAGATCTGATGATCAAATCACTGCGCTGGTCCGCTGATCTGAATATCATCGTGCGAGAAAGTTTCGCATTATGTTATAGCAGATTACATTCTTAGCAAAAAATCTCAATTGCTTAGAGAGAGTCCGTATTGTTTCCATAATACGGACTGCAATGAAATTACTAAGTAATAGAATTTAAGTGATTTGGTGATTGAATTATAAGGAAAGTGCATTCGCCTTTCAGATTCGTGGTAATAAAGCTAATACTAGGTATAATAGGTTTAATGCGCTATTAGTCTGCTACAGGCTTATAGGCTGCATTATCTCCATTTTAAAAATTTAGACATAAAACGTGAACACGGAAATTAACGAAATTTGTACTTAGTAGGTAATTTAAATCTATGTACAACTTTTGTACTTGGATTCCTCACGTTTGCCGGCCAGTTACAGCAATTACTTGTAATACCAGTCGTCCGTCAAACACACGTAGCTATCTACTCGTATACAACGATAGACGTAATTCCATGCCTCTGACCAGCGAACGCGTAGAAGCCAGTTTAAAAACAATGTTGCAAGGTAAAAAATATCTTACATCAGTAAGAGGTGGCTGACTGGCTGACTTGCAACTACCGCCGCCCGCGTCATTGCAAAAAAAAACACCGCAAACCAAAAATACTGGTTTCATGGCGCGAATTAAAAATTTAAAAGTACTTTTCAATTGGATATAATCCAATCTTAGAGATACGTTACGCAGTAATATGCATACGGTTGTTATATCTGTGGAATACGTAATTTTTGAATTTCATTGGTGCATAACTAACGTGCGTCTGTTTTTTCTTACTCCTTAATAGCTCGTGCGTGTGGCATGAGGCTCAAACAAGTTTTGTAACACCACCATTACAATATCATACGTCAGGCTGACTGGTAAACTTGCGGTTTGCTACGAAAAACAAGAGATCGAAACTGGTTGACTGAAAAAAATTAAGCAGACAAAAAAGCAACGTCCGTGAAATGTTAGATGGGTATTTATTATACAGGTTTAAATTTAGTGTTGCATCCGAATGCTTCCAATTAAAATCTACGTGTTGTTGGCGTGTCCCTCGTACCATGAAACATGAAACAAGCATTCAACAAAGCATAACTCATACGATTTAGAGCGAAGAATATTTCTTAGCGCTAATGATAATTTTAAATGACTTATCGCATTTAACACTTCAAGTTTCTTGCATTTTATTAGTTCCTGCTGCTGCTATGGAGTTAAACGTTCGTAAATTAAATATAAGTAATGAATCAAGCTATGATCATAATTATAAAATATTTATCTCTCCGTCCAAGTGAATGTTTCTCCGACATTTATCTCTAATAAATCACAGTTTCCTCAATATGTCCATCAACTTTCATCTACGTGCGTTCGGAGCTCCATACATAGGTAGAGGTACTCATTGACCTGGATTTCGAACGAAATTTATGTTTTAGCGTTTTGTTCTTTGCGGGCAAGGTTACGCGGCAAAAACCTTTCACGGGCGGATCGATGGAGACGTAGTGTTGCGACTTTTGTTCCAGTTTACGTTGACAACACTGCCTACTGACATTGGCAAGCGTCGTGGAACTGGGTAGCTTATAACAGATGTTTAATTAGTCCCATACTTGGTAACAGCTATTATAGCACGCCAGACACCGCGTCATCTGGCTAGCAATGCGATGGTGTTGTGTAGAGCCGTATCATCCTTAAAGCTAACCAGAGAAGTGCCTAGAGGCTGAACTGCCCATTAAGTGACAGCGGCGCTAATAAAATTTAGAGGCGCCTATGAGGTACTTGCCTAGAGCGCTCACTAGATTTAATCCGCCTCTGGTGTTGTGATAGGTCTACAGCTCCGTTCAACTCTCCGCCAATCTTTATGTCTTTCACTTTGCACATTCCGATGTCCTAACGTGTCCGTCTAGACTCTAGACCACCTAGTACTTATTATCTATTGTGAATGGATGAATTAACACTAACATAATAGGGTAGTCACGTAATAATCAGATAGCTATGGTCTAAATTGGTACTCTCTCATTGCTGTTTTATTCTAGTTGACGTTGACTAGTATGCGTTCAAAATGAAGTTTCAGAAAAACACATATTTATGTCGGTAATAATGTTTTATAAGCAACCCATAAAGTAACAACAAACAGAAGACCTTATCTCACCGATTTTAAAATTGAATTTCGTTTGGTTACAGATTTGCAGTTGGCAGCAGAACTCGGCAAAACCCTGTTGGAAAGGAACAAGGAACTCGAGACAGCTCTGCGTCAGCACCAGAACATCATTGAAGATCAAACACAGGAAATCGAGGTAAGCAGACCTACCTTACTTGAGACTCTAGTATTTAATGGTTACCTAAACTATTCCTAAGTACTGATTGTCCTGAAAACAATTGTAGAACTGATGTAGGTACTTAAATGACATTTCGGAGCTGCGGACCTACCTAGTACTTAGTTTACCGGGGCTCCGGCTCAAAAAGCAGGAGTAGGAACAGGGTGGTTTTTAGTCAGTAAGAGTCAGACAATCCCTCTCGCCTCGCCCAAGGCGGGAGAAGTCATTAGATGATTATCCCCCCTTAAAAAAAAAGTACTAACTGTCCTACGACTCCTACGAGTAGGTAGACTATGTAGGTACGTAGCTACTTGAAATCGAGAGACGCAATAGTCGGTCTAGACATCGTAAAGTTGTAAAGGTTGTTGTTGCTTTATGGGTTCAATTCCCACACGAAAGATTTGAGAGTGACGACACGCAAAAGGGAACTTTATTGCAGCACTAATAAACGGTAATATGACGGAATATTAATTATAAACCACAATGGAAATGGCATATCGATATAAAACAATCTGCATCTAAAATAACCATAACAATAACAAAGCAGTTATTGGTAATAGGCACATTATCCCTATAGTCATACACAGGTACAATATAATATGTAAATCATAATGACGATCTTGATTGCCATTTGAACTTCATACCCTGTAATTACATACACTATGAACAGCCAGAGCTATATAAACAAACAATTTCATTCAAACCAGTTCCACGACAAAAAAGTACTTCAAAGTAAATAACATAATTATTCCTCAAAACATTTTAGTAACGTTGAATTATAATGTAAATAAATGTTGTTATTTCAGTACTTAACGAAACAGACGGTCGCTCTCCGTGAGGTGAACGACTCCAGGTTGAGGATCTATGAACAACTGGAAGTGAGCATTCAAGACTTGGAGCGGGCCAACCACAGGCTAGCTGTCGACCATGCCGCCGACAAGAAACACATTAAAACGTAAGTTAATTACAAAGATGTTTATTCCTTATCAGCCAGGGTTATCATTCCGGAATCCCTCACCCCATTTTATCTAATCAGCTTAAACCATGACTCACAAATCAATTTCTGATTACAGTCTGTGCGCCAATATTGAGTCACTTGAGAACAAATGTGAAGATCTACAAAAGACTGTCGATGACCTGAACGCTCAGCTGGAGATCTCCAGGCGAAGGGCAGAACGGAAACCAGAAGTAGAAGTACCCAAAGAAAAAGAGAAATCAGTCGAACTTACTCTAAGCGTCAAGAAGCCTGATGTAAACAGTACACCGATCAAAACGGTAGCACCTCTTCCAGAACTGACCAAAGAGGACGAGGACTTACTCAGGCTAAGCGATGAACTCAGAGAGAGCAAGGTAGCCTTTGCACAAGAACAGAGAAGGGTGACGGAACTGGAAGAACAGTTGGCGTCAATGATCCAGGAGAACAACAGACTAAACGACCAGTTCAGGAACTGGCAACAACGAGAAGATGAACCCAAGTCCATGCATGAGGAATTCGCTATCCTTGAAGAAGTCAGGTAAGGAACACTTTAATCTTTCGCTGTCTAAAATTAGATATATTGGCAAATGTCTAAAGTCATTCTCTTCTGCAGACAAGGACAACTATGCATAAGATGCCTAAGAGGCGTGGAGAGAGGAGACGACATGTCCTCCATGCTAGACGGAGACGACGATGATAGAAGCGCAATCAGCTCTCTAATCCTCCCTCCATCTGGCCAGGACAGTCCACGGGAAGATCTTGTTACTAACAAACTTGTCAAATTCGACGTAAGTATTTGGACTATCCTCTTGCACGTCTTCAAAGAATCTGTTATAGCTTTATTATCTTTTTGTAGAAATTCTTTTCTGTTATTAACAACGTGTACATTTAATCTTCCTTATATTTTCTTGTCTTGTGTAACAACATTAACTCACAGTTCTGCGTAATACGCAAATCGACTAACATCATTAACACGCTAAAACTAATCAATGTGTAGTACAATGTGGAATTCCATTGACAGACCCATACAGTATTCATTTGTACTAGACTGTTGATGCTACTGGTCAACAGTCGATACACGAACCACTTTCCCACTTTCCCGCCGGAGATGATCGTGTTGGATAAATAAAACATTGGCCTCGGATTTCGCCAACAATCTCATATGAATTTCGCTCGTTTCTAGGCGACAAAGCTTTTCCAACTGCCCCTGATGTTGTTGATCACGCTTTGCATATGCATTATGAAGCGCATTTGCAGTAGTTTTCTTTGGATATATCGTATGTAGTCGAAGGTACGTCCATTACCGACTCGTTTTATACTAAACGCGAATAGTGCACGCTGAACGACTCAATGGTGGCGGTAACCGAAGTGTAATAGTTGGTAACATCACTTCGTAACTAACATTGTCAGTGTGATTTATTGTGTATATGTGGGTACAATAAGGATGTGGGATATTAAAACTTATGGTATTCAGAAAATATAATTATAACATAAATAACTATAAAAATAAGTGATGTTAATTATAACACATCGTAACGGCTTTTGTGTACCTAACATGCAAATGATAAATAAATTATAAATATTTTGTGTATTAATATTTTACTAATCACGTCATCACGGAGTAATGGGTGTATTTTTGACTAATCATTATAATTTTCCTATTTAATTATAAGTTGATTAAATATTTGTTTTTATCCAAAGATCATTTTCATGTTCGAAGTTCATTTTTCTTCTGTAAACCTTTGCTAACTTAGATTTCTTTTTCAGTAACAGTTTTGTTGACTTTACATTTATTTCAAATACATGAGCGCCGTCAGAAAGACCTTTGGCAATTTGAAACTCAAAGCATATCTATATAGTAAAGACCTCTCGTTTATAAGATGAGCTATCCATACCTTAACGCCTCCTGTGTCGAGCAAACCATTGAGTATTTTAGGCCAATATTTTATAAATGAACCTATTCCTAATCAATGTCATTCCTACGCTAATTCACGATATCCGTCAATCGACAAATATATTTCCACCAGGGGATAATGTATATTAAGACCTTTAGATTTTAAGATAATATGGCAAGTGGACTAGAATGAGGCCAGTCCTAAGCCATCCTTTCCTCGATTGATGTCGTATAAGATAATTTAGTGATGGCCTAGCAGCTTGAGATTTGATACTGGCCAAGGTTACTAAAAGCGTATCCAAAATTTCAATACTTTCTATACGTCTAGATTTTGTACCATGCTGCCGGCGCCCATGTTGAAATAACTTCATTCGAATAATATCAACACAGTCATATAACAAAGCATTACATGTTTTACAACACATCACAAGTGCTACTACAAGGTACTTTGTTACTGTAGTCTCATTGGTTTCAGAATATTAACCAATAACCCTATTGCTTTACAGAATGCCAAGGAAAAGTTACTCCAAGGTATATGGGCGAACAAAGAAGATGGCCACGATAACCCTTACAGAGAACTGGTGCAAAAGTACGAGGCTCTTTTAGAAGTTCAACTGTCGCAGGTTAAGAACATCAGAAAGACCAAACCCACCACTTTGCCCAGCAACCAGAACCCGTGCGGTCCCCTGTCTCTGCAGGACGAACTACAAACGTCCGGAGACTACAGTCAGTTCAGTGTCAAGGACACTGACGAGGAAAGCGGCCACGGTGAGGAACAGAAAGGAGTCGGCCAAACAAAGAAGGTTGATACCACTTCTCGAAAGAAGATTATACAAACTCCGGACTTCTCGGAAGCAGAGACTTCCAGCTCCGGATTTTCAGATGAAACCAGCAACAAAGCGACGCAGACGGAACGTGAGCGACCGGGCTCTTTCCTGTGCACAATCGCTGACGGTGAGGACTACCGTTTCAGTATTTACGATGACGTTAGTCCCATGGACAGTCGATTCCGCAACAGGCCAGAGTACCGCGAACTATTCAAGGAAATATTTACCATCCTTAAGAAGGCGGCGGAGAACAAAGACGATGGAGAGCAACTGCCACTCCTCGATGATACCACTGCGGGCAAGGTTCCACCCGTCACTCCCGCCAACGAGGAAGCGCCCGGCAACTTCACTGATGATACGCAGAGCGTATTTTCGTCTGTGATGTCTGAACAATCAATTCCAGTGTCTGATATCACCATGCCTGAAACACCAACTCTGAAGGAAAAAGAGAAACCTCAGCCAGAAGTGGTCAAAAAGGAGGAAAACAGTAACAAAGAGAACAAACCAGTGGCGGAAAGCACCACGGAGAAGCCAAAACCAAGCACCACACGCCAGGTTAAAGAGCAAACCCACTCCAAAGTGAGAGACCAGAGCGTGCAAAGGGAGCAAGAAAAGGAGAAAGAAAGAGAGACCGATAAAGAAAAGAAGGAAGACAAAGAACGAGTCCTGACTCCGTTGGTGCGTCAGCCACTAGAATATATAGCGGCCACTAGAAAGAAGTCCAGACATCGCAACCGAAAACATAGCCAAGACCGTCAGGGCGCAGACTCTCCAGTATTCCCGTCGCCACCTAAGATCACGTACCAGAAGTCATCGAACAAGAAGAGGAGGGACTACAGGCCGATTGAGGCGAGTCCCCTTGTCAGGGCAGCCGAGAGCGAGTGGAACGGCTCCACGCTACAGTTCTACAACAGGAACATGAATTCTCCAACACCCAGCGCAAGCGGCCGGACGGGCAAGATTTACCAAGGATGGAACCCCGAGACCGACTCGTGGGACATCAAACAGAGCACGGCGTCACAAGAAATACACAAACTGAGGAAGCTGGAGCTTTCCTACGCAGAAGTATTGAGGAACGCCGACAAAACTAAGCCCAGGCGCAAGAAACATCAGTAAACATTTTAATTCATCGACCCCTCTTACTCTAGTAAGAGTCGAGTGATCAACAGCCATTTGTCATTGCCAACTGGACATAAGTAATTTAGATTAGTATTTGTGATCTGGTAGTGTAACTTTTAATTTTTACCTATATAATTCACAATCACAAATTGCCATAATAACCGGTATAGTGGTATACCAGTATATTTATGTATGTATTCCTATAATCAATTTTAATTTATTGAACTTTCACAATACCCTTCCCTCCGATATCACGTTCGTCAACTTATTTCGTATGAAATATTCTTGCATTTAGCCAGAGCACCTTTGTACGTCTCGAGATAGTTTGTACTATTTTACTGCCTGAAATTGAGTTCAATTCGTTCTATTCTATTGAATAATTTAATTTCTTCCTATTTTAGTCATTATTTTAATTGTATATTATGTATTTGATCATTGATTTGTAAATATGCATTTTTAAGTTAATTATATTTTTTTTAATTGCCATCGATATTTTCGAATATTTCGAACAACGCGTTTTATGTATGCGGGAAGTATTTAATGGAGACAAAGTGAGAGAGAGGTTGAAGGTATAAATAAAAATTTGCATTGATATTAATAAGTTTTTCATTTCTCCTTCAAGAACCATGTGTATAAGTATGAAGTAAGTATAAATTAATGAAACGCTAAATATATTACAACGATATAATTTAAGGTTACTTTTTACATGGATATAATGTATACATGTGTAGGTGTGAATTGCGATAAGCGAGAATGACAGTAGTGTGTCGTGTCGTACGATCGTGTCGTCTTGGCAATGTCACCATCGAAATATTATGCCGAGCTGCTATTAAAAGAACTCTAAAGTCTAAACATAATTTTGAATACAATACATTATAAGTAAAAATATAAGAGTTACTCATAAAATTCAGTTAGAAGAAGATTTTTATACAATTAGTAAAATTAATAAAGTTAAATATCATTTAGATCATTGTCATCATAATTACTAGAAATTCGAAAAAGGAAAGAAAAGAAAGCAAAAAGAGCTCTATACCTAGCAATTAAAACTTAAAATCGACTAAATATTAGAAGAGTATTTTAATAGCAGAACGGTCTAGGAGAAGGGGAGAAAGCGAGAGCTTCACACCGTAACACACATTAATATAATAATCAGCCTACAAAAAGGTATGCATTGACTAAGGGTGAGGCCACAATACTAACTTACGATGACGTCGCACAGGCAAATACTTAGGATACGACAACGTATTAGAAATAGGGTTGTTAACTGATCAAATTCAAAAATAATAATTTTCTATGAAAAAGATAGATGACACAATATTTTTGCTAAACTACCAACTAAGATATCAACAAATTAATCGTTTTCATTTTCAATATAACTGAATATTTCAAGAGTTTTTAATAGAAGTATTAAATACCAAATTTATTTTTGACAGAGGAGACATTTCACTACAATGACGTCGTAGATTTTAACCGCATCGAAAAGATATTGTGACCTCACCCCAACACGACAAACGCGACACGTGCGACACGACACAGAACTACAATTCCAGCTATAATTGGTCTACTTATTCTGTACTTCTAGTTCTCTCTCGACAATCTTGCGGTACTCGTCGAATCCGCCTTCTATACTAGTCACGGAGCCGTTTCCACACACCCATAGCTCCTTGCAGACCATTCGTATTAACCGCTCGTCGTGAGACACCAGAATAACACCGCCCTGGAATAATTGATATTGTTTGGTTAGAACAATAGGATGCTTGGAATAGTGGGTTAAATAAAACAAAAGAATAATAGCTTTTGTTTATTTAAATGGGTAGTGTTATATGAATGAATGTTGTTACGTAATTATGCATCGTCACGCTTTTTATCCCATCTCATGTAGGTAATGCCGTTGTATAATGTACACCCTCTTTTCACATGTAATAGGGTTGTTACGTATATTATACTTCGAAAAAGTAGGCAACGGATATAATGTTATGGTGGCCACATCTAGTAAAACACAGTTCATGAGCCACTCATGTAGACGCACCATAATACTTATTATGCACCAATTATGTTATAAGTTCCATAATTGAAAATTTTAGCTATAATCCAATATGTTAACTAATTGAACAACAACATACCTTTAGTATAATTGCGATTTACATTTAAAGTAATCGAAACGAGAGCGCTTTCGGCGCTCTGATTGGCCGGCTCGAATAAACCAATCAATCAGAGCGCCATACGCGCTCTCGTTTCTATTACTTTAAACGTAAAGCAAACTCGTACTAAGGGTACTGAAGTCTGTTCGATAAGTATCAGCAGCGGCCGTTGCAAACATCCTGGCATAGATGCAGTCTTATTTCAATATTACAAAATATTAATAAAACAGGATAAAAAATAGCTTACCGTATATTTAGTAATAGCCTTTCCTAACGCCTCAATGGTCTCGATATCCAAGTGGTTAGTAGGTTCGTCGAGTACTAGGAAGTTGGGGTTGCCCATGCACATCCTCGCGAACGCCACTCTCGACTTCTGCCCTCCGGACAAACTGGCGATCGTTTGTAACGCGAGGTCGCCACTGACGCCGAAACTGCCCAACTGTCTTCTGTATTCTTCTATCGTTTTACCTGCAGACGGATAAGTATTTAAGTTAATGATTTGGAAATAATTTTACATAGAATTCATAAATTAATTGTTAAGTTGTCGGCTTAGTGAAATAACTGTTTGACGATGAACTGGACTGGACAATCGCGGAATGTTGCTCATGAATATGAGCCTCTAGCATGACTTGAAACTAGTCGAGGTGCTCGTCAAACAGTTACGTGAGTAAGTCGATAATTAATTTAATATGTCTCACGAAAGTTATAATAAAATTATAGAATGCATAATTATAATAATTGACCCGTTATGTTATGTGCCTCATGTAATAGGGGGAGATAGTATTGTTATATGCCAAGCATAGTTCCGGATTATATGCTACTACGAGGATTTTTGGAAAAATGAAAAATGCCAATAGTACTTTGTCCAATTCGTGAATCAAATAAAAAAACCTTTATTCAGAAATCTCGCTTATTACTCGAGAAACGAGGCCATCAAAGAGATAATGGCAATGATTACATTGTATCAGTATTTTCAAAACAAGTCATCAATTAAACCGGATTTTTCCACTTATTACAGGAAAAATTCGATACAAAACAACTCAACAAATAACAATCAAAGTTTTTACTTAAGAACACTAAATTCGTTTACACACAAAAACCGATACAAACAAAAATAAACCATAAACACTTATAAAAAAGGTAGCTCTTTAATTAAAATGTCTCAACGTGCAGAACGAATCAATTAACCTTCTTAAGAAATAGCAACAACAAAAACAAACTAAAATGAGCTTTATAGTTCAAGTAAAAACAAACTGAAATGCACTTTATTTTTTAGATAATAAGGTACATATTTACATACCTGGATAGCTCTTTTGTAAGAGTTCTACAGAATTGACGTTCATTTCCAATTGGTCGACGTGATGTTGGGAGAAGTAGCCGAATTTCAGTCCTCTGTGCACGCTCCGTATCCCACTGGTGGGCGACAGTATGCCCATTATTATTTTTAATAACGTTGTCTTACCGGCACCGTTGTCACCAACCTAGAATAATGCGTAATAAATAATTAGTAACTTATAAGTAGTAACTGTAGTAAGTATTTAGATAGAATAAAACTAAATCTTCGGTCCATAAGTCTATAGGTTTGCATACAATAAACTGAAAAACTTCTAAACAGATTTGTATGCAATCTTCACTGAGGGATAGTCATTATTGATAAAGTTAACTTATTAATTTCGTAAGACCTATTTGCATAATGCGACCGAATTTGCTAAAGAATTTCAGAAATTAAAGTACTACTTTGAGTAATCTAGCAATCAACGACCCTATAGACAAATACACGGCACACCAAAAATCTTTATGATCCTATATACCTCTTTCTTTCTTTATGATAACTAATACAACAAAACATAACAATCTATGAAAACGTAACAAAAACAGCATTATAATCAAATCATTACACGAAATTACATCTCAACTATTGTAGTCAATAACAAACTAGTTCCCACAGCAATTACACTCCTTTTTGTGTAGTCGGGTAAAACAGAAACCATTTACAAGACGATTCATGTTGCCGTGCCTTTAAACTGTCAATCAGGGCCGCTCATTGTAACGTGTTTCTCACGAATCATATAATTATTTAATAAAACGATCATGACATGAAATGAGATCTTAATATTCATGGAATTTAAGTAATCTTGTTAAGTCAATGGAACTAATTATGGTACTTTACATTTAATTGATTGAAATGATCGGAACACGTGAAATGTCTTGAGAGCTTGAGACTACTATCAAATAAAAGGTTCGATGTTTCAGCTCATGTTCGATTAATATTATCCACTATAGTTGGGCCCATTACAAGCGCAACTGTCATAAGTATTTTTTATCAGATCTCTTCCTCACACTTATCCGAGTTGTGTTGCATTGTAAAGTCCTTCGACGTTTGTATTGCCTCAACTATATTCATCAATACATCAAGACCGACAGGTTTCATAATAACAGAGGGCTAAATAGCCTAATCAAACACACAGCATAATTTGGAAATCCGTAACATTATATTACTGAAAACAAAAATTGAATGAACTACTTTCAATACCTTGCTTTGGTTTTTAAAGTCTGCACGGAAATCAAACTAACGACCCGTTCTTTAATGGCCATGTCTTACAATCATTGAACTAAGAGGACAAGACACTAAAACATCACGCCTGTCTCCAATTCAGGTAAGCAGAGAAAATTAAACTCAAACAGCTAATACTTACAATACATATTCGGGACTCGAGCGTCGCGCCAAGGTTGACATCTGAGAATATAATCCTTTCCTTAGTGTAGTAGAATCCGACTTCATTCAGTTGTAGTATAGGTGGCGAGAGTGGCTCCACCTCAGGGAACCGAAGAACAACCTCGATTTCTTTTTCCACCGGTTTCAGTTCGGGCCTGTAAATGGGTAGAAAGATACAATTATTTATTACTATTTATAATATAAAGAAACTGTTTACACACGCCAGACCATAAAAGTAATAGAAAAGTATATTTTTGCCAAAAAGGGTCTAAAAATGAAAAACTGTCAGTAAGCTCTACTATGTAGTTTCAAGTCACAACGGGACGCATATTAATGCGTGGAGTGGTCGTTTGAACTGTAATTTAAGTACTTTCGAAACACAGGTCGGAACCTAGCTTAGAAGTCAGGAATGCATAGGAATTTTATAAAAACAATCAATATTATAAACCTATTAAATATTATTAACCTATACATGGGACTCTTAACACAAATGGCGTAAAGAAGCACATTGTATAGCGACATTACGTGCCATAATGTGCACTTCTGCCTACCTCTTCAGGGATAAAAGGCGTGACGTGGCGTTTATAAAAGGATTGTGAGTATAGTTATATTTTTATCATGTAATATGTCACATAATAGTTAAACTGAATATCATACTCACAGCTTATCCAGCATCTTAATCTTGCTCTGTACGGAGGAGGCGCGGTTGGCGTTGTACCGGAACCGGTCGATGAACTCCTGCGTGTGCGCGCGGTGTTGTTGCTGCGCCTCGTACTCGCGCTGCTGGTTCTTGTGCTTCTCTGTCTTCGTCTTGTGGAACTGCTCGTAGTTACCTCTGGAATCAGGAACATTTTTGTTAAATTATATTTAATTTTTTTATAGTTACATTTACTGTATCGCAAGAACCAAGAAAACATTTGAGAGAAATTTATCAAATGCGTGATTAGTTGGATGTATACCACTGGTTTCAACAATGGTACAGATACAATATTGATTGAATGACTTCAAAACCTTTCAATCAGAAGCAGGTGCATTTTTATACCCTGTAGTTGGGTAGAAAAACCGCACAGCTAAATCGATAAACTACGATAAAGATATTGATATTAACGCTACCTATGGTTAATAAAAAAAAAATACTGTTTCAAATCATAACTGTAAGTCTATCATTAAAACTTAAGACGGGATATCGGAAACTCATACCCCGTCTTAAGTTCTAATGATAGCGTTAGTGACCATATCAGTTTAAAAACTTACATACCTGTAAGTGTCTATCCTCTGTGTGTGTAAATGCATGATATCTGTGGGCACTGTGTCGAGGAAGTTCCTGTCGTGAGACACCACCAGTAGCGTCGTCGGCCAGTTCTGCAGGTAGTTCTCTAACCAGATGATAGCCTTGATGTCCAACATGTTCGTCGGCTCGTCGAGTAGGAGGAGATCGGGTCTGTGGGAGAATTGTTGTTTTAGATACGAATATTTTTGTAAGCTTTATTACTTACTTTTGAATTTGCTGTGTATGTCGATAGTCTTTTAAGATTGAATTTAAAATAGAGAATTGGAAAGTTCCCTTTTGATCTTTGACAAACATGGTGTATGGGTTAAAACTGATTGCCACTTTGGTTTCGTCACAACAAGAATACCTTATTTATCAAAAACTCAGAACATATTGCTTCTTTTTTAGTTTATTTTACCTGTCCGTGGTAAAGACCAAAAACAGGAATTAAGAGTATTATGTTTGTCATAAACAACACTTAGAATGTCTCAAATTTTTTTTCTTACAAGACATGAATACTTTCTCTTCAACAACTTCAACCAACAATGTGATAAACTTAGGTGTGGTATATAACATCGTAAGAGAATACAGTTCTAAACAAAAAAAAAACTTACTTAGAGAACAAAGCCCGGGCCAGTGCAAGTCTCATCCGCCATCCTCCAGAGAATGTCTTGGTGGCTCTGGTCTGCATCTCCGGTGTAAAACCCAAACCGCTGAGGATGATCGACGCCCGCGCCGGCGCCTTGTCCGCCTCTATGTTTTCCAGCTGGGCGTATATGTCGCTTAGCTCATTTGACAGGCTAGGGTCTGTTGATCTGGGGACAAATAAAGTAATATTTTAGTACAACTTCATCCATTCGAAGATATCCACTGCTGAACATAATATTTTCCTGATTTCCGGGGCGTTGGAAGCGATCTATGTCTAGCGGCACCCTGAGAGTTTTAATTAGATGACTAATTTTTATTTTAATGTCCGTCTTTTAGATTGTTTTACGACATTAGACACGCATTTTTTATTTTCTTACGGAAACAAATAATTTTGAAGATATATTGATTTGAAATATCGCGTGTAGGTACTTTGTATATGTAGAAACGACGTAGTTGGTCTTTACTTTATCTTATATGATAAAGTTAAGCTACGAAACTATTAAGTCAAGACAAAAGTTGTCACGCCATATAGAACAATTATTAATATTCAACTATCCTTAACCATATTTTCTATTCTCTAACATAGGTTATGTTACCTTATTTATCCATATGTTTTAATCTACTTAGGCCCATATCGAATACTATAAACGTATAAAATGTTACGGTTTATTTCAATCATTACAAGATACATAAATCAATATTAGCAGTTCACATTTATTAGATTCATTTTGTACTAAAGTTATAACTAAAACATTGTAATATGTATGTTTAATTTAAGTTTCACTTATTCAAGTATTATTTATGTAAATTAATATAATACCATAACAGGTATTGATGAAGAAATATAAATTTCAGATTGCATCAGTTTCCAGTTTGCGTTTGTCTTATTATAAAGTTGCTTAGCAAACAGGTAAATGGTTGGACGAGACCTATACAGTCTGCAATATGGGATGCAATATGTATGTACTTATTATGATTGTTTCCATGGTAAACAAGTTTACGACAAGGCGAAACAAAGACTTACAGTACCCTTAGTACGAGTTTGCTTTACGTTGAACGAAAATGAAACGAGACCGCGTTCGGTTTATCGAGTCGAAAAAAGCAAACTCATACTAAGGATACTGATTATAATATACAATCTCAAATAAGGCAATTATTTAAACTCGGTGTAGTTAAAAGAAAATAAACATGAGATTTTGAAGTCAATGAAGATAATATATGAGATGTTACTTCATTGCAAAGATAGGACCGTTCGTTCAACTAGGCTAATACCCAAAATTAATACCCGGTCTTAATTCATAATCTCCAGATCTGGATCGATATAAACAAATATGGAATATGGAAAAAAGGTGTTATGATTATATTGTAAAGACTTACCCAGTATTAATCATAGTAGTGATTTCCTTCTCACGTTTCAACAAATATTCTCTAGTAGTATCACATTCTAAGACACTCTGTAGTGCTACGGTGTCATCCCCCACCACTTCTTGTTCCACATGTAGAATTGATATATGGGATGGAATCTTTAATTGTTTGGATGCAATCATCCTAAGGAGTGTGGTCTTGCCGAGCCCGTTGCGTCCCACTAGGCCATACCGTCGGCCAAATGCAAGGACAAGGTCGGCGCCTTGTAGTAATACTCTGTAAGAAAAAGTGTTTGATAGAGAAGTTGCTAAAATACATATAATCTATTAATACTGACAATTTATGATAGCAGTATATTAATATCATATTTAATGCTGTCTTATTGGAGAAGTGAGTTTTGAGTTTCAATCTGTGTTGAGACAAAGCAATATTGATATTTTCTATTTAGGTAATAATCTGAAATCATACAGAGTACGTAATAAGCTCGCCCCAAAGAACGACGACTAGTAGGAAAAGTAGGTAATAACTACTAAGAATGTGCCTTCTGCTTACTCATTTAGGGAATAAAGGGTGTGGTGTGCAGATAATTACCAATATACAAATTATTCAGTAAGAATATTTTATGTCACAAAAAGCACTATGTTTTGAGCAGAATTAGTCCTCACCTGTCACCATATGCTATGTCGAAGTTCTCTATCCTTATGTCCTGAGTTCTGTTAGTTCCTTTAGCCTCCAACTTACTATCTTTCTTTGACGTCACTTGTGAGGCCGTAGCAGTCTGAAGTACAGGCACTGCGTTCGGTACCTTCGAATCTTTCTGCTTCTGTTGTTTCTGCTGTAATTTCGCTTCAGCCTTTTCTAATTTCTTTGCATCAACTTTCTGTAAATAAATGTTTGGGAATTACAGGATGTGTATGACAATGTGATTAAAATAATTATAAAGTTTCCATAATATTGTAAGTATGTAAAGTACCTACTTATGGAAGACATTGTATTGTGGTTTAATTGTAACATATTATTACAGCTGTTGAATAATATAATCTTTTGTCTAACACTGACAGAATCAAATAAATGAAAATCTAGCCTTGCTGGACATGTTTTTAAAAGCACTTGCTATAAAAATGTCCTTTATAATTATATTTTAATCAATTACTCCAAATGAATGCGATAATTAATGTAATGGAATGTAAAGAAGTAGAAGTAGTCTCTATAAAAATAATGTAAAACATTGTTTTGCTTAAACTTTACAAAATAAGCTGCCTGAACTAAGACACCTGTGTTTCTGGATATATACCTAAACACTTTAGGTTCACAATACAATTCTTGGTTACATTGTTATAGTCTCTACATACATCACATTACACACACATCTTCACAACTTACCAAATTGTCATCTCTAGTATTTATCCATATACTTCGTAGATCCTCAGTTTCTGTCACAGGTGCGGCCATGGAAGCCAGGTGTATTGGAGCATCCAGTACTTTCCGAGGTCCATTGCTGCTGCCAGGTTTGTCAGGCTGAAGCATATGCAGCAGCTTTTCACATATGTCTCTGTTAAAAGAAATGTATGTATTAGTTATAACAACACATTTGTAACTTGTTAAATCTTCTCAATACGTGTAATTAATGCTTCGAAATTATTTTATTGTTTATTGTATATCACACCAATATTATAAATGTGAATGTTTGTTTGTTCGTTTAGATGTGAATCTATCAATCATGTTGAAACTACTGAACAGATTTTATTGATATTTTGTATAAAGACAGGGTATGATGATTATCCAATGAGAATGCAGGTGTGAAGCCACTAGTTCATCATAAAGCTTTATAATTTTAAAAGGTTTTTCGTTTCATGATTTAGAAGCTATATTAGAATCAAAGCATATAACACTTGCTATTTACTAATAAGAATCTTTATGATTTCTACTCTTAAGAGTGTCTATTCTGTGTCAAGAAATTAAGTATAACAAAAGTTAGAAGCTTAAGCAAAAGTAAGAAGAAAATATTTAAATGAAATGAAAATACCCAAACCAATTATTGTTATTACCCAAAACACTATTGTGTAATCTGTTACATTTAAATTGTGTAACAATTCACATATGATAACTTAGGATACAATTGTTCCCTAGTTATCAATAATTGTGCAATATTATGGCAATATAAGAGCAATGTGAATGAACCTTATATCTTTTTCAGATTTTTCAGAGATTCCTTGAAGTACTTCTCCTACTGCCTCGTAGACTTCTTCCGTGTCTTCGAACTCACCAGCACTGCTGTCCAGTATGTCTGGAAGAAACCAAATTAATTAATTGTCAAAAGTTAAATATAAAAATAACTTACAGTAATCGGTGAACATCCAGCGGTTATATACCTAATATAACCCTTAAAATATCTCTAGATTAAATGCTTAAGGACGATATAATCATAATTCAAAAATAAAAAGTAATATTTCTCTTTATAACCTACAGAAAACATACCTTCAACATATTTCATCAATTCTTCATCAATAAGTGGGAATTGACTTTTAATAAAGTCACCGCACTTTGCCATGTTTATGTTATTAATGTAAATGTAGATGATTTATTTTAAATAAACATTTATTTAATTTATTTTTTAAATGCAATTCTGCAAATGCACAAATCGCCCGATGTCACGTCACGTCACCGAGCAAACGAATGTCAAGCAAATTAGATAAACTGTCAATGTCATTATAAAACGCATAGATACCAATTCAAACAAGGTGAAAAGTAAACGTATTATCGAAAATAATAAAATCTAACTATTTTTGATGTTCTACGCACAAATTATAGCCAAGATTTTAAGAAACATTGAGCTAGTAAAAAATATTCATTTTAATAAATGATTTATTAAAAATATTAACAAAGCCGTTGAACTTTTAGTCGACTATTAAAAAAGTACTAATGCTCAATATCTGATAAATTATTGCTATGGACATTCATACCAGGAGTTGTCAAATAATTTTGACATTACGAATTAGAGAACGCTGTGCAGGAGAATTGTTTTTTCAATAATTATTTTACTCAGCTCATTTGCTATTATGAGATAATACAGCAAATGTAATAAATTTTATACATAAAGTGGATCTTATTTGACATCTAATTCCTTAGACACAGCTAACCATGTTCGCATAAATGAAGTTTTAAAACCATTACTGTGTCTTGTCTGTAACCAGTTGGAAAACGCCCAAATACTCGACACAAAATGGATGAAAACATTGATAGCAATGTTGCTGTTTTGGCTATTTTGGACAACCAATGTGAGTAAACAAACAAAACAAACTGAGTTGTCAAGTAGAAGATTTTATATAACTAATGTTATGTTTTCTTCTATGTCATGAATGAATTTTTAATATTTTGAACATAGGTCATTGTTTACATTGCTAATTTAGGTATATAATTACTGTATTTCAGCTGCAGCATACAAACCAACCATGGCTATGGCAACATATAATCACAGTCATACTATAACTCAGGAAGAAACAGATGTAAATGAAACTAATAAACAAAGTATGTAGCTATATACTTTTGTCTTCTATTTGTTTATCAACAATATTCTCATTTATTCTGTCATTTTATTTATGTTTTTCATATTACAGATGTAATTTGGACAAAAAATGCAACACTAATGCTTTTAAGTTTATATGAAACAAAAATGCACATGCTCGACAACCCCAAAAAGAAATCTAAAATGTGGCTTTCAATAGCAGAAGAATTAAAATCATTGAATGTAGAGGTATTTTTTTTTAATTGTATTCAAGTTGTGCTGTTTTAAAATATTAGACTAAAGAGTTAATAAAACCATATTATATTACAGGTGACAGCAGACCAAGTCAGATGGAAAATAAATGCTCTTACAAAAAAATATAAAGACTGCATTGATAACGGACAAGGAGCAATGAGTTTTAAATATTTTAATGAAATGCATCAAATTCTGGGGCGATACAGTGATAATACTGGTACTTACAGACTAGCCTCAGGTGTTATACAAGGGTCAGATGATTTAGACAAAGATAAAAATAAAAGAAATATGTCCCTCAAAGGCTCAACACCTTTCAGGCGGTTGAGGGCAGAAAGGAGGGCAAAAATAGAATTAGATAAACAATGGCTAGACTATTTAAGGAAACAAGAAGATCAAAAACAATTAAGAGATGAAAGATATGAAAGAAACTTAAGGCTGAGACAAGAGGAATTACAATTAAGAAAAAAAGAACTGGAAATTAAGCAATCATTAGCATTAAAAAAATTACAACTGAAAGAACAAAAACAAGAGGAAATGTTGAAAATTGAGAGGGAAAAATGTGCACTCCTGAGAAAGTTGGTGGCTGATCAAGATTTGATGCGGCAATAAAAACAAAATAATTTTGAGCTGATTTGTTTATAAATGAAATATGCAATATAATACAACTCTGTTCATAAATTCAAATCTTACATGTGAGATCAAATTTTTATAATAATTATTTATTTATGTGATAATACTTACATTACTCTCTTAATTCATATTTTTTACAATTGAATTGAAAGTGTGAATATCCAAATTTGACTTATTCATGTTCTTCCAAATGATCATTTTCATTGACACAATAATTATGTAAAATACATGCAGCTACAATGGTATCTGTTATAAAGGCTATATTTCTATACACAGTAAATAGTTTTATTCTCCTAAACCTTCCCTTGAGCAGACTGAATGCCTTATCACTTAATTTTCTAGTTGATAAATGTAAAGAGTTAAATTCCCTCTGTTGTGGTGTTAATCTCTTGTTTTCTCTAAATGGTGGCATCAGCCATGGTAAAGAGGGATAACCTGAATGTCCTACTAGAAAGGTATTATGTGGAAATAGAGCATTTCTATTTTGAGATGCAGTATTATACAATGGTGACTTCTTCAGAACTCTAGTACAATTAGAAGAGCCAGGTTCTCCACAAAACACATTAGTAAACCTAAGGTTTGCATCAATTGTAGCTTGAAGAATCACAGAAAAGTATCCTTTAGGATTGCAATATTCTCTTGCATTCTTGGGTTTCTCTATTTTAATATGTGTACAGTCAATTATTCCTACCATATGGGTAATTCTAGTCTTAGAATGAAATGCATCACAGATGTAACTTATTTCTTCAAATGTTTGAGGCCACTTTATGGCGTCATTTAATTTGGTAAGTATCCATGCAACTACTCTCCTTATAACTCTGAATGTAGATGAGATAGAAATGTCGAATCTTGTTGCGATTGGAGTTAGTGGCTCTGAATTTGCAATAAAAGATAAAAATATGTAGAAGCAAAGCTTAGGTTCCAATGGCTTTAATCCGAACTTATGAGAGGCTATAAATCCTGACTTCTCCAGTTCATCTGAAACAAATTTATTATTATTTTTATATTGTCTTAAAACGATTTGTGTATTTTGATTTGTACTTCAGCAGTTACCAATGAGCCGGTACGCAGTTTTTCTAGATAATCTCATCCGATTTTTAAATTCCGCATCTGTCCATGAGTCTATGATGTGTAAATAATCATCTACTCGTTTCCGTCTCAGTCTTATTAAATACTGCATTAAAGGGAAAAAGAGTGTGTCTTCATCAGCATCACTCATATCCTCATCTTCAGAAACATCTTGTTTTACAGTACAAACATCACTCCATTCACTTGAATCACTTTCGTCACTACTAACTGCGGTTTCAGTTAACCAAAGAACAAGCTTTTGTTTATCCATTTTACTTCAGTAATATATTTTGATAAATAAACAACATTTATTTATATTTAAATCTTAAAATCTACAAAATGATTGTGCTGTTGATTGTTGTTGAATGTTGACATTGACGACGAGCGACGGAGATAGAGCTATTTATTTGTGTGAAAAAAAGAGATGAATAAAATAAAATGTTCAAAGTATGTGGTACAGAAACCCGAACATTTCCTGACAGCTGCTTTTGACGTACCTGTCAACGTCAAGTGTCAAGCTAATCCCACATCCGTCAACGGGACGTCAAATTTCATCTTCACTGTCACTGCTGTTTGTTTTTATTGATAAAATTTCATAATTCAGGATTAGTATTACAATCTTTAATATATGCTTTATCGAGATCTAACCCATCATTTTGTGATTGATTTTTATCAATGATATTATAATAAGTGAAAATCATAAATCCCATTGACTACCTAATTTCAAAGAAAACTTCTATATAAATAATTGTTTGAAATGGATGTTTGCGAAGCTACTGACGCATCATACTGTATTTTAGAAGAAGGCAAGAGAATATTTATTTATTAACTCTCAAAAGCACTATTTATGTGAAAAAACTATACACAGTATCAAGCTTGAGTATAGCTAATCAACTGCAGAAATGAAACTGCATGCAAGCATAAAATGTATATAATCTTGAATAAACATTAAATCAAGTTCTATATTTATTTTCTAGCTTCCCAAGATAACTTGGAAATCTGTGAAAGCACCAGTGATGTAAATACTAGAAATACAGAAGGCAAACTGAGTGATGGTACAGAAAAACCTTGTAAGTACCTATACCTTGATAGATTCTATTATTCCAATTCTAATTTGCTTATAACCAGCCAGTCCTGAATTCTTTGGACAAAGAAGCAAAGCCTATTTTGAGTAAGGACTGTGTGGCTGAAATGATTATAATGATGAAATTAATTATTCACAGGTGCAGTATGGACATTGAATGCTACAACTACTCTTTTAAAATTGTATGAAAATAAATTAGAAATGTTAGAAACACCAAAGAAGAAAACCAGGATCTGGATCGCTATATCACAAAGTTTAAGTGAATATGGAATTGAGGTATCTAACATACATTTCTTTAACTAACCAATGAGTTTAATTAGGCTCCAGTTATTTTTAAATTTAATCAATCACCAAGGCCTCTTCTTGCACTGAGGTTTGGGCATTAATTACCACACTTGCTCAATGTGGGTTGGCGAATTCAAAGTTATATTTATAAATTTTATTATAAGTCCAGGTTTTCTCACAATGTTATGTTTCACTGTTGTCAGTGTGTACAATTATATTTGTAACAGTAAAATTTAGCAATCACTTTTCTTTCAGATGACTCCAGATCAAGTCAGATGGAAAATAAATGCCCTCACCAAGAAATACAAACAATGTGTTGACAGCGGACAGCATGATAAATTCAAATACTTTAAAATCATGAACGACATTTATTCACAGTACCATGTTGACTGTGATTCCTATGCATTAACAGAACTTTTACATAAAAAGAAAGATAATAGAAGTGGAAATGATCAGAATTCTAAAATGAATCAAGAAAGCAAAGCTGTTATTGAGATGCGGAAAATAAGGTTGGCCAACAGAATAGAAAGTGATAGATTCCAAGGAAAAATTCAACTGGAAAAGCAGTGGTTAGAATACTTGCAGAGACAAGAGGAACAAAAGCAATGGCGAGATGAAATCTATGACAGAAATTTAAAATTGCGAGAAGAAGAACTAGAGCTACGGAGAAGAGAGTTAGAAATAAAAGAGACATTAGAATTGAAAAAGATAGAATTAAAAGAAAAAGAATACAGAGAAACACTGCAGATAGAAAGAGAAAAATGTGAATTGTTGAAGGAAATGTTTAGTAAAAGATATTAGAATTAAATTCATTTACTAAAGTTTATTTATTTTTTTTATATTTTCTAATTTGTTCATCAAATTTTTATTTAACATATTAAATTTTATACCACCCACACCCTCCTACAACTATACTTACTGTAGGGCAATGGCGTAGCTATAATTTTTTATTTCTTCACCAAAGCTAAGATGTTTTTTTTTATATGACGAATATTTTAATTATTGTGATTTGTTCGTTAATTATTCTTTGATAATTTAAGGCGCTTTGCACATGGAGCAACTTAAGTTGAGGAAACTATCAACATTTTAAAAGTTTCTTGTATAAAGTTGATAGTTGCTATAACGTTTACGTTTGCCGCAATTTTATGGCAATCTGTGAGCAACTTTCATAACCGAGTTGCTAAATCTACGCAGCGTTCAGTGTGACAATGGATATCGAAGAAGCAGCACTTGTTCTCATTTTA